>NC_090437.1:38285052-38635052 GCF_031143425.1 Pleurodeles waltl
TATCTCTTTTTGCAACTATCTTACCTCCAAGGGGAACCCTTGGACTCTGTGCATACTATTCCTTACTTTGAAATAGTGCATACAGAGCCAACTTCCTACACAGGATATATAGATTTAGAGCTCTAAAATCTAGAATGGGTCTCAGAATACCATCCTTTTTTGGTATAAGGAAGTAGGGCGATAATATACTCCTGTCCCTGCGAGATGGGAACCATTTCTATTGTCCCTTTTAGTAACAGAGATTGTACTTCCTGTTTTAGTAGAACAGTGCGTTCTGGAGAGAGTCTGTGAGAACGACCGGGAATATTTGGTGGAGTAGAGATGAGTTCTACGCAATAACAATTGCGGATAATTTAGAGTACCCGCTGATCTGGATGGAGTGACCCCTGACATGTCTTAAGCCCAGGCACCACTCTGCAGGCCAAGCAGCTCCACCAGACTGCCCTTGTGTCCCCCAACCCCGCCCTCGCTGCTGCCGCGAATTCAAGGCCCTCCACCACCCGCAGGCACCCGCCTGAGCCTCATCCCTGGTGTCTAGTTGTTTGCCGTAAGTATTATTGTGTGTGTCTTGTTCTCTGTATTGTGCTTTCTGTGCCGTTTTTCTGTGCCTTTTGGTTTATTGCCTTCTCTCATTGTTCTGCCCATTTTGACTCTTTACTGCCTTTGTTTGTCTACTCTTGCCTGTTTTGCCAGTTTTTGTGTCGCTCCTTTCTCCCCAGTCCATCCCCTGCGTCTCCGCCACCCTCGCGCCCCCATTCGCCACCACCTCCCGCCTCCCAGCTGCTCCTCCCTCCCACCTCCCGTTCTTAATGGCGGCCGCTGCGCGGCGCAGAGAATGACCCCTGACCTGCCATAAGGCCAGGCACCACTCTGCATGCCGAGCAGCTCCACCAGACTGCCCTCGTGTCCCCGACCGCCCCCCCCCCCCTCGCTGCTGCCGCAAGTTCGACGCTCTCCACCAATTGCAGGCATCCGCCTGCACCTCATCCCTGGTGTCTAGCGGTTTGCCATAAGTATTATTGTGTGTGTCTTGTTCTCTGTATTGTGCTTTCTGTGCCGTTTTTCTGTGCCTTTTGATTTATTGCCTTTTCTCATTGTTCTGCCTGTTTTGACTGTTTACTGCCTTTGTTTGTCTGCTCTTGCCTGTTTTGCCAGTTTTTGTGCCGCTCCTTTCTTCCCTGATCCCGCCGCTATGTCCCCTGCGTCCCCACCCCCTCACACCCCCATTCGCCACCGCCTCCCAGCTGCTCCTCTCTCCTTCCTCCCCTTCTTAATGGCGGCCTCTGCGCAGCTGCATGCAGCGGGCGCTCCAGAGGCAAGCATGTCTACGCCTGGACCGCGCCCAGCACCTATTCCCCTGCCCCTCGCCAGCTGCCACTACACCACTTCAGAACTCCTCGCGCTCAACCCCGGTCGCCCTACCGCCTGCATCCAGGCCTCTCCTAGGCACACCTATGGACCTTTTTTTTGCCGCTCATGCCACTACAGCTGCGCTCAAAGCCACCAAGCACCACAACAATGCCGCCCACCTCAACCACCTCAGCTGCATCCTCCTCAACACCCCCTCCGTCCACAAGCATGCCATCCAACTCTGGAACCTGCTCACATCAATTTTCCCAGACATCGCCTTCCTCACCGAAACCTGGATGAACCCCTCATCGGAACCAGACATCGCCATAGCCATCCCTGAGGGCTACAAGACCACCCGAAGAGACCGTACCAACAAACCAGGAAGAGGAATCACCATTGTCCACAGAAGCTCCATCAGGATCTCAACCCACACCCACGACCCCCTAGATACCGCAGAACATCTGCACTTCCAGATATGCGTCAACGCCAACACCACCCTGAGAGGAACCCTCATCTACAGACCCCCGGCCCCAGCCCCCAATTCTGTGACGCCATCGGCGACACTATCAGCACCCACGCCCTCGCCTCCACAGACTACATGCTCCTCGGCGAACTGAATTTTCACCTGGAGAACACCGGTGACAGCAACTCCTCAGACCTACTAGACAGTCTTGCCAACCTCGGCCTCAAGCAACTGGTCACCTCACCCACCCACTCAGCCGGTCACACACTCGACGCCATCTTCTCCTCCAGCAGCCACGTCACCTTCACTCACCCCACCGAACTCCATTGGACCGACCACCGTTGTGTTTATTTTTCCTTCCAGAAGCCCACCACCAACAGCATTGGATCCTTCACCGCAAGTGGAACAAGATTTCCAAGGACCAATTGTTCTCCAACCTCGCTCACGCCCTACCACCCAAAACCAACGACCCCAACACCACCGCCCTCAATCTCAAACAATGGCTCGACAACCGTGCCAACACCCTCGCCCCACTCAAGAAAACCACCAACACCCGCGCCAACAAGAAAGCTCCTTGGTTCAAAGCAAACCTTCAGGCCTCCAAACGTGAATGCCAGAAAGCCGAGAAGATCTGGCGCCAAGAACAATCAGAAAACAACCACGCCGCATTCAAATCAGCCATGCGCAAACATCACCTGCTCATCCGAGCCACTAAAAGATGTTTCTACAAAGAGCGAATTGACAACAACGCACACAATAGCAAAGAGCTCTTCAGCATCATCAAGGAACTCATCAACCCCAAGTCCTGCTCCGCGGACCCACCCCACTCGCAAGACCTCTGCTACTCCCTCGCCACCTTCTTTCACAGCAAGATCACCGACATCCATGGAAGCTTCGCAATGCCACCCCCCCCCCACCACCACCACCACCACCACTGCCAAAGTCGACACCAACGTCCTGAACACCTGGACCCCCACCAATGATGAGGAAACCACCAAAACCATGAGCACCATCCACTCCGGCTCTCCCGCTGACCCCTGTCCTCACCACATCTTCATTAAAGCCAGCCAAATTATCGCTCCACAGCTCCGGACCATCATCAACAGCTCCTTCGAGACCGCCGTCTTCCCAGAGAGCTGGAAACACGCCGAAGTCAACGCTCTGCTCAAAAAAGCCCAAAGCCGACCCCGAAGACCTAAAAAACTACTGACCCATCTCCCTTCTCCCAATTCCCGCGAAGGTCATCAAGAAGATTGTCAACAACCAACTATCCCACTTCCTGGAGGACAACAGCTTACTCGACATCTCACAGTCTAGATTCCGCAAGAACCACAGCACCGAGACCGCCCTTATCGCCTGCACGGACGACATCAGGAGCAGGCTCGACAAAGGGGAAACCATCGCCCTCATCCTCCTTGACCTTTCCGCAGCCTTCGACACCGTCTGCCAACACACCCTTCGCACACCCCTCTCCGATGCCGGAATTTGCCACAGAGCCCTGGACTGCCTCACTTCCTTCCTCTCTGGAAGAACCCAGAGAGTCCGCCTTCCCCCATTCCTGTCCAAGGCCACCAAAACTATCTGTGGAGTTCCCCAAGGATCCTCACTCAGCCCCACCCTCTTCAATGTCTACATGGCTCTGCTCGCCAACATTGGCCAATCCCAAGGCCTCAACACTGTCTCCTACGCAGACGAAACTCAGCTCATCCTCTCTCTCACGAAGGACCCCGCAACTGCTAAGAACAACCTTCACACCGGACTTCACGCCATCACCAACTGGATGAAAGAAAGCTACCTCAAGCTAAACTCGGAGAAAACTGAGATATTCATCTTCGGCCCCAACAGATCAGCATGGGACGACTGCTGGTGGCCTGCCACCCTGGGGTCGGCTCCAAAGCCCACCACCCACACATGCAACCTCGGCTTCATGCTGGACTCTTCGCTCTCCATGACCCAGCAAGTCAACACAATCTCTTCCTCATGCTACAACAACCTTCACATGCTCCGCAAGACCTTCAGATGGAGCCCCGTGGAAACAAGAAAAACGGTCACCCACGCCCTCGTCAGCAGGAACAAGCTCCAAAAGAAACTCCAGCGCACCCAGAACGCCTCAGCACGACTCATACTCAACAAAAGGATGGTCTTCAAGCTCCTGATGCACGCTCACAAAGCTCTCCACGACACCAGACCGGCCTACCTCAAACGAGCGTCTCAACTTCCACATCCCTACACGCCAGCTCCGCTCCGCCAACCTCACCCTCGCAACCGTGCCCTGCATTCACCGTACCACATCCGGCAGTAGATCCTTCTCCCACTTTGCCACCAAAACCTGAAAATCCCTCCCCCTCAACCTACGTCCGACCCAGGACCTCCTGACCTTCAGGAAGCACCTCAAGACCTGGCTCTTCCAGCAGTAGCACCCCACCCCTCAGCGCCTTGAGACCCTTCCAGGTGAGTAGCACGCTTAACAAATCAATGATTGATTGATTGATCTGTGGTGATGTTTTGCCAGTGAGAGTGGAATTGTTGCAATCTTCCTCCCACAGAAGACGTGTGGGATTGAGGGATGTTTGGGAAGTCATTGTTTTGTGGGTGGGTAGCACTCTTTGAGGCAGTAAACTTTCCTCTGGCTCTGAAGTTTTGCCCTCTGTAAGAGCCTCTAAATGACCATCTTGAATAATACTGCTGCGTTTCTTTTGGATGGGAGGTGGAAGCCTCTGTAGTTTGGGGTTTAAAACCTCCCCTTAACTGTTGTTTCCGAAAGGAACCCCGAAAAGGTGTGGCATACAGGGCTCCCATGGCTTTTGGAGTATCTGAATCTTTTCTGAATTTCTCAATAGTAGTATCTACTTCTGGTCCGAAGAGATGCTGTTTACCAAAAGGCATGTTAAGTACCGCCCTTTGTATTTCGGATTTAAAACCAGAGGACCTTAGCCATGCATGTCATCGAATTGTAACACTAGAATGAATACTTCTAGCTGCAGTGTCAGCTGCGTTTACGACAGATCTAATCTGGGTATTTGTAATACCTGTCTCTCTTCTACAATTTGCTGCACTCATTTTGGTGTTCTTTGGGTAGGCAGTGCAAGAATTCTTGCACTTCATCCCAATATGCCCTGTCATATCTTGCCAACAGGGCCTGGGAATTGGCAATACGTCATTGGTTGGCTGCATGTGTAGCTCACAATCAAACTTCCTACTTTCCTTGTCAAGGAGAGGGGTATCCCCAGAAGACTGACTATTAGCCCGACCCCAATAGAATCCGGTGGCAGTTGTTGCGCAATCTAGACTGTGTCTGTTGGTGCAGGCTTATATATATTTTATCAATTCTTGGGGTTAGAATCCTAACTTTGACAGGTTCTTTGAATAGGTCGTCTGCGTGTCTAAGCATACCAGGAAGCATTGGTAAGCACTGGTACATGTATTAGGATCCCATGGTATGCAGCTGCCCTAGATATGACTTGGGTGTAAACTGTACTATCCTCTGGTGGTGATGGTTTAGTAGGGTAACGATCAGGATCATTGGATGGTATAGGGTCAGAGTTATACATGTCCCAAGGGTCCACTGTGTCTCCATGTGAGTAGGTATGGGAGTGAGATGGTGACAGTAGTGGTGGTGGGGTAGTAGGTGGTGGAGTAAAAGAAAGTTGTGGTGAATGTGGTTGAGAAAGCTGGAGAGGTGATGGCTTCTCCTTTCGCTTAAAATGTTTTGCTGGTGGTGGAGCAGTATCAAGAGTCTCTTGAAATGCCAGCTTTCTTTTAGTCTGTGGAGGTAGAGAAGCAATAATTTTTCCAATCTCTTTGTGGATGTGTATTCTCTGCTTACTGTCCATAACCTCCAAAATTGGCAGTATATCAGATTCCTCTATTTGATATTCTGATGTTTTTGTGCCCATAGGGGATTGTTCACTGGCTGTTTCGGGCATATGTTTCAAACGGCTTGAAAGTCCTGTCTTTTCTGTGTAGAAGGATGTTTTTTGGCTCTGAAGCGGTTTCAAGCTTTTTCGGTCCCGAAGATAGTCACTGAGGTTTCAGCTCTGAAGCCGGACGCAGTAATTTTGAATACAAAGATTGTAGGCGTCAGCTAGGTGCTGGAGCTTTTATATTCTTTTGCGCGACTCCGGCACCGAAACAGGCGTGGCCGGTTGATGGGGTGACTTGGCCTTTTTCGGCGCCGAACCAAAGGGCCGGTCGCCAACAACTTTCTTTCGGGTGGAACCATGGCTTTCCAGCAGTGATGCATCAACGGCCTTGCAGGGTTTTTTGAAAGTGGGTGTAGGGGCAGGTGTACTCACATGCTGCTGTGATCGGTTGGCTGTCGTCTCCTGATCATAGTTTGGAGTCGGAATCTTGTATCAAAACAGCCGTCTATGCCTGCTCCTCCTCTAAGGTGTCGGTATACTCTGTATATTTCAACGCCATCTCGGGTCTTTTTGCTCTTCGGTCACGCAGTGTCTTTTTCGACCGAAATGAACGGCAAGCTTCACAATCCTCCTCTCGATGTTCAGGAGAAAGGCAAAGATTACATACTACGTGCTGGTCAGTATAAGGGAATTTTGCGTGTCATTGAGGACAGAATCGGAATGGAGTACGATCCATCAGGCTATGGCCTGGTAGGCCTGAACAGGCCCAAGAAGGGCGCAAGCTTCTGAAACGGCGTTTTCTTGATCCCGACGGTACTATTGGATCGACTGCAGATGTATACGCGGTCAAAACAATACCGACAGTTTAATAAAGCGAATATAAAGTTTCCGAATCAAATGTTTCGGAGCGAGAGAGAACACGTCCGAGCCCGACGGCAGAAAGAAAACAATCTAACAAAGGAGTCTGTGGCCATGCGCACTATCACCGAGAGGAGTCACTCGATCCTGTGACTCGAAAAAAAGACTTCTTCGTAGAAAAACAACTTGTAACATGCCAAGCCCAACACTAGATGGCAGGATATGCACAGCATGCGTATCTGCAGCTGCACATGCAATCGAACATGTATGTGTGTATATAAGCTGTTCTTTTCTTCAATCCTTCTCTGGGATCAAAGAAAAAAGTAAACTTGGCTGACTGACCTGGCAGGTAATGATGAGTTATGAAAGGCCAATTGGTGGTCATTACAACCCTGGCGGTCGGTGTTAAAGCGGCGGTAAGGCCGCCAACAGGCCGGCGGTAAAAAATTTAGAATCACGACCGTGGCGGAAACCGCCAACAAAGACAGCCACTTTAACACTCTGACCGCCACAGCAGTACAAACAAACAACGCGGCGGTCACCGCCAACAGACAGGCGGGAGACAATGTACCACCCACACTATTATGGCAGGCCAATCCGCCACCTTTTCTGGGGCAGATTCACGCAGATAAAAACACGGCGGAAACAGGAATCCCGAAGGAAAAACGCTCACCTCTACACACTCCACGAGGAACGAGGACGCCATGGAACCAGAGCTTCACATTTTTCCAGCCCTCATCTTCTTGCTCCTCTACCATGAGCACGAACGCCGGTGGCGAAGACCACGGTGAATACTGCACCTACGACACAGGGAAGGGGGGAGGGAAAAAACAGGGACACAAACACGCAACACCCCCACCCACTACAACACACACACTAATGCGTATCAATACATCACAGTTACACCCCCCAAATCCCCCCAGAAGAATGCAAAGACAATAGAAAATGAGTGTAACCACTGTAATATATTAAAAGCAAGTAGGCAGAAATATATATACACACCATGTACATAATATATACCAAGCATAGTAGTCCAGGTAGTGTTCTAAGAAAGTCCGTGGGACATCGGGACCACACGGTATGGGCGAGGCCCACACAAGATCCCCGACCATGACGGAGAGAACACTGCAGGGGCATCAGACAGCAACTAAACAGGCACCTCAGGGGCAGGGAAAGGGGGGCATCTCAGCCGCTTGAGTGCACGACGATAAATCCACGAGGGGGCCACATGCCCACTGTTCAATCCTGGGGAGTGCAAAGCCACAGTCTCTCAAGTCTCTACAGTGGGTGGTTTGCCCACTGCCATATCTTGGGGAGTGCAAAGCCACAGTCTCTCAAGACTCTACAGTGGGTGGGCTGCCCACTGTTCAATCTTGGGGAGTGCAAAGCCACAGTCTCTCAAGACTCTACAGTGGGTGGTTTGCCCACTGCCATATCCTGGGGAGTGCAAAGCCACAGTCTCTCAAGTCTCTACAGTGGGTGGGCTGCCCATTGTTCAATCCTGGGGAGTGCAAAGCCACAGTCTCTCAAGTGGATAACAGTCTCCAATGGTTCTGGAGGGGGCATGGTGCCCAGAGTGCTTCATCCTGCTACGGACAGAGGAAGTGGATGTATCTCACCACTGGTTCTGGAGGGGGCATGGTGCCCAGAGTGCTTCATCCTGTTAAGGACAGAGGGAGTGGATACATCTCTCCACTGGTTCTGGAGGGGGCATGGTGCCCAGAGTGCATCATTCACCCCGTGACGGACTCAGTTGCATCAGTGCCCTTGCCGCTCATGGACCAGCGGTGCTTGAGACGCCGGTATCCTGTTCAGCGGTGCTTGAGACGGAGGTGCCCTGTGCAGCGGTGCTTGAGACGGCGGTGCCCTGTGCAGCGGTGCTTGAGACGGCGGTGCCCTGTGCAGCGGTGCTTGAGACGGCGGTGCCCTGTGCAGCGGTGCTTGAGACAGCGGTGCCCTGTGCAGCGGTGCTTGAGACGGCGGTGCCATGTGCAGCGGTGCTTGAGACGGCGGTGCCCTGTGCAGCGGTGCTTGAGACGGCGGTGCCCTGTGCAGCGGTGCTTGAGACAGCGGTCTCCATTGCAGGGTCTCAGCTGCTGGCGGTCCTTCATGGCCCAACAGGGCTTTTGCTGGCGGTGGCCTCCTGGACAGCTAGGCTGGTGCTGGCGGTGGTCTCCTGGGCAGCAGGGCTGGTGCTGGCGGTGGCCTCCTGGGCAGCAGGGCTGGTGCTGGCGGTGGCCTCCTGGGCAGCAGGGCTGGTGCTGGCGGTGGCCTCCTGGGCAGCAGGGCTGGTGCTGGCGGTGGCCTCCTGGGCAGCAGGGCTGGTGCTGGCGGTGGCCTCCTGGGCAGCAGGGCTGGTGCTGGCGGTGGCCTCCTGGGCAGCAGGGCTGGTGCTGGCGGTGGCCTCCTGGGCAGCAGGGCTGGTGCTGGCAGTGGCCTCCTGGGCAGCAGGGCTGGTGCTGGCAGTGGCCTCCTGGGCAGCAGGACTGGTGCTGGCGGTGGCCTCCTGGGCAGCAGGGATGATGGCGGTCTTCTCCGCTGTGCTGCTCTTCCCAGACTTGCCAGGTTCCTTGGAAGGTGTCACAGCTGACTCCACACTCCCACCGGGACACCTGGGAGCGGCTTTGGTGGCTGGAGTCTTCCCCCTCTCCCGCCGGGCACTGGCCAACTTCTGATGCTTCACAGGTGGGGGACTGTCTGTGCTGTGGCTCCGTGCCACACTGGCTGCCTTGGTGGTCGGTGCACTCCAGATTCCAGTGACTACAGGCACCACTGGTCCCGGAGATGTTGTGGCTGAGGTGCTAGTTCTGGACCTATGAGATGGACGGGGTGGTGAAGGTGTGGGAAAGAGGTCAAGGGTGGACAGGAAAAGTTTTTGGGACACACTGAGATGGGTAGCTGGAGGGGGTTTGGGAGTGGAGGAAGAGGTGGTGGTTGTAGGAGGTGTACGTTTGGTGACTTTGGGTGAAGGTGCATGCGCTGGAGGTGGATGGCTGTTGGGTGGGTGGGTGTGTGCCTGCGTTTGTGTATCTTGGGAGGGGGCGTCACAGACACACTGGGAGAGGACACAGGGGACGTGTGAATGGTAGTGGGGGTGGTGACTGCACGTGAGCGGGGTGTGGTGGGTGTGCTGGAGAGGGACGTAGTGGCTGTAGAGGTAGTGCATTCAAGTGTGAGTGTAGACATCACTGGGAGGGAGGAGGGAGACGAGCAGGAGGGGGACACAGTGGAGGCAGTGGATGTTGGTGTGTCTGCATGTGTGTGATGCTTGCGTGAATGCCTGTGGGATGTGTGGTGCTTATGTTTGCCTGAACTACCCTTGGGTGTTGACGTGTGTGCATGTTGGTCTGTAGGTGTGCTTGGGATGGGCTGAGGTAGAGGGGATTGGGTCTGGGTGGAGGAAGTTGGAGGGGGGAGGCTAGAGACGGGGACAATGGCTGCCATCAGTGCTGAGGCCAGAGTCTGAAAAGCTCGCTGAAGGGCCGCCTGACCAGAATGAATGCACTCCAGGAATGCATTAGTTTGTTGCAACTGCCTCTCTACACCCTGGATGGCATTAAAAATGCTAGACTGCCCAACAGTGAGGGACCTAAGGAGGTCAATGGCCTCCTCACTAAGGGCAGCAGGGGTGACTGGGGCAGGGCCTGAGGTGCCTGGGGCGAAGGTAATGCCCACCCTCCTGGGTGAGCGGGCACAGGGCAAAGCCTGAGGGGCTGCTGGGAGGGCGGTGCTGGTAGGGGGGGTGGCGGCTGTACCTGTAGATACGGGGGGCACAGATGTTGCCGCCACCACAAGGGAGCTCCCAACAGAGGACGAGTCCGTGTCGCTGGTCTCAGCTCCTGTCCCCGCCGTGAAGCTCCCCTCGCCCTCTGTCCCACTGGTGAATTCAGACTCCGTAGTGTCGCCCTCCAGGGCCATGTGGCGTGCAGCTCCCTCCTGCTCCGGTGCCACTGCTCCTCCGCCTGATGATGCTAATGCACACAAGAATAGGGAGACCACAAAAAGGGGGGGAAGACCGAAGAGACATGTTGAGTGCATGCATTACCGCTACCGTTGGCGGACACGACAGACACAGAAGCCCCCTGCACTATGCCGCACTCTTGGGCTCCACTGTTCAATTCCTGGGAAATGGCCTGCAAGTCTATGGACGACATCTGCACACATAGATGACACAGGGGCATGACTAGGTGTACTTGGCACTCTACAGAGGTGGGCTGGGGTGCCACATGGCCTGCCTTACGGAGGGGCCTTGCCTACGGAACTCACCCTGGCCTAGGGAAACCCACAGCCCACCTCCCCCACCCAGACAACTCCACTGCGCGCAAAGTCAGCACAATGAGTGTACTCACCCCCTTGTGTCTGCTGTGATGCCCTCAAGCGCCCATCCAACTCCGGGTACGCCACCGCCAGGATCCAGAACATCAGGGGGGTCATGGTGCGACGGGCACCCCTCCCACGTTGGGAGGCCATCCCCAGCTGAGCCTCCGCCGTCTTCTTGCTCCAGTGGCGAATGTCCTCCCATCTTTTTCGGCAGTGGGTGCTCCGTCTGTGGTAGACCCCCAGGGTCCGTACGTCCTTGGCGATGGCACGGCAACTATCTTTTTTCTGGTGGGCGCTGACCTACATGAAATGTACAGGGGAAAAAGAGTAGTTATTACCAACTGCACCGTCAAAGTGATTGGCCCCCATCCCTACCCTTGCCATGATGCACATGCACTCACTGTCGTTTCATGCACGCCTCAATCTCCACCCCCCCCCCCCAATCTTTCATCCACCCCACTCCGCACAGTCATAGCTCATACAGCAAGCTCACAGTGTATTTACCTGTTTATCGAGAGGACCGTAGAGTAGCGTGTACTGGGGGAGGACCCCATCCACGAGCTTCTCCAACTCCTCCGATGTGAAGGCAGGGGCCCTTGCCCCAGACACTCGAGCCATTATCTCTTCCAGACCGAGGTCACAGCAGCACTTGCAGTGTAGGTCCTCTCCTGTCGAAGATCAGGTATCGAGTGATTGAACAGATAGAAAATGGCGGACACGTCCACGGCGGTGCGTACCGTCACTGCCGGCGCACATCCTCATTGGCTCCTGGGACCCATAGGATCCAATGTTAACCAATGCAGCATTGCGCCGGGGTCTTCGACCGCCTACCGCGACGGTGTACAACGCCAGCGCAGTTACCTCACATCCCATTGTCCCACTTTAGAGGTCAGGCAGCAGCCATTTCAGTGGCCGACATGGCTTAATTTCCAACTGCGTCACACATACCTAGGCCTAGACTCAACACACATACAGGCCACCTTTTGCGTATGATTGGTGTTCTGTGTAAACTGTGGGTACGTACCTCTGAGTTGTTTGACTCTGTGCTCGCTGTTGTCCTTCATAGGCACCGTCAGCTGGGACATGCGAGGAGATGGCGGCATCCTCCGGTGTACCGACCGTTGGTGAACGTGTCGACAATGGAGGAGCGACATGTCATAATCACATACAGGCTTGACCGTGCCACAATCCAAGAACTGTGTACCCAGTTGGAGCCAGACCTGATGTCAGCAATACGCCATCCCACAGGAATCCCCCTTCAAGTGCAGGTGCTGTCAGTGCTCCATTTCCTAGCAAGTGGGTCATTTCAAACAACAGTGGCCATAGCATCAGGGATGTCCCAGTCTATGTTTTCCAACGTATTGTCCAGAGTGTTGTCTGCCCTTCTGAAACACATGCGGAGCTACATCGTGTTCCCTCAGGTGGAGGATTTGCCTACAGTGAAAGGTGATTTCTATGCCCTGGGACATTTCCCCAACATTATATGTGCCATTGATGGGACACATGTGGCTTTGGTCCCCCCCCCCCACAGGAGTGAACATGTGTACAGAAACCGGAAGAGTTATCATTCTATGAATGTACAGATGGTATGTTTGGCAGACCAGTACATCTCCTATGTGAATGCAAAGTTCCCTGGCTCTGTGCATGAGGCCTACATCCTGCGGAATAGCAGCATCCCTTATGTGATGGGTCAACTCCAGAGGCAATGTGTGTGGCTATTAGGTGAGCACCTGGAAGCAAGTCAGTGGGAATGGTTGTCTGGATCTGGGGTTATCCCTCCAGGTTAGTGTGTGTCTAACATTTGTCCCTCGCCATTTTGCAGGTGACTCTGGTTACCCCAACCTGTCATGGCTACTGACCCCAGTGAGGAATCCCAGGACAAGGGCAGAGCAACGCTACAATGAGCCCATGGGCGAACTAGGAGGGAGATCGTGCGGACCTTCGGCCTCCTGAAGGCCAGGTTCCGGTGGCTCCATATGACAGGTGGATCCCTATTCTACTCACCAAAGAAGGTGTGCCAGATCATCGTGGCCTGCTGTATGCTTCATAACTTGGCATTGCGACGACTGGTGCCTTTTCTGCAGGAGGATGGTCCAGATGGCGGTGTTGTTGCAGCTGTGGAGCCTGTGGATAGTAAAGACGGGGAAGCAGAGGAAGAAGACATGAACAACAGGGACTCAGTGATCCAGCAATATTTCCAGTGAGACACAGGTAAGAGTACAGACCTGCCTACTACATGTACTTAAACACTACTACCTCTCTACTGTCTGTCGTTTTCACCCAGTGTATGGTCACTGAGTTGTCACTTTCCCTTACGATTTCACAGATGTGGGTCCCACTGTGTGACATCTGCTTTCATTCCTCATGGACTTGAGCTGTGTGACATAGGTACGTTGACATTACAATTGAAAGAGCATTTTGTCACTGTAATTGCTAATACACTATTTCGAAGTAACAGACAGACTGCAGATTATTTGCGTTTTAAGTGTATTTATTTAAGTGCTCAATATTGGAGGGGGTAGTGAAATGGTGAGGGGTGATGGCGGAGAAATGTCCATGGCAGAGTCCAGTCTATTAGTCTCACAGGTGCATTGCCGAAATGGGCACAGGAAGTGGAGGTTGGGCAGTTTAAGTATGGACAGGGTGATAAAGTGGGACAGTAGGATGACAAACAGGGTGGTCTCATTTCTTGGCGGGGGTCTTGGCATCGTGCTCTGTCTTTGTCCTGGATCTCAGGGACCGTTTGCGGGGTGGTTCTCCCTCTGCAGGGGGTGGAGTGCTAGTGTGGTGGTCCTGTGGCGGAGCGCCCTGTCCCCTAGCGCCGGCGGAGGTGGTGGGCAGTTCATCGTCCATGCTAGTGTCAGGGGCCCCTTGCAGTGCCACAGTGTCCCTCCTGGTGTTCACGAGTTCCTTCAGCACCCCTACGATGGTGCCCAGGGTGGAGCTGATGGTTCTGAGTTCCTCCCTGAAGCCCATAAACTGTTCCTCCTGCAGGTGCTGGGTCTCCTGAAACTTGGCCAGTATTGTTGCCATCGTCTCCTGGGAGTGGTGGTAAACTCCCATGATGGAGGAGAGGGCCTCGTGGAGAGTGGGTTCCCTTTGTCCTGTCCGCCCCCTGTCGCACAGCAGCCCTCCCAGTTCCCCTGTGTTCCTGGGCCTCCATCCCCTCGACTGTGTGCCCACTACCACTGCCCCAGGTCCCTGTTGTTGTTGGGGTGGTGGGTTAGCCTGGGTTCCCTGTAGTGGTGGACACACAGCTGATTGACGTGTCCTGGGGACGGAGGTATGGGCCCGCTGGGTGGGTGCTATGCTGGTGTTTCCAGAGGGGGGAAGGTCTGTGATGGCCTGTGCCAGTGTGAGGTCCCCGACGGGCCGGGCTGGTCATCTAGATCCAGTTGGACAGAGGTGCTGTCATCACTGTGGTCCTTTTCTGTTGGTGGTGTGGACATGTGTGGACCCTCCTGTCCGGTGACGTTGGGTAGGGGTCCTGCAGGGGTATAAAAGGATGGTTCTTACATCTGTATGTGTCATGGTGTGCAATGGGTGAGGGAGTTTGTACCCCAGTGCTTGCATTCCTGTGTGGGAGCTTGTGTGATGGTGGTTTAGGGGGTTGTATGGTATGTGCAGTGTGCATGCTTTAGTGATGGGTGTTCATGCTCTGTTTTTGCATGCAGGGCTTGGTGATGGGATGGGTGGTTTGTGATGTTGGGACATATGTGAGGAGTTGGGGTGCTGGGGGTGAGGGCGGGGGTATGTGATAGCATGCAGGTATGGTGGGGGATGGAATAGTTAAGATTTGACTTACCAGAGTCCATTCCTCCGCCTACTTCTGAGAGGCCCTCTGGATGCAGAACCGCCAAGACCTGCACCTCCCATGTTGTTAGTTGTGGGTGAGGAGGTGGGGGTCCGCCGCCAGTCCGATGAACCGCCTGGTGGTGTCTTGAGACCACAGAATGCACCTTCCCCCGTAGGTCGTTCGACCTCTTCCTGATGTCCTCTCGATTTCTTGGGTGCTGTCCCACTGCGTTGACCCTGTCCACTATTCTTCGCCATAGCTCCATCTTCCTTGCAATGGAGGTGTGCTGCACCTGTTATCCGAATAGCTGTGGCTCTACCCGGACGATTTCCTCCACCATGACCCTGAGCTCCTCCTCCGTGAACCTCGGGTGTCTTTGCCATGCCATGGAGTGGTGTAGGTGATGTGTGGGGTGGATTGTGTGGTGATAAGTGTGCTGATATGTAGTGGGGTGTTGTGTGAGGTGCGTGGAAGTTCTGTGGGTGATGGTGTTGTGTGCCTGTGGATGCGGTTGTTCTTGCTGGTGGTGTCTCTCTGGCCTTCGTTCGTGAAATTTTGTCGTAGGGGTTTGTGGGTGATGTGGGTGTGTTTTATATATTGTAATGGGTGTGTGGGAGTTGTGTGTGTATGTGTATCAGGTGAGTGTATTTTGAATTGTCGAATGTGGCTGTGTTTTGTAAATGTGTGTGTACTTTGAGCGCAGCGGTGTGTACAGCCAATTGAATACCGTGGTTGAAAGACCGCCGCGTGGATTCGTGTGTTGTGATATTGTGGGCGTATTTCTGTTGGCGTGACGGTGGAGGTTTTGTTTTCGCCAGTTTATCACTGACCTTTGGTGTGGCGGACTTGTGTGGGTGTCTGAATTTTGGCGGATTCCGAAATGTGGGTCATAATAGCTGTGGCGGTTTTCCGCGGCGGTGTGTTGGCGGTCTTCTGCACGGCGGTAAGCGGCTTTTACCGCCAATGTTGTAATGAGGGCCATTGTCAGTTTTGTTTTAAGTTTACAGCTAGCTTGATGCTACAGTTCCCTTTTATATCTTTAGATATTGTCAACAAAATGAGAAGTCTGGGATAACCAGGAAGACAATAACATTTAGGTATCAGACTCTTATGAGAGAACTACCCTTATCCCAGGAGAAATAGCCATTTAACAACATTTACAGATTAAAAACATTAACAGCTTACTTTTTGAGAAATGCTCAGAGAATTTTCTTGACACCATTCTCTTTGCCTTAGCTGGATACGATAACAAATCCTGATCTGGATTTACTGCCCACCAAGCTGATGCAGGTTTCAGTGTGCGTCCTCTTTTAGAAAGAGAGGGAGGAGCTTCTTTGTCATCTTGAGACAGTTGTGACTTGAGGACTGGGCTTTCTTTACTGTTGTCTTGGAGTGGTGACATTACATGCTTCATTTCCAACTCTCTTTGCTGTGAGCCACCAGCAGCTTGATTTTTGTTTACTTGCTTTTCTAAAAATGCAATAGTTTAAGTCATTCATCGATGTAAAGCAGACATTACTTGTTTTCAAGTCCATTTTAAACATTAATTCACATTTTTTATTGGAATTTGGGAAGAGTGCTGCCCATTGTGTACAAAAATAACATTACAATATTAAATTAGAAATTAAACAGTTCTGAAAAAGGAACATGAGAAAAAACCAGGAAGGCAAAATAAAACAGACAAATTCAAAGGTTAAAAACAACAATTTTGCTCTTTGATCTGAAAGACATTTCACGCCTATCTAGTCTATTCATTCTTAAATGTGTTTTTGATGGGGAACTTCCTCGAAATTTTACTGTGCTGTAGGTTAATCAGCCACTACTGAATTGGTTATCATTCAAGCAGAGGAGGCTCGTCATGGGCACCGGGGCTCCACCACCCCCCTTTCCAAAGCATATGTGTCTGTAAGGATGGACAAGGGCCACAAACAACCACAATATCAGGCAGCCAAGCACTTAACATGTGCTAATGCTCATATGCCGAGCAGCCCGAGGCAAGCTTTGCCTGGTTAAAGATTTCATAGACCTGGATATAGCAATCTCATCAGCACAGCAAAGACCAGTAAGATGGTCCTCCCCCTTATGACAAGGAGGAGTATTGCCTATAACAGTCAGCCCTGGGGACTTCCGGTTTAAGCCCCAAAACTGTTTATCATTGATGCCTTGTCACCAAGTGTGGTGAGGTCAACATGTCTCACTGTACACACCACACTCTTTAAGAAGTAGGGAAGATCTTTCTCTTACTAGCTGACTCGTGACAAGGCCAGCTAATAAGAGGATTCAGTGGGTCCTATTGTGTTGTGCAGTACTTACTTTGTTAATAAAACTCCATGTTTAGGGTGGCAGCACCATTGAGTGTGGGTGACTAAATTCAACTCCACATCATTTGGAAACTGTCAGCCTAACTCCTAGTGAGCCCACAGTACCTCACCCACCTCAATCAGGGCAGTGGTGATTTGTGGCAACCTAAACATGACACTCTGAATCCCCAGGGAAGTTGTGGAAAAGATCATACCTCTTTCACTAGTTACTCAGTGACCCACACATGTCAAGGCAGGATACAAGATACAAACTAGATTTTAATGCATTTGTTGAAGCAAATGCAGAGTATAAAGCATGAGCTACAACAATAAGGCAAATGAAACATAGTACAGTAATCCTCATTACAACCAACGAAGATGAACAATCACACTATTTTGTATGATTCTAGAAAGTATAAAGAGTCATGCTGAAACAATATGTCTCTATCTGACAGCATTGTGGTTATAACTTCTGCCTGTCCTAATCTAAAGAGTAACCCCAACCCTACACCCAAGTGTGATAGCAAGGGCCTGCCTGTTGTCTGGATGGCAATCCTCGAGGGAAGCTGCATAGTCGGTGCTAGGATCTGCATAGCTGTTTGTAGTATGATACACGTCCCAGGACGGCTTTTGAGGGCTCTGGCAAGAGAAGGGATGCACAGTTGTTGTAGTGGCCTTTTACTGCCTGGGTTAGACATTCATATTTTAGTCTAGTTGTACGGCTTGTGCCTGATACATTCATACACATTTTATTTATTTTCATATTCCTATCACAGCTTGCTTTTAGCTTATTGTTTTTGTATTTTAATCAGCTGCGTCTTTCTAAGACAACAGACTACATGCTGCACACTTTATCAGCTGCAGTACAACGCAAACTCTGCCTTGTCCTAGGCTGTCATGTACTGTACATGACATACTAACTTGTTTTGCACCAGGCCCTGGAGCCAGTTCCTATCAACATGACACATCGTGCCATCTGGCAGGTTGTGTGAATTCTGTATGAGTTAGTACATAAACAACACATAGACCCAAGAAGGGTGGACGGCATTCCGTTCATGACTGTCCTGTGACGTGTCCCATGCGACAGACAGCTTTGCTGATCCTGGTGCTGACTCTTCAGCTTCCTGAGAGGACTGCCATCCAGACAGCAGACACCCCCCTAATATTCTATTCAGATATGGGTCTAGGGCTACTCCCTAATGTCGGGCCAGGTAGAAGGCTTACAACCACTATGCTCTCAGATCTATACTTAGTGGTTTGTTAGGAATCTCTCGACTCTCTCGACTCACACAGGTTTGGCTGTAATGTTGATTATTTTGCTCTGTTTTATCTGCCTTATTACCAGAGCACATTTTTTGTCAGCAGGGTGCAATTGCTTCCATAAATACACTGAAATCCAGTTTTCATCTTGTTATATGCCTTGGCATGCGTGAGAGACTAAGTAGCCGAGTGTAAGGGGTATGATCTGTTGCCATGACTTTCGTGAGGGGTCAGAGTGTCTGGTTCAGGTTGCCACAAATCACCTTTCACCATGGTAGATTTAGAGGTTTGGGTGAGGCACTGCAAGCTAGCCAAGAGTTAGACCAACAGGTGGCATGGGTTGCACACTCGGTGGTGCTGCCATCAAACATGCAGTTTTATTACCAAAATAGGGACCGCATTATGTGACGCCACCAACGTATTAAGGTTCAGTACTTATTTAACGGATTTCCTGAGTAATTCTCTGTCCCATGTCAAAAGTGCCCTAATCGCCTTTTCATATGGAGAAGTCTGTGGTGTAACAGACAAATCATCCTCAGCTATATAGGTAGTACCTCTACTAGTTGTAGGCTGTTCAAACATGAACCTTAAAAAGATACCCCATTTGGTGTTTCTCCTCTGAACTCAAACCCAAAATGGTACAACCAGCAGTAACTCCAGTGAATTGTAGACAAGCACTCACAAACTATTTACTTGCTAATGGGCTTCCTAATGGGGGTAGAGATGTTACATTTCTGGTAGAAGCCCAAAATGCGTACAAAACAGAAATCTTTTATTCATGGGTCAATATTCCTGTAGTTGATGCCAATACAAACATTTTTCACACATACACTACAGCGAACGCATCTGCACCATAGAGAGCTTGTAATTATTTAAAAATTCATACCAAGGACACCAAAACTGGTTTCAAGGCGCCGTCCCACACATAGTTCAACACGTTAGATTTCGCCCCCTCAGCAATAAAGGGGCCAACACTGCCAGTATTGGCTACATATACACCATATCCAAATGTACAAAGACTGCAGGTAGCAGATTTACGTCCCTATTGCAATAACTTAGTATTTTTATACAGACACTTTACAAAATTTGAAATGCGAACTCTGAATACTGCCACAGCGAGGGCACCAGCCATCCAACAATTGGTGACACCACACATGAACCCAGTAACTATAACGCAATTATGGGTAAGGTTCCCATCAGGCGAGAAGAAACTCTGTTCTGGATTGCACAAAAAACAAATCAGTTGGAAGCAGTGTTTGCCCGTATGGGACCCCAAGATAAACAAATACTTCTCACAATATGCTTCCCATTTGGGATAGTTCCCTTCATAGATAACTGTGCCACTAGGCACGGTATTTGCTGCAGTATATACCACAACGTATAGTACACCAACTCTGTTGAGTCTTCCAGAGGTGTTAAAACAAATACAAGATTAGCAAGGGACTGACCCGGTCCTGGATTTGGGGATAAAATGAATGGGAAATTTTCTCACAGAATCCTCAATTATTTTAGGAACTTTTAAAGGAGAAGCAGGAGCACTGGTACTACACCAGCGGTTCAAAGACGTTCCTCAAATAGATCAGGAGCGTGAACAGCCAAAAATTATCTCTGCAACGTATACTAGTATAGATCTGGATAATCTGGGAGACAGATAATATAAGCCACAACTTAAAGGTAATTATGAAAAGGATAGTACCAAGCAAAAGCAGAAGGCTTTTAAAAAAACGCTGTGAAAAACAAAAATATAATAAAGATAAAGTAAAACAACGAGAAGAATCTCTGCAGTCAGAGAGCTTAGATAAATGCCATAATTTAAGAAATCACGATATACTGAAACTGTATGACAGGTATCGGTACACTGATAGATGCCCTTCTCGTTCCTTTCAGGACTCATCTGACAAACGACCGATATAGGTGGGCAGTCAGAACGCAGAAAAGATGAGTACATGAAACTAAAGGAGGACTCTCAATGCTCATCAGACGTCACATTAAAAAAGGAAGCAAAACTTCCTCAACAAAAAACCTAAATTTAAAAAGAAGGTTGCAGGGATTTCGTCTCAATATGCCATACATGTTGAGGATTTTACTGAACAAGACGTGGGTAGTGACTCTGCTAAACATTGCTGCAGAGGTCATAATAGTTCAAGAGTTTCTGGAGGAGACAGCAACTAATGGCTATGTAGAAGTCAAAACCCCAGACGGGCATGTATTCAAATTGAGGGGAGATTATTGCGCACTAATAAAGTAATTTTCTGGGGAAAAATTAACACTCAGCTATGAAATTCTTCTTGCAGAAAAAGCTTGGCCACCTGAGTTTGTCAGAAAGCTCCCACAAGGAGAAGATGTAATTTTGCCACATTCTTCAGTCCTAGTTCCAGATCCAGTAAAGGAAGACTATGCTGCGGATGGGCTCGAGCATACGCAGCAGAGCTGTACTGCAACCACGTGGGCTGGGATAGGGACTCTCATTATCACGTTACACCTATACGGTCTAGCCCACAAGTACAACTTCAATACCCAATAAAACATGATGAAAAAACCTCTTTGAGAGAAATCCTGTAACAATTGAGAGTACCAGGGAGTAACTTAGCCCAGTATATCAGCCATGAACAACCCTTTGCTTCCTGTAGCTAAGCCGGACCATTCCTAAAGAATAGTCCTGGATTACAGACATTTAAACAGTCACACTGGCACATCTGCCACTCAAAACCTGCATAGCACAGCCCTAATGTACAATGCCCATAAAAAAATACAAAACAATCCTGGACATTTCTAACGGGTTTTTCTGCCAAAATCTAACACCTGAAAGTAGACACTTAAGTGCTTCTTCTGCATTATGCGCCCAGCTTTCTGTTTTTGCCGACGCCCCTAAAGGTATAAGAAAAGTCCAGGATTATTGTCATCCCCTGTGACATCAATATTACATGATACTGATCGTGAGGCATTGTCCTATGTAGATGACATCAATCTGATGGACAACAACCTCAACACACATCGGGCCAGGCTACAAATTCTCAGTGTTCTTTTTCTGAGATACGAGCTTTCAAATAGGGAGAAGAGTTTGGCACCACACTTCCTGTAGAAGTGTGCACAATTAGAACCACCAAATACCTTAAAAAACTGCAGCATTCTGGACTATGAGCAACGCATAAAATGACTATGATTTAATTTGTCCAGATTTGTCAAGCTAACACTGGACACCACAACATACACAAATTCTCAGATCATTATAAACTGACCAATCTGGTGATCCGGACAATTCTGGGTGCCATCGAGTATATTATATATATATATATATATATATATATATATATATATATATATATATATATATATATATATATATATATATATATATATATATATATAAGACAGTGTTACAAGGGGAATTATTTCTATGAAGTTTTTTATAACGTTAAGTGTTGGTCAACATAAATATCCAACCAGAACCATATCAAAAATAGTCTTCCATGACACAGTCATACATACATACATACACAAATCCATGCGTAGTGTATTGTATAAATAAAAATAAAAAATGACTCAGTTTTCATACATACAATAATTGCAACATCTGTTTTTGGGCTCGCAGAGCACGGCCAGCGCCAACAATTCCAATACATCACTGACATTTCCTCTTTCACATTCAGTAGATCCTAACGATCTGGGGAAGTGGACAGTGCTCCTAAGCACGTTAGACCAAAAAGGTCAATGTCCTTCTCTTCAAGCTTTACAACAATGGACTATCCAACCATATGGAGCGGTGATCGTAGTTGGAGAGGAACCATTGTCGATGTTTTGGTCTCCAAAGGCCAATGTTGTCCTTAAACTCAGCCACTTTTCCCCACAATAATTTGGCTTTATGGTGTTTTCTTTTGACTCTCTGAACCGATTGAGGCACCCTAAGTATAAGTGTTCTTTAAAGCACTGCACAACATTGTAGGGAATTCATTGGCTGATGAAGATGCCACATCTGCAGTTCTTACGACAGCTGTAGCCACTATAACTAGTTCCCATACAAGGGTGATTGATGAAATTCTGGCTAGTATAAGTGCTTTGGCTAACAGCAAGCCTTTCCCAAAAGCATACACAAAATATTCCTACCACTTTAGTACCCAAAACATTCCCTTGGTAAAAATACCAGGGATAGGTGACCGTGTGATCCCCTATCAAGATTGTAGACTAGAACTGATCAAAGCAGCTCATGAGAATGTTGTTTGTGCTCATGCAGGTATGGCGGCTACCACTTCCCTTCTACAAAAAAGCTACTGGTGGCACGGTCTATATGAACAGGCCCAACAGTATGTCCTTAGTTGTGGCATCTGTCAACAAGTAAAAGCTTCCACCATCAGATGCCCACCACGGACACCCCTCTTAATATCAAACAAGCCTATGCAATGTGTGTATCTAGACCAGGGTGAGGTGCCCTAAATTCAGATGGTGCATACAAATACATTCTACTAGCAGCAGACTTTTGCTGCAGATTCCTATGGGTGTGGCCACAACGATCGGCTCACGTTTGCTCTGTCACCAATGGTTTGCAAGTCTTCATCGGGTAATATGCAGTCGATGCATTCCACGCGTACCAGGACATTGCATTTGCCTCTAGGGCTTACAAAGATGCCATGAGAACAATGGGTGTTGCGGTGCATTTTTCTTCTCTATACCATCCAGAGGGAAATATGGCTGTGGACAGACAAAAAACAGACAAAGCAATCTTTAACAGCTAGAGTACTAGGTTCTAGTTGCAGCTGGATCTATCACTTGTATGGAGTACAGAAAGCACTAAATAATCTGTTTACCAGATTTTTTTTTTTATAAAGAGGTCGTACCCCATATGAAATTCGTGTTCGGCATCCCTATGTATGTTCAAGATCCTGATGGTCCTGGCGCAGTGGCGGCATAAACACTTTTTGACATAAATGTGTCACTGGTTTACAGGAATTACAACAGTTCAGAGATGAACATTCCACAACACATGCCACCATTTTGGGACTGAGGGATTCAACAACTTCCACAGGCTGAGAAGGAGTTACTGGATAGGTGGGATAAGCTTGATAGATTCTTGTGCAACACACACAGGTAATGCCTATTTGTAGAGGGCGACAGGGGGCGACAGGGCAAGCAGAATGCTCGCTCAGTTAATCAATAATGAAACTCGTGACAGCACATGGTGGGGGCTAGAGATGCATTTGGCTGGATGGTGTCATTGCAATAAGGGATCCCAGAGGTCTTTGCTGCCCACTTATCTAAGGTCTACTCACAATTGCACCCTCCCAGTTTGTGTGAGCTAGAGACGTACTCAACAGGCCTACCAAAGACCTGCCTACCAGCAGAGCACAGGAAGTCACTGGATGCGCCAATCACTAAAGAAGAGATTGTTGCCACGATCCGCACCTTTCGCACCTCAAAAGCCCAGGGGAGTGACTGCCTACCAGCCGAGTTTTATCAAAAACATGCCAACAGCCTTGTAGATCGATAATTACTGGTTTACCAGGAAACCCTGCGGAGAGGGATTTTACCATATTCGATGAGAGAAGCTATTATAGTCTTAATGTCCAAGCCAGGTAAAGAATCCAGCGAGGTCTCTTCATGCTGCCGCTTATCTACGAATAATGTGGACGGAAAGATTCTCAGCAAAATCTTGGCCACTAGACTCTTAGCCTACATTCGGGCATTGGTCCACGAGGATCAATGAGGTTTCATTTCTCACAGGAATACACTATGTAACTTCAGTAGGTTGTCGAGCTCGTGGAGTTGAGGTAAGTACAAGGGGGTCCAAAAGACAGCACTATAATTACACCCTCAGTAGCTATGGGGCGGCCGTATGAATAGTGCCAACACAGCGTCAGGCGCCAAATGCATTTCTAATGAGGAGTTGGCGTCCAGAAAAAGGATGCAGGCTCTGGCCAGAACGTCGGGAGAGGTCAACCCACAGCTGCCCAGTTAAGATGAGAGGCCAGGGGTTGTAGGGACAGCGTTGGTTCATCTCCCCAAGGCCCAGGTACTCCAGGTGCAGGGGTGTCTTTAGATGTCAGAATCAGCTCACCAAGTAGGTCGCGTCTGAGGGATCCCTCAGATTTAGGCTGCAGGCATCGTTGGGGAATCCAGCAGGGGTCAGCCTACGGTGGACTCTTGGTCAGAAGTGCCGGGGAACCTTCACTGTATGGGTGGGCCACTTGGACTCCGGCCAGGGGCGTCAGGTGCAGCAGTCACTTATGTTGTCGGGTTTCACGGTTCCTCAGGCAGGATTCCTCTTCTTCAAAGATGGTTTCTTCTGGACAGGTATGCTGCCCAAAGAAGTTTTTTTAAAAAACATTTTTAATCAAAGGCAGAGAAGTCCTCCCAAGGCCTTGGAGGAGGCTGGAGCCAAGTCAGTGGGTGTCTTCAATCTTCTCTGCTGGTGACAGGTCCAGTTCTTCTTAAGTTGCAGGAATCTTATTCTAGGGTTCGGGTGTGCCCCTCCTAAATACTGAATTTAGGGGTGTTACAGGGTGTGCCAGGTGGAAGCCGATGGGCTACTCACCTTTAGGGTGACTACTATACCCTTTCTATGTCCACATCCTTTGGGAAGTGGCATAGCTCTAAGCCTATTTACCTAATTCCGTCCATGCAAGATGAAGGAATTTAAAAAGTGGTGTCCACTTCAGCTTGTCCACCTTAGGGGTGGGACTGCCATGAAGTGGGCACTCCTAATTTACTTAATTTTCCCACCAGTCCTGCCGCCGAAAGTGGGGTCTGGAACTGGGGGTCAACCTCCACCATTTGGAGAGGCCTGGGTCACATTTCAAAGGTGGCAACGCCTTTGCATCTCCCAGCCCTGGGAGGCCCACCCCGCCTGAGAGGGGTGGTCACACCTCTGCCCAGAGCGGGCCTTTGTTCTGAGCCCTTGAGAACTTGGCCCTTACCTCAGGGAGCCTAAGGTGGCTATACTGGTTTTGGCCAGCCAGTGCTCACGCTAGGAGTTGGTAGGCTTTACAGGGGAACCTCTAAGGTGCCCTCTGAGTGCATGTATTAAAAAATCTATCACTGGATTCAGTGAGGGTTTATTCATTTGAGATGTTTGATACCAAGCATCCCTATCTTCAATGAAGCCATCATGTAACTGGGGAACCCGTAATGACCAGTGTCCAGCACGTGCTTAAAATGGTCTCACTGTTCTACATGTCTGAGAATCAACATAGGCGTAGCATGGGTATATCTGCTCCTGCAGGCAAGATCTCACATGTAATATAACACACCGTGCCTTTAGGGCTTGAAGCACTGCAGAGGGGTGACTTACACTTATTGCATGCAGTGTTAGGGGACAGGGCACCCAGGCTGTGCCATGTTATGACATATTTTTATTTTGGGTCTGCACCAAGACACGCAGCCTGCAAAGGCAGTACTGTGTCTACTTAGGAGAGAGGGTCCCTTAGGGAGGCACAATCTGTGCTGTAGCCCTCAGGGGACTTACCTTGGTTCACCATGCCCTAGGTACCAGAGGTACCAATTACTAGGGACTTACAGTGGCAGCAAAAGTTTGTCAATTAGGAAAAACAACAGTGCAATTTTTCGGTGACCTTGGCTGGGAAAGCCAAGCAGATAGATGGGACGGTAGTTCTTGAGGTCAAGGGGGTCGGCTGTGGGTTTCTTCAGAAGCGGGCGGATCTCAACGTGCTTCCAGTTCTCGAGGAAGGTAGCTGTCTCCATGGAGCATTTGAGTGTGGCAGAGCTTGATGGTGGACTCCGAAGGTCTTGGGGTCCGAAGCTATCGTAGATGCCCTTCATTTTCCGATGAAAGAAGGTGGCTAATCTGTCGAAGAGGTCCTGAGGGATGTTTGCCGCATCCGACTGGGGTGTGGCAAACTCTTTAACCATGGCGAAGAGCTCTTTGGCTCCTGAGGCTCAGTTCCCTCTGGTGCTGTTAGATCTTCTCCTTGAGGAGAGAGCCTGTTCTGTGACTTGTTTGGAAGCTGGTTCCCTAGACCTCCTGCCCATTTGCTTGGGATTCCTGGCTCAAACTCTAGTTTTTCACCCTGGACCTTTCTTTGTGCTCTTCTTTTCACACAGTCCCATTCAGGGAAACCCAGCATAGCTGCATGGGTCTTTCTTGGTACCTCAGACCAGGCTGAGAACTCAAGATCATTCCCTAGCAGACACTGACAAGGTACAGAGGGCGAAACCACCACCTTCTTTTGGCCACTAACCCCTCCCCATTCTAAGGACACCATTGCCATTGGATGAACCTTAGCCTGATTGTCAGCAATGAGCATAGTATATGTCTCTCCAGGAAGATACTGATCTGAGGACACTAGCTGCTCGGTCACTATGGTGACACTGGCACATGCGTCTCTTGGTGCTTCAACTTCAATCCCATGTTGTCTCTACTTTTCCATATTACTGGGCCAGACAGCCAGGGCAGCTACATCTACCCCACCCTCTGAGACCAAAGTTGCATCAGTGTGCTCACTGACATGGTCAGGGCCTACTTGCAATCCCATCTGGAGACTTGCCAATGCATTTACTGCAGGTGCACTACAGGCATTCTTTTTGGTAGAGCAGTTAGAAGCTCCAGTTTAGTGTCTATTAGTTTTGTAGTTATGGCACCAAGTCTACTTGGGATCCCAATTTTCTCTTTGTACCCACCTTTGGGCTGGGAAAAGTGTCAGGCCCAACCTCCTGTGAAGGATTTTGGGGGTCTTTGGAACACTCCTTGTTTTGGTTACCCTCTTTCCCTTGTGGGGGCTCTTTGGTCTCTCTCATAACCCCCCCACCAGTGGAAGTTTTGATCACCATTGTCTTTATTCCACCTTCTTCTCCAACTCTTCAGGGGAAAGTGGACCTAGGTCTACCAGGTACTGGTGTAACTTTTTTTAACACAATTACTCAACAGATTCTCTTTCATCACAAGATTGTAAAGCCCCTCATAATTATGCACATTGTTATCTTCTAGCAACCACCTAAGGTTTCCACTGAGAAGTCTCCAAACTCAATCCAGGACTGACTCTGTGTTCAGCGAGTCTCCCTGAATTTGATTGTGTACTGCTCAGAAGTCAACCCAAATCCCTCAATCAGAGTAGCCATCATGAGCTCATATGAGGTTGCATCTGCTTCATTCAGAGTGAGGAGTCTATCCCTACAATTTCCTGAGAACAGTTCTCAAAAGAGAGTTCCCTGGTACTCTTTCTTGAATTTTCTGGAAACACAGGACTTCTCATAGGCTGTGAACCACTTGGTGATGTCATCATCTTCCTCATATTTGGGGATAATCCCTTTGGAGATTTTAGGGTCATAGTTTTCTACTCTGTCTCTAGTTGTGATATGGCGGCCACCATTTATGGGTCCTGTAGGAAAGTAGCTTCTTGCTAGCATGGTTACCCCCACTTTTGGCCTGTTTATGAGTGTGTGTCAATGTGTTTTTACTCTGTCACTGGGATCCTGCTAGCCAGGACCCCAGTGCTCATAGTTTGTGGCCTAAAGTGTATGCCTGTGTAGTGCCTAACTGTGTCACTGAGACTCTGCTAATCAGAACCTCAGTGCTTATGCGCTCTCTGCTTTTAAATTTGTCACTGTAGGCCAGTGACTTCATTTATCAATTTCAACTGGCATACTGGACCCCCCCACTTATATATCCCTAGGGAGCTCAGACAAACCCTTGCACAGGCCTGCCATTGCAGCCTGAGTGAAATAATGCCATGGTATTTCACAGCCATTTTCACTGCACTTAAGTAACTTATAAGTCACCTATATGTCTAACCTTCACTTGCTGAAGGTTAGGCGCAAACTTACTAAGTGTGAGGGCACCCTTGCACTAGCAAAGGTGCCCCCACATAGTCCAGGGCCATTTCCCCGGACTTTGTGAGTGCGGGGACACCATTACACGAGTGCCCTACATATAGGTCAATACCTATATGTAGCTTCACAATGGTAACTCCGAATACGGCCATGTAACATGTCTAAGATCATAGAATTGTCCCCCAATTCCAAATATGGTATTGGGGAGCCAATTCCATGCATCCTGCCAAACCAGCTCTCTGAGGCTTGCACTGCAGCTACAGCTGCTGCCACCTCACCGACAGGGTTCTGCACTCCTGGGGTCTGGGCAGCCCAGTCCCAGGAAGGCAGAACAAAGCATTTCCTCTGAGAGCAGGGTGTTACACCCTCTCCCTTTGGAAACAGATGTTACAGGCTAGGGGGGGTAGCCTCCCCCAGCCTCTGGAAATGCTTTGAAGGGCACAGAAGGTGCCCTCCTTGCATAAACCAGTTTACACCGGTTCAGGGACCCCTTCTCCCCTGCTGTGGGGGAAAACTGGACAAAGGAACGGGGAGTGACCACTCCCCTGTCCATCACCACTCCACAGGGGGTACCCAGAGCTCCTTCAGTGTGTCCCAGACTTCAGCCATCTTGCTTTTCAGGGTGTGCGGGCACTCTGGAGGGCTCTGAGTGGCAGGTGACGTCAGAGACCCCTCCTGATAGGTTCATACCTGACAAGGTAGCCAATCCCCTTCTCAGGGCTATTTCGGGACTCTCCTGTGGGTTCCCTTCTGATTCTGCTTGCAAGTTTCCTTCAGGAATCCTCTGCAACAACTTCACTCTTCTGACCTCGGATCAAACGCAGCCTGCTCCAAGAAACGCTCTAACTGCAACAAAGTGTCTACAAGACACACTTTTCTTCCGAAACCTCAGCTCCAAGTCAGCAACTGCAACAGTTTCCACGGTGTGCATGCTCTGGGGACTCCCTGTCTTCATCCTGCACCAGAAGGACCGAAGAAATCTCCTGTGGAGTGACTGAGTCACTTCCCTGCTCCAAGCAGGCACCTTCCAAGGCGACGACCGGTACCCTGGGACTCCTCTCACAGCGACGAGCGGGCTCCTAAAGACAGAGGGTGGACATCATCGACATAGACTGTCCTGACGCAATTTGGAGGAGGTAAGACCTTGCCTTTCCCGAGAACAATGGTACCCCTGTGTATTGTGTCTTCTTCGCCTCCTGAGGCCTCTGTGCACTCTCTGCAAAATTCCTTTGTGCACAGCCTGCCCAGGTCCCCAGCACCCCACCCTGCGACGCTCAACTCGCTAAGTTGTTCTCCGGCGGCGCAGGACCTTCTTTTGTTGTGCTGCATCAACTGCGATTTTGCACCTCCTTTGAACCCGGATCCTGCGGCTTCTGGGGGTGTTGGATGGCATCGATAGGGCTCTAAAGTGCTGAGAGCCCCCTCTTCCTCCTCATACAGAGTTGAGGCCCTCAGGTCCCTCCTGGGTCCATCCAGCACCATTTTGATGAAAAACGCACTTTTGTCGTAGCCAAGGCTGGTTGGCGCCTTCCAACACGAAATCTCATCTGCAACAATCTTCACGCCGTGGGACATTTCTTGCATAATGCAGGAACCCACTGGCATCTTCCTAGGGTGCATTTCTGCAGTCTTCTACTAACCGGGGACTCTTTTTTTTGCACCCTCTTCTGGGTTGGCAGGGCTCCTGTCCTTCCTGGAACTTCTTTCGACTTCTGGACTTGGTCCCCTTCCTTTGCAGGTCTTCAGGTCCAATAAACCAGCAGTTTTTCTTTGCAGACTTGGTTAGCTGCTGCAAAATCCCCAAAACGAGGTGTAGTGTGTCCTAAGGAAACTTGCATTACTTTACTCCTGCTTTTCTGGGCTCTGGGGTGGGGTAATTTACTTACCTTTACTGTATTCTTACTCTCCCAGAGATTCTGCACACACTACAATTGTCTAGGGGGGAATTCGTGATTCACATTCCACTTTTTTAGAATATGGTTTGCTTTGCCCCTAGACCTATTTTCTACCATTACATTATATAGTATTTCCTACTGTTTGCATTGTTCTATGACTATTTACCTGTCTAATTTTGGTGTCTAGTGTATTTATTGTGTATAATACTTACCTCCAGAAGGAGTATTGTCTCTAAGATATTTTTGGTAATGTGTCACCCAAATAAATACCTTTATTTTTGGCAACACTGAGTACTGTCTTTACTTGTGCATTAGTACTGTGTAACTATAAGTGGTATTGCATGAGCTCTGCATGTCTCCTAGTTCAGCCTAAGCTGCTCTGCTTTGGCTACCTCTATCAGCCTAAGCTGCTAGAAAACTACTACATTCACTAACAAGGGATAACTGGACCTGGTGTAAGTACCCAAGGTACCTACTACAAACCTGGCCAGCCTCCTACAGGTCCTAAACCCATCTCTGCTCTTTCCTTCTATATAGCTAGGATCCTGCATTCCAGGTCCAGTCTCCTAGCTAACCTCTCTAAGAGGGCATCTTATTCAGAGATTCTATCCCTTGATCTTGAGGAAACTGAACCATTCTCACTAGAGGAAGGTGTTGCAGACACCTGGGATACATGTACAGCTACTTCAAGGTGGGGAGAATTCCCTTTATTCCTCCTCATTTGAGCTGTCCTGATCCTTAGCTACAGGATCAGTGGCCTCATCTGAAGGATGGGCCAGGTCATATTCTGCCAGAAACTCCTGGACTATGTACTGGTAGGGCTTGATCCTGCTTTGATCTTTTTTACTTTACAGAGGGGCCTCAGGTTTTTGTGTGAAAGCAAGGGGTGAGGTTGAGAGACATTACTTACTGTCCCAGCCTTCAAGACTTTAGGCTAGCACCGGGAAAGGTTCAGATTGGTACCCAAGGTGCACCAGTTGAGGTTGGTCGTGTGTGTGTGTGTGCGTGTTGGGGGGAATGGGGGTGGTGGTGCTCACGCGTGAGTTCACACACTGCTCATTTGAGAGGCCTGGGTCGCATTTCAAAGGCGGCAAGGCCTTTGAAGCTCCCCACACTGGGATGTCCATCCTGCCTGGAAGAGGAGGACACACCTCTGCTCAAAGCAGGCCTTTGTTCTGAACCCTCGAGAGCACTGGCTCTCACCTCAGGGAGGCAGAACTTGGTCTAAGGAGGCTGTACTGGTTCTGACCAGTCAGTGCCCATGCTAGGAGTTGGAAGGTTTTGCAGGGGGCACCTCTAAGGTGCCCTCTGAGTGCATGTATTAATAAATCCATAACTAGATTCATTGGGGGTTTATTAATACGAGTTGTCTGATACCAAACATCCCTATCTTCAGTGAAGCCATCATGTAGCTCGGGAACTCGTAATGACTAGTGTCCAGCACGTGTGCCTAAAATGGCTTCACTGTTCACTTACTATGTCTGAGAATTAACAAAGACATAGCAGGGGCATATCTGCTCATGCAGGTATACCCTCACATGTAATATAATGCACTCTGCCTTTAGCGCTAGAAGGCCTGCCAGTGGGGTGACTTACATATATTGCATGCAGTGTTAGAGATCAGGGCACACAGGCAGTGTGTCATGTCATGTTTTCATTTTGGGTCTGCCCCAAGACACGCAGCCTGCAAAGGCAGTACTATGTGTACTTAGGTGAGAGGGTCCCTGAGGGTAGCACAATCTGTGCTGCGGACCTCAGGGGCCTTACCTTAGTTTCCCACGTCCTAGGAACCAGGGGTACCACTTACTAGGAATTTACAGCGGCTGCTAAGCACCACACATGTGGTTTTATATGCCCATAATGCACTGATATACTTGGTCAACCTGAGTATTTTGTACCCATACTACTAGCGTTATTGGAGGCGTTTGGGAAGATCTCTGTGCTTCATGTTAATAAAGCAAAATCTAATTTATTTCATTTGGGAATATTGGGTGCGACTAGTTCTTGTTTGCTGCCGAAGCAGCCCTTCAGTGGGAAACTACGGGTATCTGATATCTAGGTATTCAATTAGACAGGTATTTGGATGGCTTTCTCTCCATTAACATGGGACACATTCTAGATGGCCTGTGTTTCCTCTGTGAAATTTTGGAACACCCTACCCTTATCCTTAATGGGTAAAGTGGCACTTGTAAAAATGGTGGTCCTCCTGCGATGCCTATATAACTTCCAAGGCTCGCTTTTCGATATTCCTGAACGATATTTCCAGAAACTTGATAGGCTCATGGTTGAATTGCTTTGGGCTTCTGGTAAGAAATGTGTGAGCCTGGAACCGTGGTGAGTTAATACTGCCGGATTTAGAATTATATTATCTTGCGTCCCTGTTGCAACATGTGGTGCACTGGCTTGATGATGAAGACAACTGGGAGAAACGTCTGCTTATCGATTTGCATGGTGCCACTCCGCTTCCAGAACTACTCAGATGGAGGGAAAGAGTGCAGACTACTACACCCTTCGTGATTACGCAAGTATGTCGGGCATGGGAATGGGCGGTCAGGAGAGTCCTTAAGAGAGCACCATATGTCCCTGACCTACCTATATGATACCTAAAACCCTGAAAATGACGGGCAGGGGTTGCATCACACTCCAGGATGTGTACCCATAAAACAATTTCATCACATTACAGGAGGCAGTAGACACATGGCAACTCGGTACGGGCAGTTCTTGCAGTTTGCTAAACTGGCTGCTACTGCACGTGGTATATGGCTGTTGTTTCCCGTGGCCGTAATGGAATCTAACACTTTGGTTATTATGTTATATATGACAGGGGCAGGCGCTTTGTTTCCTTCTTGTATTGTGTGCTCTGGGAAGATAAGCCACTCAGTCCTTTGCGTGTACAGAAGTGGCATGTAGGCTGGGTGAACAACTCACAGATAAGGAGTGGGACGGTGTGCACTCAGTGATTCAGACGTCTACCGCAAATGCCAGGTTTAAGTTGATCAACCTCAATACAGTGCACCAGGCATATTTGACTCCAGCCACACTGAGGGTGATATTCCTTAGTCACTCCTCATATGCCCTAGATGCTCAATCAAACGGGCCGACTTCCTTCTCATGATTTTGAGTTGTACTTCATTGGATTCTTATTGACGGACTGTAGTAGATTGCCTACATTTGGCTACAGGTTGGACAATATCTAGGGCTCCTAAACTATGCTTACTTGGCTTAATCCCAGCTAAACAAAAGAAGGGGCTGGGTAATAAGTTTCTAGTGTTGTGACTGGTACAGGCAAAACAATGGATCGCAGTTAGTTGTCTGGCACCGTCAACCCCTGCGGTAAATGGGTGGGTGAAGGATATGGCTGAATGGGCGGTGGCAGAGGAGTGCCGCATGCGTCAATGTAGACAGGATGACAAATTGGCTCATGATCTATGCTTGTGAGCCGCCATGCTTGTGGATTTGCTGGACCCCCTGGGATACTAGACCCCCAAAGAGTGTAGCTTGTGGGATCCCTGTGTGCTTGATTTACTGGCTGTCGTGGGGTAGTCCCGATCTGGGGTGCCTGCACTATTAGAATGGCATGCTATGATCCTACTTAATTTGTTGACTCCAATCATGTACACATGTAGGGTGGAACTGTTGTGGACCAGGATATGCTCTCTTTACCCCTTTTATGGGCTGACACTCTCCTAAACTGATGTTGCACCAAGGTAGAGTAGGGCAGGGGTTGGGAGGGAGGGTGATTGGACTCTTGCTCGATTGGTAATGTTTCAGGTACTGAGAATAATATTGGGTGGGGGCAGGGTGTTTTATTGACATCCTTGTTTCTCGATATTTTATGCTTAGCTCTCAGGTGACTCAGGTGACTGGGTGATTTCTGTGGTTCCAATTAATGTAAGATGGAATGAATATAGGTTGTAATGTTGCTTTCTATGTGGAATTGTACGGTGTTGAAATGTCAATAAAAACTTAATAAAAAAAAATAAAAAAATCTTCCCCAATCTGGTCTCTAAAAATTGGGGATCGGGTGTGAGAAAAGGGTGCTGTGAAGGAGGAGACTGGCCCACTCTAGCAGGCACCGGTATTCTGAATACAAGGTACAAGAACTGTTATTCTACAACCACTGCCTGGCAATTGTTTTTTCTCAAATTGCATCATGTGGCCGGTCCTGCACAGTAGAACATGAGGATTCCTTGGTAGATCCATTACCCCTCTCACTACCATACAGGAGATACCTCTTCAAGTACTAAACAATACCACAATTGCTTCCCTGAGGTTGGGGGGGCAGTTACCACTACAAGTAAAAGAAATGTCCAAACAGTTAATGTGCAATTTACTAGTGTAACACAATTTGATAAGATTGTCTATGACGTACGTACCACCAGTTCTCTTACACCTGCACAGGCTCCAATTCTAGCTCAGACTGCTTCTGGTTATTTTGCCGACAGAGATGATTTTTCTTTGACCTTCACCATCAACTATTGCCCCATGGTGTATGTAACCTTTTTAACTGGCGTAAACACACATTTTATTTGTCCAATGTATTACCTGTGGATTACATTGGCATTGTGTGCTTTCCTTCTATGGATCGGATTTGTTGTTGTCTTCATTTTGCTTATATATAGGTCTTACCTCCCTGAAGGTTCTGCTGTTGAACTAGTGGATGAGGTTTTACTGTCTTTGTCCTCCCACAAAGTGCAAAGAGACTTTTCCCTAGTGAGCATTTCTGCTGGTTCAGTTGCTGATGGGATTGTCTGGGATAAAGGTCCATTTGATGTATTTGGTTCAACTGAAATGATACAGACTCCATACGTTTTTAAAACATCCATGAATTACTTTGTTACACATGGGGCTGCTTGATTACTAAGATGTTTAAACAGTTTAATCTATGCTTTGAGCTTAATTATACTGTGTTGGAAAGTAAAGATATGTACATGAACTCAGAATTATAGCTAAATGTTCTGTTACCATTATTACGGACATTATTTACATAGCGCTAGTACCCCAAGAACAGTTTTGAAGTACACACAATCGGAACATTGTCCGACTCCCCCCACTAGGGAATTCTAAAATAAAATATTTAGAAAAATTACTTTTCTGGGCATGCTGCCACTAATGCCGAGTCATATTAGTTCCAATTGCCAATAGCAAAATCAAGAAAAACACCGCTGACCAACACTAAATTAATTTATTCTGATTCATTTGTTTCCCAGTTGGCCATACAAGGATATGATTATTGAAAAAACACAAATGACTTAAAAATGGCTTGGGGAACGAATGTTTGGCAGGTACAAGTCATTGAAGCCTTATTTAAAGGCATGTTTAATTCCATTACAAATTATTTTTTTGAACCAAACTGTTCAGCAAACAACGTGCCTTGGGTTGGCAAAGTAAAAGAAATGAAAGTGCCCAATATTCTCTCAATAGCTAAATTTGACCATTGGAAAAAAGTTGTGAATTTTCCAAAAGACCACCTCATTGGTATGGTTCAAAACAGTACTTATAATTCAGAACTTTCAGGTCCCAATGGGTAGTTATTGTGGCTAGTGGACATGAACGGTTGTCGTGCAAGTTTTATTAACTAAATGAGAGGTTTTAGAGAAGGGAGAGCAGACCCTTGTTACATGGCCAAGCATAATTCAAGTATTGTCACCACATATAGCGTGGACAAATTATGTCAGCAATTGTTGCAATACTCCATATTGGCAGCTGTGAAACAACACTCCTCTCTCCTTTCTGTGGACATAGACTTGCAAGATTTCTCGTTAGGTCCCGGAAAACCACACTCCAAAAAATCTCTATATATAATATATAAAGACATATGGAAGCTTTCACAAACAGAAGCTGCTGCTCGTTTAAGGCAAACAGTTAAGGAAAACTTAAAGAAAGCATTAGCCGTTGTTGATAATGGTATGAACGGGCTTTCCACTCACATACATATATATATAAAACACCATTTCATATTCTGCTGTTGACATTACTCAAAATGATATGTCACTTTTACAACATGGGCAAATTCAGCTTAGGTCCATTATAAAGTTGAGTTGGATTTTACAGGCCCTGGAAGCATGTAAATAAACTCTAACAAGTTAATTGCCACTTTTAACCTAACATAGAAACAACAGATAATGGTGAAAAGGGAAGGTAGTTACACCAATCTTAATATAGAAAAAACAGTAAAGTTACCTTTTACAGTAGTGGAAATACCATCACCAATGTGGTTAATACATAGGGTGATAGCCCTGCCGATATCCTCATTTCAATTCACCTTCTGCTTGAAACATTATCCTATTGGCAGGACTGAACATTTAAGAGGGACCTATATGCATGAGGTCCAGGAACTGCCTTGCAATTTCAAAAGCATGAGGGGAAGGAAAAAAAGAGGTCTCTCTTAGAGGAAGCGAAAGTGAGACTTCTGTACGCTAGTCAATGATTTGTAAACAGGTGGTACTGCATGGCGCAGGTAACGCATCGGGGGCTAACAGGCTGCTACTTGAAGGGTATTCCTGTCTTTGTGATCTGTCCTGTATTTTAGTTACTCTCAAATGAGTTACTCGGTGCTGAGTGATCAAGGCTGTTGTAGGATGAGAACAGGTGCCCGTATGTGATTTGGTTTCTCAGATAGTGACCTGCTGTGGACATGTACTTTTCCCTCCCACGCAAGAGTTAAAGTAGCCAATTTGTGGCCTTACATTGATACTTCTAATGTCAATTTCAACAAGTGAAGCAGGCTAAAGGAGATGTGGTGTTCAAATCTGCCCATGAAACCTATGACCTACAAGTGGCAAGGTCATCAGCTGAGATACAGTCCCTTTTAAATACTAACTTCCCAAGACACTTGTGTGAATAGGTGAACAACATTTTTAAGGCAACCAACATGGCAGGGATTGTACACTTGAAGGACATTGAGTCTGGATTTGAAAGTACATTCTAGACTGCTTTTTAAGTTATACCATCAGTCATTCACTCACTTTTTTCAAGTGTGTTTGGAGGTTTCCCAATTTTATTGGCATTTGTTGGCGGTATCCTGCTGTTGCTAATTTTGATTCGCAATGGCTGCCCCATGTCAAGCAAGAAGAGTGATGGAGCTTCCACCAGCCCAACTGTGTTATGAACGAATGATGAGTTATTTTGGATTATCACTGTTGGAAGAACTTGATAAGAACGGGTCATTGTCATTTAGATCAATATTCTGCTGTGTGCATCCTGTCTTCCATTGCTTATGCTGCCCTTTCAAGAATACAATGGAAGTGTGCCTTGTTCAGCAACAAGTACTTTCTATCGACATAAAAATGATGATGTTGCCAATGTGGGTAAATTTCCAGAGATGTTCCATAAGATTGTGGTTACTCCATGATGCTTCTATGAGCCAGCCTTCATGTATCCGGCAGGGGTGTGGAATTTATAAAAATATCTACTTGTCCAGGGGACAGGTTGCTTCTCAAATCTACTTGTCCTGTAAAAAGATCTACTTGTCCCTTTGGTGCCATGTAGTGTGGCGACAAATTATGGCAGCAATCTTATTATGTAAGAGCTCTGATAATAGCCTTTCTGATTATGCCAGGGCTACTACCATAGTAGGGCTTGAATACTTGCAGTTTCAATCCCTACTGTAGCAATTTCCTTATTTTGCCACCTTTCTTCAGATCTGCATACTGGGGCTGGAGGAAGCAGTAAGCAATAGTTCCAGGGCTGGAATGCCTTTGAGTCTGCAAACCTAATAACCTGCATATTTTAAAGATTTTCTCCAGCTTCTCTCTAATATTTTCCCATAATAAGAAAGGTTGGACATTTACTCCTGACAATGGCAGAATTAGAACTTCTTCCAGGGTTGGGAAGAAAGTGGACGGAGGGAAAATGAACTTGCAAATGCTCAATAGATTTTCACATGAGGAAATCTACACATGCGTATTTACCTATGCTAAAATACAGTTCACAAATATTTTATAGGGGTACGACATATACCATGGGTGCACTTTTGTGACTGTCTTTAAGAATTTGGGGCCACATGTAGGTAGGTTCAGATTTGCGACTTGCAATTTGCGAGTCAGAGCGACTTGCAATTTGCGAGTCGCAAATCCGAATGTAGGATGGTGTCCCTGACACCATCTGTGATTCGCAAGGGCTTCGCAAATGCCCACCTAGTGAATAATCATGAGGTGGGTCACAATTTGCGACCCCCTTGCGAATAGCGGCCCTCACAGGGATGATGGCCTGCTGGAGACAGCAGACCACCATGTCTGTGACTGCTTCCTTAAAGGAAAACGAGATGCATTACAAAAACGAAAAATGAAACATTTTCGTTTCATTTTTTCAGAGCAGGCAGTGGTCCGCAGGACCACTGCCTGCTCTGAAAAAATGTTTACAGTGACATTCACAATGGGGAAGGGGTCCCATAGGGACCCCTTCCCTTTTGCGAAAGTGTCAGCACCCATTTGAAATGGGTGCAAACTGCGATTGGTTTGCGCCCGCGTTCGCGGTCACAAAACAATCCTGCATTGCACTGCGAGTCGCAATTAGGAAGGGAACACCCCTTCCTAATTGCGAGTCGCAAACCCGTTTTTTGATTCGGTAACCAGGTTACTGAATCGCAAAACTGGGTTTGTGCATCGCAATGTGATTTTTGCATGTCGCAAACAGCGAAAGTCGCTGTTTGCGACATGCAAAAAGCTACCTACATGTGGGTCTTGGTCCCTAATTAGGTCTGGTGTTAACAAAGACATTTTGTTTTTATTAAACTTCTATTTCTCTCTCTTTCGGTTAGCTTTACTGTGAGTGATCGCATTCTGCTCTTTCACAAGGAGCATATTGGCACACAAAGTAGTTTTGTTCAGTGTCAGGAACTACAGTGGAAATCAGTGACGTAACGAAACTGGAGGGTGCCCCTTTGCAAAGAACATGGAGGAGCCCCCTCTCCAGACTCACTCAGGGCAGGTGCTGTGCTGATGGGGCCCCCTGGAGGGCGGCTGCGGGGCCTTTGTTATGCCACTGGTGGCAACGTGTGCTTTTAGAGTTTAAAAACTTTTTGGGTTTTTTTTGCCAGTGTTTGTTACAATGTGGAGGGCCTGGGAGCTCCCACAACAATAAAGTGTTACAAAAGCCATGTCAAAACAAGACACGTATTGATGAAACTAAAAGACTTATACAAATATGTCAGACTAGTTGGCTTTGTCAGCGTTTGTTTATTTTCATGCTTCCCATATTCGTGTTGAAAATGGTTACACTAATTTTCCATTCGAAATATTTTTGGGAAATACTAGCATGCATCAAAAACATTTTACTAAATGACACTTCATTTGCATCTACTCAGAGAGCATTCTGGGAGCATTATACTTAGCCTCATAGCCTAAACTTTTCAAACATGTGTATACACTTTTTTTTTTTTTGTACTACAGGGAGTGCAGAATTATTAGGCAAGTTGTATTTTTGAGGATTAATTTTATTATTGAACAACAACCATGTTCTCAATGAACCCAAAAAACTCATTAATATCAAAACTGAATATTTTTGGAAGTAGTTTTTAGTTTGTTTTTAGTTTTAGCTATGTTAGGGGGATATCTGTGTGTGCAGGTGACTATCACTGTGCATAATTATTAGGCAACTTAACAAAAAAAAATATATACCCATTTCAATTATTTATCATTACCAGTGAAACCAATATAACATCTCAACATTCACAAATATACATTTCTGACATTCAAAAACAAAACAAAAACAAATCAGTGACCAATATAGCCACCTTTCTTTGCAAGGACACTCAAAAGCCTGCCATCCATGGATTCTGTCAGTGTTTTGATCTGTTCACCATCAACATTGCGTGCAGCAGCAACCACAGCCTCCCAGACACTGTTCAGAGAGGTGTACTGTTTTCCCTCCTTGTAAATCTCACATTTGATGATGGACCACAGGTTCTCAATGGGGTTCAGATCAGGTGAACAAGGAGGCCATGTCATTAGATTTCCTTCTTTTATACCCTTTCTTGCCAGCCACGCTGTGGAGTACTTGGACGCGTGTGATGGAGCATTGTCCTGCATGAAAATCATGTTTTTCTTGAAGGATGCAGACTTCTTCCTGTACCACTGCTTGAAGAAGGTGTCTTCCAGGAACTGGCAGTAGGACTGGGAGTTGAGCTTGACTCCATCCTCAACCCGAAAAGGCCCCACAAGCTCATCTTTGATGATACCAGCCCAAACCAGTACTCCACCTCCACCTTGCTGGCGTCTGAGTCGGACTGGAGCTCTCTGCCCTTTACCAATCCAGCCACGGGCCCATCCATCTGGCCCATCAAGACTCACTCTCATTTCATCAGTCCATAAAACCTTAGAAAAATCAGTCTTGAGATATTTCTTGGCCCAGTCTTGACGTTTCAGCTTGTGTGTCTTGTTCAGTGGTGGTCGTCTTTCAGCCTTTCTTACCTTGGCCATGTCTCTGAGTATTGCACACCTTGTGCTTTTGGGCACTCCAGTGATGTTGCAGCTCTGAAATATGGCCAAACTGGTGGCAAGTGGCATCGTGGCAGCTGCACGCTTGACTTTTCTCAGTTCATGGGCAGTTATTTTGCGCCTTGGTTTTTCCACACGCTTCTTGCGACCCTGTTGACTATTTTGAATGAAACGCTTGATTGTTCGATGATCACGCTTCAGAACCTTTGCAATTTTAAGAGTGCTGCATCCCCCTGCAAGATATCTCACTATTTTTGACTTTTCTGAGCCTGTCAAGTCCTTCTTTTGACCCATTTTGCCAAAGGAAAGGAAGTTGCCTAATAATTATGCACACCTGATATAGGGTGTTGATGTCATTAGACCACACCCCTTCTCATTACAGAGATGCACATCACCTAATATGCTTAATTGGTAGTAGGCTTTCGAGCCTATACAGCTTGGAGTAAGACAACATGCATAAAGAGGATGATGTGGTCAAAATACTCATTTGCCTAATAATTCTGCACTCCCTGTAGAACCAATGTCAGTAGTGAAGTGTGACCTTAAAACATTTATTTACAGCACTCACCCTAATAATGAAGGCTTTCAAATAATGAACCATAAATACAAGTTCGAACAGCATTATCTTTTGGAAACACATTACCTCAACTGCAGAGAGTTCCACTCTCTGTAAACAGGCAGCCAAAGGGTTTGTGCTGCAGACGGTTGGGCCTACAAGATGTCCCGGGCGTCGGGCTATAGGAATTCCACATCCCTGATCAGGTCACTTCAGCTCCCTGTGCCCCAAAATCTAGGAATTCCACATCCCTGATCATGTCACTTCAGCTCCCTGTGCCCCAAAATCTGGCACAGCATGGAATGTGGTTCCCACAACTATGGCTGGGACTACGGATCATGTGTGCTCCTTTGACCTTTTGGATGGGGCTCTGGTGGTCATATCATATGCTCTCTTGGATTGCATCTCCACTATTATGTTTTATGACCTCATGTGGGATTCCAATGATTTTTCATTTGGCAAAGTTTCCTTCAAAATTTATATTTTTTTAAATGTATCCATGTCTATTTGGATTGTCTTGCTGATGTACTTCGAAATTATTATTATTATTTTTTTTTTTTTTTTACACTTTATGTATTTAGTTTATTCCCTCTCAGAGATGCTACAATCTACGCTCCAAAACTGCAAAGGGGAGGGTGTTGTAGGGAACTTTTAGCACTCAGGTTGGGCACCCCCTATCTTAACCTAGTTTAACGGTTTGTGCCTTTTACATTCACACACGTTTTATTCGAGCCTGCTTTTAGCAACTGTTTTATATATTTTATCAGCTGCCTCTTCGAGGAAGGTAGAGTTCACGCTGTACATTTTTATCAGCCGTTGTACAACATGTAATCTGTACCTTTGTCTAAGGCTGCCATGCACAATACATGATATGCTAGATTGTATTGCCAGCCCAGGAGCCAGTTTCGATTCTCAAGATACAACATTACATCAGACCTGTTCTCCTAACAGAAGGCAGAAGGGTTACAACTACTATGCTCTCAGATCTAGATATAGGGTGCAGGGATGACAAATGCAGGGGTGTCCTTTTGCTAAACAGGTCCCCAGTGCCAGTGTTTTCCCTAAAATGAAGTAACTTGTGTACAATTGGCGCACACTCTTGTACCTCTTAAGTCCCTAGCAAATGGTAGCCCTGGTACATTGGGCCTGGGTACAAGAGAGGGTCCCTAAGGGCTGCAGCATGCATTGTGCCACCCTAAGGGACCCCTTAAAACAGCACACAGCCTGCAATCATGAGATTGGCACCCTCAGTGTGGTCTAATCCCATCAATGGAACATAATTATTTTGATGAACACCCAGAAATGAAGCATAAGGTCACACAAAAGTATAAGACACTTCTACATAATAACCATTAAGAAGAGGATTATTTTAAATAAGCTCTCTTATTAGAAGATAAGTAATATACTAAGACTCCCATGGCATTGCAAATATTAAAAATTCAGTATAAGAGATTCTAAATCACATGAATTTATTATATCATAAGTTACAAAAATTAATACTTTACAGAGGGTAAAACTCTAACCTCAAATGAGGGTCTATTTGTTCACAGGCTAAGCAATCTCAACTCAGTATATATAAAACATCAAAGAACTCAAGACATATTAAGAGAGCGCAGAACTGGTGGAGAAGAAAATACACCTGCCACAAACATACCTTCAAAACCATGTCCCTTTTTCTTGGACAAATAAGGGGAAAATGGAGGTAGTGTCAGAGACAACTTGCATGATTGGCACCATACCCAACCGATGCTGAAAGGGTGCTGCCTCAATGTCGGAAGGGGAGTGGGGCACAACTTTGATCGGTGTCGCCAGAGTCGGCTGATCAGATACAGGTGCAAAAGTTGGAAACCCCAAAGGGCTGTGCAGCAGCACCATAACGGCTTCAATAACGGAAGCAGAAGGTCTAAATGAAGCCAAGGACGAACCTGCTGGAGTGAATACAGTCAATGCATTTTGCACTTTTAGGGGGCTCAAAGGTCTCCATGGGAAGGTGAAGATCCGAAGGCAGTATGAAGATAATCATAATAAGCTTTCATCTGGATCAGAGTCGCGTCGCCCTAAATAGTGAGGTCCAGAAATGCATTGACTTTGGCCTCTTGCATCGTGGCTTACTGTGTGAAGTCAATGGATAATGACATCCATGAGAACGACTCCTGCAACAGGCCCTCAAATGGACCTTAGTACGAGAAGGAGACTGAGCTAGACGGGAAGCCTGGGAAGGCTCAGATGCCGGTGCCACCAGAAGCTTCATACAAGTATCCTGCAGCGCCTTCGGCCAAAGGTGACAACAGAAGTCGCACTCCGCTTAGTCATGGTGCTCATCCAGGCACTAAATACAAATACAGTGGGGGTCCGTTTCCGACATTTGCCTTCCACAGGACCCACAGGGTGTGAACCCTGAAAACACACAGAAGAAAACACACTGTTCTGTCGACAAAAATGTCAATGTAGGTCGAAAACGGCCTGGTAAACCGGGTCCGCATTGCAAGTGCAGAAAAAAAGGCTGACATTAGCGCAACAGCAAGGTGGTTATATGGACTTAATCTACGTCACATTTGGAGGAGGATGTCGATACAAAGTCGCACCACGCTCTATTTCGACACAAAGATGTGCTACAGGAAAAAGTTCCCAGATCCAGTTTTGTGCCTGGGGAGGATTCTAAAGTAAGGAATCTGCTGCTAGATGTTTCTATCAAATAGTACTTTCAAGTCTTTACTGTGTAAAAGCACATTGGAGTAAAACTGCTACTTGATAAAATTGACACACTGCAACAGTACTTACCTTCTTTGAAGTTTTCCTGGTGTTGAAACAATCTATAAAAAGGTAACTATACTACCAGAAAAGATAGCATTTTGGATTTTTTAATGTAACCCCTATAAACCACTAAGGGTCGTCTGGACTAGCTGTATAGTGTCCCCTTACATTGGTTCACTACATAGATATCCAGCTTCCCACATGTTCCAACGGACGTCACTCCAATGTTGGCAGAAGAGGCTGTGGTATGAAAAGGAACGGCAGGTCGAGCCCTGCTGGATTATCTGCAAACCGCATCTGTCAGACGGTATGGCTTGCCACCTGTTGAGAAAATGTCCGATTCTTCCTCCTCGAGGGTGGTTGTGTGCAGCGACAGGCAACCAAACGTTACCTCAGTCTTTTACGCAGGCGTTGTTGGGGAGTTAACAAGAGAGCGCTGCCTGCAAGTGTAACCCCACAGTGATGCTTTGAAAGAGATGAAATAGTTGGGGACACAACAATGCTTGTGTGGAGAGACCGAAGGAGCGTGCCATGGCTTTATTTCTTCAAAGCATTTAAAGGCAGGGTCAGCATTCACACCAAATAGGCAAGAGCAGTCAAAAGGCATATCTATGAACAATGCTTGAACATCACCCATAAAGGCCGGGGTTCTCATACATGCATGGTGCCAGAGTATCACAGTAGTTCCAACCGTTCTTCCTAAACAATCAGTCACATCCAGGCCTGACTGTGTGACATACTTGGTTACATCTTGGTCATCATGCTCAGTGCCACTGGTAGCAAGATATTGTTGGCCATATCTAGAATGAATGGGGGAATCTACCAAGCAAAGAGGTTACACTGATTTACCCAAGGGCAAAGCTAGCCTATAAAAAAATCCTCCTTCCAAGTGCCTCAATTATTTTCATAGGGAAAGAACTTGGATTAACCCTGATGGTACGGTGTGAAGTCAGGAAGACAGAGTTAACTGAAGCAGGTCTGTAGCATTGTGTCACCTGTATGTTCACATCTGCTAAGAACAGGGTTTGGCCCCATACCTCTGTGGGTGACAGTCAAAGCATCGTTCAACAGCAGCGAGGGTTCAGTCAAGTTCTGCCAGGGCTGCAAAAATTCAGTGAGGACATTGGCTTTTGCTGCAAAACCAAGCAGGCAAAACTTCAGCATATCAGAATGCGACTGATTCCTCTGTGGAAGGGCCAGAGGGAGAACCTAGCCCCAGATGATGGGCAGTGTCCAATCCACTGGCTTCTGGTAGCCCAAATAAACTTGTTATCATATTATGGGGGCAATTCAACCCCATCACCACCGTAAACTGGTTAAGGCTGATAAGAGCTGGATCTCACAGGTTATTGGAGCACTGGAGGGTGGCTCCTAAGCAAAGGCTTCTCAGAGTCACATTGTACTGGGGCCGGACTAATTGGAGCTATTTCAGTACAAGACATCAGGCAAAACAGATCAGGTTCAGACAAAACAAAAGAATCGGCATCCTCTGGCATCTGAGGGTGAGCACTGATGTGGCAGGAACCGGCATGGATCACGGTATCAGGCATGGCTCCAGAGTCTGAGCTGAACTCAAAGTAGATTCAGGAGACATAAACAGCACAGAGGACGGACCAGCAGGTGGCTGATCCGTGGTGCTTGAAAGCAGAAGGCAAAATGTATCAATGTTCTGCAGCATTGCAGATTGTCCTGAAAATTCACAGTTCATCTGACAAGCTATGTAATCGGCTCCATGGTGGGGGATCAAGTGCACCTTTACATCCTTGCAACTTCTCAGACAGGGAGTGGTGAGGCTGGACAAGGCCAGCTTGGGCTTCTTGTATTTCTATTTGTATTTTGATTTACACAAAGACTTGAATCATGACAATGGGCTGTCACAGAAACAGGTCTATGCCCTTGACTTCGAGCGGGAGCTGGTCTTAGTGTATTCCTGATCTGTGAAGTGACATACACCTTGGTTTCGATCGCCTGAATCACCTTTGAGTGCATCAGAGCACAGTTCGTGCATGACTGAGTCAGCCCCAGTCCAAGCACCAGGGACACAACTCGTGGAGCTCTGTCACAGACATCAGCTTCCAACAGTCTCTGTAAGGTATAAACTCTGTAGTTTTAAGAGGGGACACTGAAGAAAGAGTTTGCAAGACAATGGGGAGAAACAGTAAGGAACTATCTCCAAATCAGAGTACAAATGTACAGAAAGGGACTGACACTGCCTATTTGGCTGGTTCCTGTATGTGTCTCAAATCACACCCAGAGCAGAGCGGGGTCAAAACGAGCACTCACAAAAATCTACTGCTGAGCAGTGCGTATGCTGAAAAATCTTCTGGAACCAGTCTTGTGCCTGGGGATAAAGGTGAAAAATCTGCATCAAGACTTAACCATCAGAAAAAGTAATTATTGACCTAATCACTGCTGCAAAGGTCCAGGTCCTACTTACAGACAAAGGTAACATACAACATTCAGCCACCTTATATTTGATTCAAACATTTAAAACAGGCAGGTTCCAGATACAGGGATTTTTGCTTGAGGGCAGGGGGCACAACAACTGTTAAGAAACTACTGAAAATAAATTCATTTAGGCTGACCTTCTAAGTAGAGCCATAGGAAAGAAACTAAAGAAAATCGGATAAGGGACCACTCCTGAAATACAGTTTCCTTAATGATGCTGCAAAAATAACTGTAGGGTTTGACGCACGGTAGGGCTATACAAAACTTGGTGATAACTATATAAGCATTTAAATAAACATCTCATACACGTCTTGCAAAAACAGCATGGTTCTCAAGCTCTACTGTTGGATTCCAATCAAAGAAGCTGAAGCACAACAAAATAGCAGTGTCCCATGCTATACTAGTCATATCACTGGAAGTACTCAAATCTAAGGGCTTGTGTGTCAAATTTGAAACAAATTCACATCACCAACTCCACAAGGTTTCTAAACTGGTGTTAAAATACAAGAGAACAGATGTTCTCAAACCACTCTACTACTATAATGAGTAAGACGTAGCTGGATCACAGCTGCATGATGGTTCCAAGCAACGACCCTTCTAGTTCACCACAGCCCCCTCCTGAGATATGAGGGTTGCGTCAGTGTACACAGGGCGAAAGCCCCTTCCAGGCTACAACACTATCCATGGCAACTGCCTTCTTCTTGATCCAACAGCTCTTACTTGGCATTCAGGATGCTTGGTGTTGCGGCACTGTGTGGGAGCAGTGGCCATTGTCTGGATGCAGCAAGCCACCAAGGGGTATAGGGGGGGACCTTCTTCTTCACCATGGCCCCACATGGCACAGGAGGGTGCAAAATCTACACACAGCCCGATCAGTGAGCTGGTCCTGGTGGAAACAAATACCACACTTCACTCCTAGGATCCTCTTTGAAGAATCCATCCTGGATCTCACTCACTCCTTCTCCTCACAGGGTTCTCTGGCCTTGAGTAAGAGAAGAAGCTGGTGGTCTATGCGCCAGACAAATGTTCTTGATTCTCTTTAGGGATGGCACCCTCAACTAGCATACAGGACTGGCAGATCTTTAGCCCCCAATACTGGACATGTGCTGAGCTTCTCCATCCTTATGTACAGCTTCAGGTTCACAATTTTGGGAGTATCAAGCTCCTCTTTCTATAATCCACGTCAAGACACAAATGTGATTTAGGGTTGATTTAGGATCTCGGTCATTAAAGTTCATGCTCTGGGAGCTGTCCACTTTAAAGTACCCACTCCCCTGTCAGGCTCTTAGCCCAGAGAACAACCTCATAGTAGGAGCACCTCCACTCCTGGAAGCCCCACACACAGGCCATGGGAAGGACTAGAGAGACCCCTGTATGTCAGCATCAGTTATATATGTATCAAAGGGTTACAAAGTTCCCCAGCCCTACTCTTTATGATTCCCTTATCAGCCCATGTCCTTCCTGAGGTGTGTACAGGCCCTTTTGCCCAATGACCACTCTTTAGAATCAAAGAACAAGTTACTTACCTTTGGTACCAAATTATTTGGTAGAGGCACCTTCTAGTTGCAGATTCCTTACCTTAGAATTTACCCCAGCAGTCAGTCTGGATGGGGAGAAGTTTTTTTTCGAGCAGTTCCTTTGCGCACCATCAGGTTGTGTCAGTCAACTGCGCATCCGATATTGGCTTCATGGTTGCCGTATATGACGTCATAGGTCGTATACAGGTGCCAAGCCGGCGCTCTGAAGTCCGTTTCTTTTCACGAATTTCCACACCAGAAGCGCAAAGCCATGAAAAACAATGACTCTGGTGCGCCAGAACTAAGGCCCCTAAAGTGAAGTTCCTGTCCCTAGAAATCAGTTTGCAGAGTGGTGAGTATGGGGAGGTCAGTAAGGAATCTATAACTAGAATATGTCTCCATTAGATAAATCGCTACCGAAGATAAGTAACTTGTTCATCTGATAGAGACTTCTAGTTGCAGATTCCTTACCTAAGAAATGCCATCCCTGGAGGTGGGTCTTCGAATCAAGATCATACTAGCAAATCCTCCAGGACCAAACAGGGAAAGCACCCGTCCCTATGGACAGGACTGTCCAGGCAGTAGAGTTTAGTAAATGTGTGCAAGGACACGCACCTTGCGGCCTGACAGATGTTAAGGACTGGAACTCCACATGCTAAAGCAGTGATTGAAGGTGTTGCTCTGGTATAATGAGAAAGCAAGGCCTCCGGGGATTGATTCTCTGCCAATCTGCATCACATTTTAAAGCAGAGAACCGCCCCATCTGGAGATGGTTCTCTTCTGCAGTACCAGACCTTTCTTCGCACCCATATAGCCCACAAAGAATTGATGGTCTACCAGGGAACTCTTTGTACGATCAAGTTAGAACACCAACGCTTTTTTTGGGGGGCAGACGGTGGAGTCTCTCCTCTTCTTTAGAAGGATTTGAGGGTGCGTAAAAAGTAGGCAAGGTGATCAATTGGCCTACAGGAAAGGACGTGACTATTTAAGGCGGAGCTGAAGCCCTGGTACGAAGCACCACCTTTTGTTAGGGTAGATGGAGATAAAAAGTGGCTTCGAATAAAGAGCCTGCAGTTTACTCACTCTGTGGGCAGAGGTGATAGCTATAAGGAAGACTGTTTTCAAAGTAAGCAGGAGAACTGGGTGCAGGAAAGTGACCCTTTTGGCATGGTTACTCCCCATCCCACTATTTGCCTGATACGTGATGCTCAATAGATTGAGTGTGTGCTAGGATCCTGCTAACCAGGCCCCAGCAACTGTATTCTTTCCCTAAACTGCACCATTGCTTCCACAATTGGCACGCCCCTGTTACACAGCTAAGTCCCTTGTAACAGGTACCACTTCAGCTTGTGTGTGCTGGTGGGGAGAAAAAGGTAAAGTCTGCAGGGCATCCCTCTCTGGATGCCATGCCCACAAACCACTGTCTGTGACATAGGTAAGTATTCCCCCCACCCAAAGCAGGTCTTACAGCCTTAAGGCATGGTGCACTATACCACAGGTGAGGGCATAGCTGTATGAGCAATATGCCCCTACAGTGTCCAAGTCCATTCTTAGACATTGTAAGTGAAGTGTGGCCATATTGAGTACATGGGCTAGGAGTTTGTCATTACGAACTCTACAGCTCCATGATGGCTTCACTGAAGACTGGGACGTTTGGTATCAAACTCATGCTGGTGTTGGATTTATTGTAAAATGCACACAGAGGGCATCTTATAGATGCCCCATGTATTTCACCCAACCCTGTAGTGTAATGCTGACTGGCCTTTGCCAACCTGCCACTAACAGACAAGTTTCTGACCCCAAGGGGTGTGAGTCTTTGTGCTCTCTGGGGTCAGGAACAGAGCCTGTTCTGGATGGAGGTGCTTCACACCTCCCCCTGCAGGAACCGCAACACTTGGCGGTGAGCCTCAAAGACTCCTGTCTTGTGTTACACTGCCCCAGTGCACTCCACTCCCACTCCGCACGCCCCACCCCCACCGCCCAGACCTGGCACCACTTATGACGGCAGGTCCAGCAGGAAAATTAGTAAACACCAGGAGGAAATCCACCCAAGCTGGAACCACCCCTATGGTGCCCAGAGCTGAGGTGAACCCCTCCTGGCAGAATCCTCCATCTTGCTTTGAAGAGTATTAGCCAATAAGGTTAGGAATGGGCTCCCTCCCCAAAGGAAGTGCGCACAGAAAGGGTGTAGGCACCGTCCGAGACAGCAGCTATTGGCTACTGCCCATTGACTCCTGTAATACCTGCTAAATCTAGTATTAAGGGGCTCCTCTGAACCTTGCTCTTCAGATTCCTGGCGACCTGACAAGAAGAATAAGGCCTGAAAAGCCGCACCAGCAGAGAAGTCTCCAGACGACAACTGACTTTGCCCCAGCTATAACAGCCTGCCTGCAGCTTCAAGACTCCTGCTACAAGAAGACAACTCGCTCTGCAGGACCAGGACCTCTACAGGACTGCCTGCCTAACCCAAGGACCAAGATCTCCGAGGACAGAGGCCCTGTCCACAATGAAACCTCCAAGAAGAACTCTAGAAACGCCACGGATCATCGAGTCTAGCCCACTCTTCACCCAATGCCCACGGCCCATGTGCAGGTGGCCCACCAGTCCAAAAAAAAGGTCCCCAGGCGATACCGACCCCGATCCCATCCTGGGTTGAGCCTTCCTGACCAACATAACAATGCCTACAGCCTAAATCCAGAGGGCCCCCCCTGACCGTGACTGGAACCGGTGAAGATTGCCCGATGCCTAAAAGTAACCCTTTACTTGCAGCCCCCTGACTTAGGGGGAACCTAAATGATGCTCCAGCAACGTCCAGTGGGCTCTCTACTTACCTTCAGGGTTCCCTCCTTGAAAAGCACTGTGCGCCCCAGTGCCGTTAAGGGTGTGTGTTTAGTGCCCACCTGTGACGTGACCCCCGGCCTGCCCTGTGTTGCTGGTGGTGCACCCTTGGTGTCTTCCTAAACTTTGCCCTGTGGACATCTTAACCCCTGGGGACTGGGATCGTCAGTCTAATACTTACCTGCAAGCTGTGTAGTTCCTTTTCCTCCCCTAGGACTGCATTGCTTTCTATGAGAAATTGCACTATCTATTTTTTACATTGAAAAGTATTACTCACCTGTAAACTTTTCTACCTGTGAATTCTAAACAAAGTGCATTTTAACTTTAAAGTGATACATTCTTGAAAATGTACTTACCTGTAACTAAGATCCTATTGGTTCTAGAAATAAAGTAACACAGTATATTTTTGATGCATAAAACATTGGCCTGGAGTTAGTCATTGAGTGTGTGCCTCACTTCTTGACTGTGTGTGTACACAACTAGTGCTTAGCACTACTCTCTAAGCCTAACCACACTACCACAAAAGAGAGTGTTAGTATTATCTACTTAAGCCTCTGTAAAGTCTCTTTGCATCCACTCGACTCTGTGCAAACTATACATCATTTTGGTATAGTATATACAGCCATCTTCCTAAAGTGGGCAGTTGTAAAGTGGCTCAAAGGGAGCGCACATTAGATAGGTAAAAACTAAGTCCAAATCCCCTTGGGGCATTATGAATGAGATAGGAGGGAAGAGATGAGTAAGACCCTAAAGAAATCATGCAACAATGAGATATTTAAATAAAGAGGGTTGATAAGGGGAACGCCAAGTGTAGGAAAGTAGCATCCTTCTGACATAGCTATCACCACTTTTTGCATAATGCCATTCTGTTTAGACTGTACTACACTGGAATCCTGCTAATCAGAACCCCAGTGTCTGTGCTTGCTCCTCTAAATTTGGTTGCTGGTAAACTTTTTACACCCACAAATGGCATAGTGGTGCACCCATATAAGTCCCTAATAAATGGTACTTAGGCACCCTCATGGGATGCAGAATGTATTGTGCCACTCATGGGGGCCTGGTCCATGAAACTGTGTCTGCAGGCCTGCCGTTGCAGCCTGAGTGGAACTGTGTATGCACCTTTCTCTTCAGATTTGAGACTTGCCTTGTATCAGGGTCACTGCACTTAGACACTGTAAGTCACCCCTATGGTAGGCCCTTCAGCCCAAGGACAGGGTGCATGTCCCTAAACATGAGGGTACCCCTTGTGGTGAAAATAAGTATGTTTGACCACTGACTTTGTGTTTCACCACTGTGCATATTAGTTGTTCAATGTTCACCAGTAGCACGTTACATTTTGTATTCGGTTTAGCTGCCTATTGGCTTTAACGTGGCATTAGACATTACATTCTGTATTCAGTTTAGCTGCCTATTGGCTTTAACGTGGCATTAGACATTTTGTATTCAGTTTAGCTGCCTATTGGCTTTAACGTGGCATTAGACATTGCAGTTGAGACATTGCAGATGAGCTGTGTTTTTCGTATTTTGCTCTCACCGAACCCTAGCATGATAAGGAAGTGAGAGTGTGCTGGGACCCTGCGAACCAAGTCCCAGCACCAGTGTTTGTTCATTAAAATGTACCATTGTTTCCACAATTGGCACACCCCTGGCACACAGATAAGTCCCTTGTAAAAGATAGCAGTGGTACCAAGGGCCCTGTGACCAGGGAAGATCCCTAAGGGCTGCAGCACGTGTTGTGCCACCCTAAGGGACCCGTCACCTACCACATGCACAGTGCCATTGCAGATTGTGTGTGTTGGTGGGGAGAAAAAGGGCAAAGACGACATGGCATCCCCCTCAGGGTGCCATGCCCACACAACACTGCCTGTGGCACAGGTAAGTCACCCCTCTAGCAGGCCTTACAGCCCTAAGGCAGGGTGCACTAAACCACAGGTGAGGGCAAAGCTGCATGAGCAATATGCCCCTACAGTGTCTAAGTCTAGTCTTAGACGGAAGTACAATGTGGCCATATTACATATATGGTCTGGGAGTTTGTCAAAACAAACTCCACAGTTCCATAATGGCTACACTGAATAATGGGAAGTTTGGTATCAAACTTCTCAGTGCAAAAAATCTCCACTGATGCCAGTGTGGGATTTATTAAGAAAATGCACACAGAAGGCATCTTACAGATGCCCCCAGTATTTTACTCAATTCTCTAGTGTAGGACTGACTGGTCTGTGCCAGCCTGCACTAGCAGATGAGCTTCTGACCCCATGGGGTGAGAGCCTTTGTGCTCTCCAAGGCCAGAAATAAAGCCTGCTCTGGGTAGAGATGCTTCAAAGCCCTACCCCCTCCCTTGCAGGAGCTGTAACACCAGGTGGTGAGCCTCAGTCTCAGGTCTTGTGTTACAGTGCCCCAGGGCATTCCAGGTAGTGGAGATAATCACCCCCGCAGAAGCACCCACTTCTGGGCTGCCAGTTCGGTGGGAAACTTAAGTGACCACTCCAACTAGGACCACCCCTAAGGTGTCCAGAACTGAAGGGACCCCCCCTCCCTTCAGAATCCTCCATCTTGTTTTGGAAGGCAGGGACCAATAGGGATAGGAATGTGCCCCCTCCTCAAAGGGAGTGTCACAAGGAGGGTGTAGCCACCCTCAGGGACAGTAGCCATTGGTTACTGCCCTCTGACCCCTGTAACACCCCTAAATCTTTTATTAGGAGCTTCCCTGAACCCGTCTCGCCAGATTCCTGGTGACCTACAAGAAAGACTGCTAAGCAGAAACCCCAAGCAGAGAAGAAGGAAGACAAAGACTTCTGCTTTAGCCCCAGCCCTACCGGCCGGTCTCCTGCTTCAAAGAACATGCAAAAAGATCAGTGACGCGTACAGCGGGCCCAGCGACCTCTGCCAACTCCAGAGGACTGCCCTGCACCCAAAAGGGCCAAGAACTCCAGAGGACAGAAGCTCTGCCTGAAGACACCTACAACTTTAGGACTCCCACCCCACTCCAGATGTGCAAGTCCTGACCCCTGTACACCAGACGCCATCGGCCCGTGTCTAGGTGGTCCACCCAGCAAGAAGGGTCCCCATGTAATTGTGAGCAAGAGCCCACCCTGGGCTGACCCCTCCATGATGACGCCTGCAGAGGAAATCCCGAGGACACCCGTGACTGCGAGCTCCGGACGAAGATAACCGACTCCTGAAGAATCACTGCACCTGCAGCCCTCTAGGCCTTTGAAGAAACTGACCCCCGGTGCAACATCGACCAGCGGGCAGCCCTCCTCCCTGTCCAGCAGGTGGTTTGCTCGAGAAGACCCCCTGGACCTCATCTGCAGCCTTAGTGACCCCTGGGGTCCCCTCAGAGTTCCATTGAAAATCCGATGCCCTGTTTGCACCCTGCCGCCCTAGTTGCTGCTGAGGGTGCGTGCTTTGGTGCCTACTTAAGGCTCCTCCAGTGCTGTTGATTCTATTCAAAGTCCTGATCGTGTGTGTGTGTGTGTGTGTATATATGTATATGTGTGTGTGTGTGGATGTGTGTATGAGTGTATGAGTGTGTGTGGATGTGTGTGTGTGTGTGTGTATATATATAGGCCACAGGGACTGGACTTTAGTTAACTTGCTCCTTATATAGGTTCCTCGTGGTTGTTGCATATGCTGTTGTGATTGGTTTTTGGGAGATGGTGTTTCATTGGTTGCTAGCTCCAGGGATGCAGTTATGATTGGTGGATAGGGCTGGGATTCTGATTGGCTGTTGGTTCTAGGGCTGTGATTGGTGGATAGGGCTGGGATTCTGATTGGCTGTTGGTTCTAGGGCTGTGATTGGTGGATAGGGCTGGGATTCTGATTGGCTGTTGGTTCTAGGGCTGTGATTGGTGGATAGGACTAGGATTCTGATTGGCTGTTGGTTCTAGGGCTGTGATTGGTGGATAGGGCTGGGATTCTGATTGGCTGTTGGTTCTAGGGCTGGGGCTGTGATTGGGGGTCAGGAAATAGGGCTGTGACTGGTGATTAGGGCTGGGTCTCCCATTAGTTGGCTAAATCAGGGTTTAAAATCGGATTGGCTAGGGTTAGGACCAGCTTCTTATTGGCCAGTAGGGCTATAAAAGGCTAGGATTCAGGGCGTCTGAGCCCGTGCGTCTGAGCCCTGAGGCAAAGGGCGGAGAGGACAAGGGCAGTTGCCTGTTTGGGCGGAGAGGACAAGGGCAGTTGCCTGTTTGGGCCTGTTCGGGACATGTAGGGACTAGGGCCAGAAATGCTGCCCAATTCTCATTCCACCAGGAGTGGTTTCTAGCCCAACACATCCCTCAACATGCAAACACATTATCTGCAAAGATATCCAACTCATGCATCACAAACTGACCACAGACATATTGCATTGCCCCACCACCCAACACAATACCCTACATACAACACATATACACATACACCCCACAACTACTACAGTCAAACACCTTCATTCTCACAGCAAACACTACTCTGTCCCCTCCCACTAACACTACCTGCCACCACCCACACAATACAAAACTACAACGTACAATTCTCTCAGTTTCAGTCTCCCAGATACACACTCTCTACTCATACTAACCAAAAACACTATCCGCTGTTCGCTTCACACAGACCGCCTGTCTTCATAACAATGCCCAAACCCTGCCTTCAAACACATCATCTACAAACACTCTTCCCCTCTGCTCACCAATTACACACAACCATACAATCCCCACATTTCACTCCACCACACATATTACCTCTTCCAGTCATCTCAACTAATACTTATCTCCCTGACACACACCCATCACCTCTTACACACCTCATACATTCATCTCCTAAACACATCAACACCCCATCTAACACTCAAATTCCACTTAACAGCACTAACTCACATACAAGTCCCTCACCAAAAACAACTACACCAATAACCCCTCTCATTATTCCACAAAAACAATACCGACCACAAACATCAGCACATCAAAGCAACACAGTCTTACATTACACTCATCATCATACCCACTCTCACCCCCAAGACTACACAAAGGATACAAATTCCACCCTATCTCCACCCCTACCCCCCCACTCTTCACAAACACCTACCACAAGCACCCCATCCCAGCAACCTTCATTCACTCGCCTCTCCTCCATTGCACAATTTAGAGCCTTACATCATGATCAACATGCTCCTCCACCACCCCTAACCCATACTCCATCCACACTAAACAAACGCAAACAAAATAAAAAACATGCCACTCATAGCAACCTCGCATCCCCTTGTTTGTTTCATAATAAAACTACCCTACAAAAAACACTACACTCCTCATGGCTCTCTCAGCCACCAAGTCCACCACCCACACACACAGACCCAACAAAATGCCTCCTTAACCTGCTGGAAGAGGAACACTATGTTGAAAAGCAAGACTATTGTGAGCCTCAAACAGTTAACACAACTAGCAACACTCCTGCTTCAAGCTCACATTATACTACTTACCCTTCTACTAAACAAAACAACACTACCACTAACACACCCTATCTAAACTGCCAGCTCATAAATGCTCGATCACTCTAAAAAAACAAGCACCACATCTACGACCTGCTCACAGACACACAACCTGACTTACTATTCATTACGGAATCCTGGTTGGGAGATGACATGGCACCAGTATTGCACGAAGCCCTTCCTCCGGGCTATCAAACCATCACACAAAACCGTATAGGCAAGAGAAGAGGTGGACTAGCTATTATATTCAAACAGGCAATAAACCTCAGTAAAACAGACAACATCTCCATACAAGGTTGTGAAGCCCTCCTTACCAGATGCCACCCTACTCCAACTTCCACCTGTAACTTTCTCCTCCTTTACAGACCTCCACCTAACAACTCCACTCTCCCAGATGCCTTTCTTGACATAGTCTCAAACCTTATTACACTATACTCCAATCTATGCATTCTTGGGGATCTAAACATTTGGTTTGACAAACCCAATATGCCCCATCCAAAAGCTATCACCACTGGCCTACTCGCATTGAATCTACATCAGATTGTACACAATCCCACACACATCGCTGGTCACATCCTAGATGTCATTTTTGCTAAGCCTGAACTGGTTACTATTCATAGCATCACACCAACCACCTGGTCAGACCACCATCTGATACCTTTCCGACAGACAACTCCACAAATCAACACACCCCACAACAACTTACATACATACACCTATCGACCATGGAGAAAACTCAATTTGGATCACTTAGAAACACAACTAACAGCAAACACAGATCTAGATACAATCAATTCTGTACCAAAACTTTATGAGTGGCTACAGAAAGCTTTTGATGTCCTAATACCACTCAGAAAAACTAAACATGACAAAAGAAAACCAACACCTTGGAGAAACACAGAACTTAAAAAGATAAAGCAACAAATCAGAAAGTTGCAGCGGACCTGGCTCAAAACAAACAACAGTCAAGACAAACTGCAGCTACACAAACTTAACAGGATATACAAATCATCAATCAAAAAAGCTAAAAAAAGATACTACTCAGACAGAATTCTAAATGCTCAATCTACAACCAAGGAATTTTACAAAATTCTCAATGAATTTCGAAAACCCACATGCATGGAAGGAAGTCATCCCACCACTCAAGATTTCACAAACAAATTGGCAACTCACTACACAACCAAGGCAGACACATTGGACTCCTATTTAAAACAGAAGGAAACCATCAGCACCAACCCCTTTACTAAAATACCCTTTAAGAATAAACCATCCCAACCTCTACAGTCCTTCAAACAAATATCCCAGGATGAATTTATGGATTTGGTCAAAGCAAGCAGACCTTCTGGTTGCCCTTCTGACCCTTGCCCACCACAAATCTTCAAGAACATCCTGCTATCTACTTCTGCTGCCACACCTGTAAGAAGAATCATCAACAACTCTTTAACTTCAGGAACTTTTCCTACAGACCTGAAAAAGGCATACATACGACCATTATTAAAGAAAACAAATCTAGACCCGCAAGACCCCAACAACTACAGACCTACCACAAATGGACCTTTCCTGGGCAAATTGATAGAAAGAGCAGCATTCGCCCAGATGTCACAATTCATTGAAGACAATTCTATACTTTCAGACTTCCAAACTGGATTCCGCCCAGGAAGAAGCACTGAATCGGCACTCATGGCAATCTGGGACGATCTTAAAAACACAGTTGACCGAAATGGAGTTGCTGCACTACTTCTCTTGGACCTCTCAGCTGCCTTTGATACGGTTGACCATGACACCCTAACTCAAAGACTCCACAAAGCCGGCATACAAGGGATTGCTCTCGACTGGATTACTTCCTATCTCCAAAAAAGAGCAAATATCATCCACTCACCCCCCTTTTCATCCGAACCCTACCTCACAAATACAGGGGTCCCCCAAGGGTCAATCATCTCACCTTTGCTTTTTAACATCTACATGATATCTTTACCAGAACTGATCAATGATTTCCATCTCACATGCTACAACTATGCAGATGACACACAAATACAACTTCAATTAGAAGACCCCAAAAACATTGAAAACTCACAAATCTTCAGTTGCCTCAGAGCCGTTGATCAGTGGATGACCTGGAGCCATCTCAAACTAAATACCCTCCAAAACTGAAATACTCATATGTGGTGACTGGAAACATTATGACCCTCTGTGCGTCTGGCCTGACGATCTCGGACCACCTCCTCAATTATCCAAGGAAGTGAAAAACCTAGGAATCACCATGGATTCCAAACTAACTATGAATGCCCAAGTAGACAAATTAGCACGCACAAGCTTCATCACCTTAAAGACTTTACAACGCATTTTCCCCCACCTCGGATTTCCACACAAGGTGCAAGCTACTATCTCACTTGTATTATCCAAACTGGATTATGCCAATAGCCTCTACCATGGATCATCTCTATCTGTTATGAAAAAACTACAACGTATCCAGAATTCCGCAGCCAGGCTACTACTACATATAAAGCCGCAAGCCCACATCTCCCATGCCTTGAGAGCACTACACTGGTTACCCGTTGCCAGAAGATGCACTTTCAAGCTGCTTTGTATCACCCACAAAGCTATACATGGAACAGGACCGCTTTTTATCAGAAAGAAAATTACCAAATACATCCAACAAAGAACTCTCCGCTCAAGACTGGCACCCCGCCTTAGAACACCACCATACAAGAAAAATACTGTAGGTGGTAAATCCTTCTACTTACAAGCAGCCAAACTATGGAATTCATTACCCCCAACTATAAGAGCCACAGATAACTTTCTTGTTTTCAGGAAACTACTCAAGAGTTGGCTCTTTCCTTCATAACCACCCTTTTCAAACAACTATGAACTGCATATGCCTATGTGGATAATTATTTTTTTCTGATTATATGTATATTTCTATTTATTTATAGTTTCTTTTGAAAATATGTATTGCTACTGTCATAACAATAAAATACACACACTCTTTTAAACCTGTCTGACTAAGTATTTTTTACCCATGATTCTAATTATGTATTGTATGTGCATATGTGTGTGTATTCATGTGTGTGTGTGTATAAATATATATATATGTGTATGTATGTGTATATGTTCTTTCTGTGCCTGGCATGTTTGTGGATCATTGCATGGCTCCTGGTTTTTTGGGTTGTTATACTAGATATCTATGAATTTCTGCTCTCTTTTATCACACTTATCTACTCATCACTCTTATGTCATGTCTCTATCAAACTATCCTCCATTCTCACTCTGACTCATCCCAAATCCCTTCGACCACTTTCATCTCCTAAATATCTCTGCCTAAGCTCTTCCCTCCACCTCCACATCTAACTCACCAAACCTCACTCTACCTCTGTGACCTCCCACACAACCCTACTAAATTATCCTGCATTCATCTCACCCTGCTACTATGCTCTCCCTAACCCTTCCACATCCTCTTTCCCCTCCGCCCCCCTTTTATTCATCCCAAGCCTTTGGATTGAGTAAATGAAGGATAAACTCCCAATTAACACTTCTGGATTTCTTTCCTCCTCCACCCCCCCATTACTCCAGTCAATCTAACTAACAAACTCTCATATCCCCAACTCAAATTAACTCATAATAATACTAAAACTGTACTCATTATTAAATTATACTAATCCATCACTAATTCTTGTTGGGTACCGGAGTAGCGTGCTACTCATCGAAAAGCGCTTTGACGCCTCGTCAGGGGTAGTAAGCGCTATATAAATACGATTACAATACAATACAATATATTGTGTTTTTCTCTAGTCGGCCTTGGAAAGAACAGGCTTTGAAGACTTGGCCAACCTTCGACGCTTGCTTCTTCCAACTCTGTCCTACAGTAGCCAGCATGTTTTGACTATTAGGGGGAAGGGATAAAAGGTGTCCCTGGGTAGCAGCAAGGGGAATTTTCCGAGACTTCAGTCAGGAGCGGACGTCAGCTGCCTGACCTGTCCTGTATGGGTGGAAAATCTCTTTCTCTCAGTTATACAGGAGACATCAGCTTGCAGGCATGAGAAAGATGATGAGCAGTGATAGGCCCTACAGTGATGAATTTTGACTTTTATTCTTTGCTTTGAAGTTATGCTATAATATAATCACATTTATTTGCTGTGTACATTGCAATTGAGAATCACTTTGATATATTTTCCTTTCTTTGCTATGACTATTTTTAAATGTGTGCCTCCAACCTACTAATCTCCTCTCTCAGGAACCTCGTGGTGAAGTAATAATAAATGTCTTTTTTAAACTAAGAAGTGCATTCCATAGATTGTTTTCAGCTCAGTCCCTAGTGAAAGAAAAACATCCCTGGGATTTGTAACTGTGGGGAAGCCATCTTAAGGTATTTAGTGGACACTAATCAACAGAAGTGGTCAAACTACATATTGGCTTCACTGAACCTAGGCATGTTTGGAATCAAACTTGTTGGAATTATGCAACTACTCTGATTCCAGTGCTAGATGCATGATCACATACACACTGGGGGTACCTTAGAGGATCCCACAGTTATGCCTGAACAGCCTTATGGGGGTCTGGCTGCCAGGCCAAGCTGCTGTCAACCTCAGACACTGTTCTGCCCTTCTGCTTGTGAGCCTAACTCAAGAGGGAAAGACAGAACAAATGATTTCCTGAAAGGGAGAGGTGTGACCACTTCTCCCTTTTAAACTGATGTCGCTGGCCTGCTTTGAAGGGCACATTTGGTGCCTTTCTTGCATAATCCGGTTTGTACTACTTCAGGAACCCCCGATTCCCGCTATGGTGCGAAACCATACAAAGGACAGGGAAGGGACCACCGCCCTGTCCAGCTCCTCACATCTAGGGAGGTGCACAGAGCTCTGCCAGATGGCCACTTGATTCTGCCATCTTGAAAATAAGATGCACATAGGTCCCCACTTAGGTCCCCTGGAACCATCTGATTGATTAGACTAGGTCCCATGATAGTTGGGTCACTTCAGAGAGTGAACAACCCCCTTTTAGAGTTACTTAAGGGCTCCCCTGAAGGTGGGTCCTCAGATTCATCAAGTCTTGATTCATACCTACTCTTGAAGGTAGTCTCTCTGCAAGATATCTTCAGCTCCTGGCCTCCAAAACTGCAGCTGGTCTGCTTTTGGAACTGTAACAAGACTGTGCACAGTTGGGATGGCTCCCACTGCAACATTGTTTCTCCAGCTCTTGCAAGATTTCTGCAACATCAGTGGCTGTGCATCCTCCAGGTTCACAGGGACTCTGTCTGCATCCAAGAACCAAGAAGGTATCTCACTTGCAGTGAAAAAGTCAATTTCCTGCATCCACAGGCACCTCAAGTCAACGACGACTGGTTGGTGGATCCTGCTGTCCCACAGACAATGTAAAGACTCTGCTCACAGATGGGGGTTCTGTGGTCCTCTCTGGGTCCAACTTGTCTTGTGACCAACTTGGGAGACGGTGTACCCCTGCTGCAGCACAAATGTTGCTCTTGCCAAGGCTTGTTGGATCTTCCTCCAAGAAGATATTTGAGCCCCTAAAAGCCCCAGCCTCTAGCGCTCCTCTGCAAACACAGATTCAGCTTCCAATCTGCAGCTCCTGCAATATGGGACTCCTGATCTGTTGTGCGGTTCAGGACTCCTTGCAACTCCCTGTGCCTGCTGCCAGTGGGTCACTTGTGGGGGCTCCTCCAACTCCGGCTGGCTTTCCTTCCTGCTGAAGGCCTGCCCTGTTTCCCCACCAAAGGTCGAGTCACTAAGACCTTGCTGGTCCTCCAAACTCTGCAAACTTCCTTGCAACCACTATATGCATTTGCCAAAGCTTATTGATGGTCCTGCTGGCCACTGACCCTTCTGCAATCTTGTGCCCGACATGGGACAGCTTGTGGGCAATTCGAAAGATCTCAAGCATCCCCCTGGACTCTGCAGCTGGACTTCTTATTTCACCGTCATGCAGGAACTTCACCTCCAACGGAGGGGGCGTTGCCTACCTGTACCGCCTGCACATCTCCGACTGGTCTGGACATTGTACCCTTCTTTTTCAGGTTCTTGTCGCCCAGACTCCACCTTTTGGTTCCACCGGCCTAGTCCACGGGTCATGGCAGCAGCTGGACAACGGAGGCTTTGCAATGCTATGTGTATTTGACCAGGGACTCAATCTTGACTTGAATCCATTTTGTGCTTAGCTTCAGGTGCCGTCACAGAAGCTTGGTGTGAGTTTTCACACCAAGCTTAATTTCCACACAGAAGATGTTTGTGCTTTTCTCACCAGCACAGGGTTACACCACACTGGAACACAACATGGGGTATGTGGAAGGTAGACATGATAAGGGAGTCTCGGACAGGGAATGTTTTCATCAAGAAAAACTACAGCTCTGTCTCTGGAATGCACATTGGGGCTGGGCCCGCCCCTTTGCATGTTTTCGACAAACACCGAGTACAACCAGAGCTTGAATTTCAAAATCGAAGGGAAGGGGATTACTAAAATCATCCTCTTGAGTTTAATGTAAATAAGGTGGGGAAACTTGGCATTGAGGAATGAGCTGGCTTGGAAGTGGACGCACTGTTCAAGGAAAAATCCCATTCTGGGGAAGGCCTCCTGCCTTGGCCCTGGACAGAAGTGCCCTGCTTTGAATTTTACCAGTGCAGCCTTTTGAGCATACCACAGCTTCTGGAGCTGTTATCTGGCTTCAAGGTTTATAGATGCCGTTCCCATGTATTCAGCCATACATGAGCAGAGGCCAAGCACATAGTCCACCACATCTTCTGTGGGCTCATGGAAAGGTCTCTCCCAGCATTCTTTTACAAGTGCTAGTGGTCCCCTTACAAGGTGGCCAAAGAGAATTTTAAAAGGGAAAACGGCACCTCACTGTAAGCGAAGAGCAGGCACAGCAGGAGGACAATCCATCTCCTTTTGAGTTTTTCAGGAGCCCCATGATCATGCCCATTAATGGCTTGTTGAATCTTTCAACAAGTCCACTGGTTTGTGGATGGGATGGTGTGGTGAATTTGTAAATCGCCCGAAACTCATTCATTCCACATGTTTTAGGTAAGCTGACAAAGTTTGTACCTCGGTCAACCCCAGTGGAAGTCTGGTCTTAACCCAATGGTTTCCCTTCTTTCCCATCTTTGGGGAGAAACTGGACCTAGGTCTACCAGATATTGCAACTTGTCATTGAAGCAGTTACTTAAAAGATGTTCTTTCATAAACAAATTATAAACCCCATCATAGTCATGCACTCGACTGCCAGTTATCCAACCATATAGTGTTTCCACTGAGTAGTCTGCAAAATCAACCCAGCACTGGCTTGAGCCTTTGTGAGTCTCCCCTGAACCTAATGTTATACTCCTCAGTGATGTATCCAAAGCCCTCAATCAGGGTAGCCTTCATGAGGTCACAGGATTTAGCATCTGCAAGAGTGAGTGTGAGGAGTCTATCCCTACGCTGTGAACCATTTGGTGATATCATCACTTTCTTCATATTTTGAGACAATCTTTTTGGGGACTTTTAGGGTATCAGTATTCTCCCTGATTCCTAACCATTAATGGGTGCTAAGCCCAATTCTACACTCTCTCTCTCTCTATAGGTAGGAGCTGTTGCTCCAAAAGCTAATCTTTTGGCCATCCTTGCTAAAAGGAGGTCCTCTTCATTGAGGCTGTCCTCAAGGTTCCCAGAGGAGCTGGACTTCCCCATGGAAGATCCAGATCCTCTGGGCACTTTCCTTGGAGATAGGAACCTTGGGGCCCTGATTTCCCTACTCAGGTGAGGAGGGAGGAGTTCATTGTCCTCAGCTCCAACATCTTCCCTATCTGAGTTGAGGTGGTTCCTTGTGTATTCTGCCAAGACCTCCTGGAGCTTGACCTTGGTAGGTTTGGAACCTTTTCTAATATTTTTCAGCTTGCAGAGGGACCTTGACTCACCCATACCTAGATGGAGGTAAGGGGTGAGGTTGAGTTCCACAACGATTTCCTCTGAGATGCTCATTCTGTTACTAAAGTTGGGAATTACTTTTAGGTACTAAAAACTACTACTACTTGTTACTAACCCCTAACTCACAATAACTTTTAAATCTAAAAAGAAATGATAAAGGAACTTAACCAAGGCCCTAGCAGGACTTTTACAAATTTAGAAAATTTTGCCAAATTCGAAAATCAATTTATGAAGGCAATTTTAGAATTCAGTTGTGTGATAAGGTATTGGCTGAGTAGTCCAGCAAATACAAAGTCGGAGACCCCACCGCTGATCCACCAATGTAGGAAGCTAGCTCTGTATATACTATATCAAAATGAGATGTAGTGTGCACACAGTCCAGGGGTTCCCCAGAGGCTTAACAGAGAGCAAAACAGATAATGTTAATGCTCTATTTTGTGGTAGTGTGGTCGAGCAATTAGGCTTATCGGAGGGTAGTGCTAAGCATTTGTTGTGCACACACAAACAGAAGAAGCACACATTCAATGACATTACTCCAGACCAATTGTTTTATATAGCAAAAATATCTTTTGTTAATTTATTTCTAGAACCACAATATTCAAGTTGAGGGTAGGAACATAAAAAAAATAAGAAGTTCAAATAAGTATCAATATCACTTTGATTGGAATTGGTAAGTTGTACAGTTTTTGAGTAAATGGCAATAATCAGTTTTAAAAGTTGACAGTGAAATTTTCAGAACAGTTCCTGGGGGGAAGAAAAGTTAGTATGTTTTACAGGTAAGTACAAGACTTACAGTTTCAGTCTCTGGGGGTTAGGAAGTCCACAGGTTGGGATTCAAGTTAACTCCAAACACCCACCACCAGCAACAAGGGGCCAGTTGGGTGCAGAGGTCAAAGATGAGGCAAATTTAACATGGGCTCCTAAGGAGACTGGGGGACTCGGAAGCAGGCCTGCTTGCAGGTATGAATCCACGTCTTCAAAGGGCAGTAGTCCTGGGAGGTTTAGAGGAGCACCAGGGGGCACTGGTAAGCACCAGACACACACCCTCAGCAGCGCAGGGGCGGATGGGTGCAGAGTGCAAACAGAGCGTCAGGTTCCAAATGCTTTCCTTTGAGGGAGTTTGGGATCACTTAGATGCTGCAGGCTTGATCCAGAGGGGTCAGTTCTGGAAAATCACAGGCTGGACAATTAGGAGGGACGCCTGCTGAAGGTTACTGCACTGGAAGTCGGGTTCCCCAAGGCCAGGGTCTGCAGGTGCAGTGTACCTTTTGGCATCGGGTATCTTCGTCTGGTGATGTCACGGTCCTCTGGATTCACACTGTAGACGTAGTTGTGAAGGACAGGAGAGGTCAACCTAGGGTGGGAACTCGCTCGGAATCGCATGGGGATCCTCTCTAGTCGGCTGGGCCACCTGGACACAGGCCGTGGGCGTCGGGGGCTGAGTAGTCAGGACTTGCGGCAATGGGGAGCCTCTGGAGTCCTTGGCTGTTTCTTCTTGGACATGGCCGCTGTACACAAGAGTTCTTGGTCCTCTGTGGTGCAGGCAGTCCTCTGGATGCTTGGCAGAGGTTGCTGGACCCAACTTCTTTTGAGAGGGCTTCTGAAGCCGGAGACAGGCCCGTACGGCTGGGGCCAAGTCAGTTTCTTGTCTACTGGGGTTTCAGCTTAGCAGTCCTTCTTTCATCTTGTGAAGTCACCAGGAATCTGACCACTTGGGTTCAGCGGAGCCCTTAAATCCTGGATTTAGTGGTGTTACAGGGGCCAGAGGGTAGTAGCCAATGGCTACTGTTTCTGAGGGTGGCTACACCCTTCCTGTGTCCACTCCCTTTGGGAAGGGGGTCCCAGACTAACCCTATTAGTCCCTGTCATCCAAACTAAGATGGAAGATTCGAATTGCACGTCGAGTTTTTCGGACTGGGTCATGAGACCTGCAGCGATTGAACCTAATGTTACACACATAGTCTTCATTATACTGAGTATTGGTTGGTCCACTGGGAGATCTTTTTCAGACTCATTTGAGCTTTGGGCCATCAGGAATTGCATATCTTGTCCGTCAGTTTCTCTCCCACCCTTAGCCTTGTCGCCCCTTAGTGTATTTATGTCCAGGAAGTTCAGATCATCAGATGTTATACTGTCCAGTTGGGGGTCGATATTACAGATCGATTAGAGGTTATCAAGTGAAGAGAAGACCAGGCTGGGTGTCCTGGATCCAGTCTGTCCAGTGTCTCCTATCTGTCCAGTAAGAAGTTATCTATTCCACTTCTGCATGTGGGAGAAGACTGAGTCGGAGTTGGTTTTTTGAAATTGTATATTTAGTGGGTGGGCTGACTTAGATCCCTTCTCGTCTAAATTATGTGATTTAACCATCTCTAGATCAGTGATCGGTCATTTGAACCATCTGAGGTAAAGTCTCGAGTCCTTTTTGGTCTTGTGGCCCAGTATAATCATGAAGGAGCTCACAGGTATGCCTCTGGCTCTTCATTCATTCTCCTGAAGTTTTCCCCTCAAAAGGTTGTTCACCCTGTGGTAGAAGGGAGGGACACTCTCTCACAAGGAGGCGGCCCTTGCTTTGGTAACTGCACTGTGGTTTTGGTGGTATCCGCCGAGGTAATGTTTTGTCCTTCTCCGATTTGACATCTCCACTGTCTCCCTGCGCTTGCTCCGAGACAATATGTAACATGGAATGCAATGTCTATTTCTGTTCAGCGTTCACGTTAAGATAGTTGTAGTAATTTGCTATAGTATTGGCCCGGAGCATCTGTTTATCATTTAGGGGAGAAGAGAACCTTGGGCCCTGATTGTACGATGCCGTATCATGGGTCCTGAGGTCCTTGATTCTTTCCTGTTCCGGTCGTACCACTGTTTCCCGTACATGTCTCCTTGTTGCACTTATGGAGTCGCCCTGGCTTGTGACTCTTCCCTCTGCTTCTCTCCTTGATGCTTTTATGATCTCAGTGCTGTCCGCTTTGCCCTGCTCTTCTGCAGTGAACATGGTGTTGCCATCCCCCGGAGAGCCAGTGATGGGAACGCCTGGGAGACAAGAGGTCAGACTAGTCTCCCCGGTCTCACCCTTGTCCGCTTTGCACTGGCTTCTGGGTGTGGGGCCCCACGCACTGGGCTCTGTTCGTTCTGTGAGCCCTGGCATTATTGTTGCGTTTCCACCATCCACCTCCGAACCCTCTACCTCCTCGGGATCCCCAGAAGCCTGGACGGTTCGCAGCTGTCCTATGTAATTTTCCTGTGCCTGCGCCTCCTTATTTATCCTTGATCTCCCCCTTGTTCCATACCTCCTGGGAGGTCGGGGGTATCACTTTTAGTGAGGAGCCCCTGAGATTGTCTCTGTAGCAGGTTAGCAGCATACAGACCAGCAGGACACAGCAAGCCGCACCAATGTAACGCTGGCCGCTTCTGCCGTGCACTGCAGCCTGAGGCTCTGAGCCTGCCTGCCAGCCAGCAATCAGCCCTTGGCTCGAAATTACGCTCTCCAGAACCTCGCCAGCCAACATTCAATGTTCAGTTGGATAACTGAATGACCCGGGCAGCCACACGTTCCCCCACACCTCCGGGCATTCTCCTTTGGGCCTCCAGTCCTAATAACCCCCAAGCCAGATGCCAGCCCCTCAGCAGACCCCACGCCAACAGGGTCCACACCAAGCAACAGAGGCACAGCAGTCACAGGACTATGAAGGGGGAAGAGGGAGTAGGGTGGGGAGCAGAGCAACAGAGCAGATTACCCACTTTCAGCTTTCCCTCCTTCAAATGGCGTTGAATGGCTTCCCATGATCTATCCACCTCCTCCGCGGCTGGATCGGATCGGGTTTTGGGTTGTGCCTGCTTGATCATTGAAGCAACCACGCGCTACGGAACTGGTGCAAAAGCTGCCTCTGATGAGGCAGGGTGCCAGGTTACTGGTGAGGCACCGTGGTCTTGCGCCTTGCTCTTTCCCCGTCTCTTCCTGCAGCATCACATCACGAAGTCAGGTATCAGGTTAACAGTAGGGACTTAATGGGGTCACCAGTATGCCAATTCCGGGGTTTGCAAAGTCCTAAGCAACCAAATATAGAGGGAGAGAGCACAGTCACTAGGGTCCTGATAGCAGGCCCCAGTGAACAAAGTCAAAAACACACTGACAAAAAGTGTGGGTAACCGTGCCAAAAGGAGGGTATGTTCCTACAAACAGTGTCCAGCACATGTATTAAAACAGGTGCTCTGTTCACTCACTATGTCTCAGGTATGTTAGGGACACAGTGGGGAATACTGCTCATCCAGCTATGCCCTCACATACAGTATAGTGTACCTGCCTTATGGTTGGAAGGCCTAACAGAGGGGTGACTTACATATATTCCATGCAGTGTGTAGGGGACAGGACACACAAGCAGTGTGCCATCGCAAGCTTGCATTTTTGGTTTGTATGAGGACACTATGCCTGCAATGGCAGTACTGGGTGCACCTGAATGCATGGTCCTAAAGCAGAGGTCTTCAAACTGGGGGATGGTTCCCTCTCGAGGGGCCTCAAGTGATCTCATCGGTGGCACCAATCTCTGGCCAAAGGAAGCATAATACTGATAGCAGTGTTTTGTTTTAGTGAGTGGCAGTCAGCCGCTCTGTAACAGGCCATCAATAACCTCTTTTGTCATTTATATTCTGGCTCGGAGAAGGTGTCAAAATGGAAGAGATTTCAAATATTCTTCAAACCTCTCACCACCCATTTCTAATAATCACAGTGTGGATAATTTTACACATTATTAAAGCCTACCTGACCATAAAAATATGTTTGGCAATCGTATTTGATTGCAATTTTAAATCGGTAACAGAACCCAACTGCAATGTTTAAATAAGTCTAAACCTATTTAAACATTGGCAGTTTAATAAAATAAGTGTGAAAAATGTAGGGGGGGGTCCCCGATTTTTTTTTCCCACGGGGAGGGCGCAGCATTAAATAGTTTGAAGACCACTGCCCTATAGGGTGGCAAAATCAGTACTGCTGCTGCACTCAGGAGCCTACCCTTACTACCTCCTATCCTGGGTACCTAAGTACCATTTACTAGGGACTTGTGGTGGCAGTTAAAGGTGTCTCCAATTGTGCCAATGCATCAAAACAGTTTTGGGAAAAAGCTCTGGCCCAGGGAAACTGGTTAGCAAGGTCTCTAGGCACTAACAACTTCTAGGCTACATCACATACCAGGCAAAAAGTGGGGGTTTACCATGTCAAAAAGAGGCCTTTTCTCACAGCAAGGGCCTGATAGGGAGGCCAAACCATATACTAATATAGTGGATTGCGAGAATGGCTCCCCCACCAGAGGATATGGAGTCATTAGCCAAGGGCTGGGTGGGTATGGAACCCCAAGAGGTGAGTATCTAGAAGACCCCCAACAGCTAGGAGAGCATAGGTAAGTTACCTGGTTGTCCCATAGGCTAACTATGGGGGACTTGGAACAATGCAATAAAAGGACCAGACCGGTGGAACCCAAGGGTGGATCCCAGAGGAAGAATACCTGTAAAAGAAAGGGTCAGAGTCCTGTCCACGTAGGTGTGTCCAGGCAGGGCAGGAGGCAATGACCACCCTTCTATGGGTGAATATTAGGGACGACTGTGATGGGTGAAGGCTGGCTGAGGAGTCCAGGAGCTGCAGAGGAGTTCCTGAAGTGATCTAGGAGCTGTCCTTCAACGGTCGCTGGATTGCAGAAGGGTCAGTGGTCGGGGGGAGCACCAACAAACACAAGCAAATGCAAGCTGGAGCTGAAGATTTGCAGAGCTGGAGAGGACCAGCAAGGACATGGGGACTCGACCCTTGGGGGGGTGGAGGGGAATCCAAGCTGACCCAATGGAGACAGGAGGGCCAGCAGAAGCAGCAGTCAGAGCCGCCACAAGCAACCCACTGGCGGCAGGCACAAGTCTCAGTGAGGCCCAGACAGCACACCAAAAGAGGAGCAGCAGAGAGGAGACTGTCCTTGCATAGGTAGAGCGCTGGGGCTACATGGAGCCTGAATATCGATCAGAGAAGGAGTCAACAAGCTTTGGTTGCTGCAACAGTCATGGTGCACAGGGACTTTGTCCTGGAGGAAGAGGCAAAGGCTCACCGACTCCCTGAGGACCCCTCAGTAACACCACCTGCGTTGGAGAACTTTTTGTAATCCAGAGGATAGCAGATCGCAGCAGCCAGATGTCGCTGCCGTAGGTGCCTGCAGATGCAGGGGAGTGACTCCTTCACTCCAAGGGAGATTCCTTCTTGCTTCATTGGTGCGGCTGAAGTCTTGCCGACCCCAGAGGATGTACAACCCTTGAAATGTTGCAAAGTGCTGACAGGAGAAGCGGAAACAATGTTGCAGGGCGAGGCTGCCTCGGTGTTCTAGTCCTGTTCGGTTCCTCCTGTGAAGTCGAGCAGCGGTTCCGGTGGCGAGGGGCAGAAGAGGTTATTGCAAAGGAGTCCTGGTGGGGTCTTGCAGGCCGAATCTGGGGGTCCACCTGCAAAGGAGTCCCTCAACAGCCCAAAGGGTTGCTTAATCACTTTGCAAGGTTACCACCTATCAGAGGGGGTCAGACGTCACCTGCCTAACCTGACCACTCGGATGCTCCAAAGGCCTCTGCAGATCTTGGTTTCAAGATGGCAGAACCAAGTGGCCACCTGGAGGTGCTCTTGGCACCACCCCTGGGGTGGTGATGGACAGGGGAGTAGTCACTCCCCTTTCCTCTGTGTAGTTGCATGCCAGAGCAGGGACCAAAGGTCCCTTGATTCGTGCAAACCGTATTATGCAAGGAAGGCACCAAATGTTCCTTCAAAGCAAGCCGGTGCCGTGGGGAGGCTACCCCTCCCAAGCCTTGTAACCCCTATTTCCAAGGGAGAAGATGTTGCACCCCTCTCCCACAGGAAATCCTTTGTTCTGCCTTCCCCTGCTCGAGCTGGTCAAGCAGCAGGAGGACAGAATCCTGTCTGAGGGGCTGCGGCACTGTGGGCCACCCATATACCCTGCAAGACTAGTAGGAACAGAACTGGGGAATCCTCTAAGGGCCCCCAGAGAGCATGGAATCCTGCTACCAATACTGGCATTAGTAATGGGGTATGATTCTAACATGTTTGATACCAAACATGCCTAGGTTTGTAGTTACCATTACGTAACTGGACCATAGGTAATGACCTATGGCCAGTACATAGCTAAAATGGCTTCCCTTACTTACGATGTCCAGTGAATTGGAACTGGAGTTCATAGGGACACCTATGGTCATGTAGAGGTGCCCACACACACAGGGATCTGCACCTTGCCATAGGGCTGAAAAGGACCTACCATAAGGTGACTTACAATGACCTGGTGTAGTGACCAGCAGTGAACGGGTGCATGCCCCTTTTCACACACCCTGCAAATGGCAGGGCTACGGCTGCAAACAGTTTGCATGGGCTCCCATGGATGGCATAATACATGCTGCAGCCCATGGGGGACTCCTGGTGTACCAATGCCCTGGGTGCCTAAGTGTCATATATTCAGGACTTACAGGGGTACACCAGTATGCCAATTGTGGGGTGTAAAGGGTACCAAGACAACCACATTTAGAGAAGAGAGCACTATCACTGGGGTCCTGGTTAGGAGGATCCCAGTGAAAACACTCTCAGCACACAGACAACAGGCAAAAAGTGGGGTTACCATGCCAAAAAGTGTGACTTTCCTACAGGTGGTCTCAAAAGGTAGGAAGTAGCCCCATTCGGACTATTTGTAAAATACATCTGTCCAATGTCAGAGACTGCTACTGGGCAAAGTGATGGTGAATCCTGCCACCAACTGGATGCGGATGATGGTATGAGGGCAGATTAGGAGAGTTTGGAGGCTGGTCTGCCGGGGCGGATTGGAGTTCGGTGGATTCACCTGACTGCTGGCTGAACAACCCAGAAGGTCTGTGGGTAAAACAGCCTTGGCCATGCAGAGGATGGGAAGCATGTGCAGCACGGTGGCTCAGGGGCCTGGCCAAAATCCCTTTTTGTGGCTACGAAAGGAGCAATAGGTCAGGTGAGGGTGAAGAGGGGCCACAGAAAGGCTTAAGCACCTTGTTGTAGCCTGGCTCTCCTTAACTTGCTCCAGAGCCGAATCTGTCTCGTCTCTGAAGAGACGGAAGCCATCAAAGGCCTTATCCATCAGAGATGATTAGAAATCCCCTGAAAAGCCAGTTGTCCTCAACCAGGTGCGGCACCTCAAGGCCGCAGTTGATTAAGTGGCCTTTCCCAGTGAGTTTGCTGTGTATAGTCCACAATGTATGGTGACGTCGCTGCATTTCTCCAGTCGGCGACAGCCTGAGAGAGTACGCCCCAGGCCTCCTCCCAAACCGTTAGCAGCACCTGTGCAACTGTGTCAGAAAATACATTGCAGTAATGGTCCAAAAGCGATGCAGTGTTTACAGACTGCAATGCCAGAGTGCTGAAAGAGAACACCTTCTTCCAAAGAGGGACCAGCCTCTTGGATTCCCTGTCCGGGAGTGCAATATGGTCTGTGCCAGGATTAACATGGGAGGTAGAGGTTTGGACCACCAAGCTCTCTTGGGCTGGGTGGGGACATTTGGGTCCTGTGAAATGGGGGAAAGCGATGGGCAATTGTCCAATTCAATCGAGCCCCTGTGCTGGGTGTGGATCATGTGCCCAGTACGTCAGTGTGTTTGTGAGGGATTTGTTGAACGGGAGTAGCAGTTCTGAAAGGAAGACTCACAGTTTCAGCCCCTTCGCCAAGACATTAGTCTAGACCAGTGGTTCCCAACCTTTTGACTTCTGTGGACACCCATTTAATGATTACTGGAACCCGGGGACCCCCACTGAATAATTATTGGAGTCCGGGGACCCCCGTTAAGTCATTACTGAAAGCTGGGGACCTAATCTGTTAATAATGTCTACTTTTCTAAGCCGTCACGGACCCCCTGAAGAGGCTTCGCGGACCCCCAGGGGTCCCCGGACCACAGGTTGGGAACCACTGGTCTGGCCTGACGCTAAGGGTAGGCTAAGGTCCAGGACCTTGGCTGCCTTCTGCACCATCATCGCAAATGGCACTCCTCCTTCCATATCCATGGTAAAGGGAGAAAGCATACCAGCATCTGGGGAAATATCCAGTCCACTGGCCTCACCCAGTTCCTCACACCAGTCCATGTTAGTTTCTTCATAGAGCTGGTATTCTTCAGGGTCCAGCAACCCCTCTCATTCCTCCCCAAGTCATAGCTCAGAAGAACAGGGCTTAGGCTCTGGTCTAAAAGGCATGGCTTTTGACACAGTGTAGAGCGATGCCCCTCCAGCTCCGTGTCAAAAGTGAGGGATCAGAATGGGGGCGCCGGGAGCTTCCGCATCGGGACTGGTCTTGGGGAAGGTTAAGGTGATATGACCAGAGGTGGTCCAGATACAGGGAAGGACCAGAAGGTACCCCTACCACCTTCTTCCCACCTAAAGGCACACTGGAGTGGTCAGGCCATCCAAATATGAGCCGCATGGCATCACAGAATTTTCATCGTTGGATGGGGGTCGCTCCAGCTCCCTGAAAATGGGGGAGGCACAAAGACAGCTCAGGCACAACTGCAGACCCAGCACTAGAATGCTGATGCTTCCACGTCTCATCGGCTGACACGTGCAGAGAAGCCAAACACCTCTGACTTCTTCCTCCTGTGGCAGGACTTAACTGAGTGACCTGATGACTTGTAGAGTGACGAAGATCTCAGACTCCGCGACTGCTTCCGGACCTGTCATGGCGTTGCACGTCGAGCCGCCAGAAACTTGAGGGATATCTCCCTAAAGGTCTTCAGGGTCATGGCACAGCAGTCAGAGCAGGCCTTGGGGTCATGGTCGTGCTTGAGCCACTAAAGGAATACATGATTTGGGTCGCTCGCTGACATTGGTCGATGACAGGAGATGCAAGGCTTCAATCTGGCCTTCTTAGTTAACACTACTCCCACACCAGGAGTAGAACCTCGAAAAACTTGAAAATACGTTAAAAAAAAGTCCAACAAAAAACAACTAGGGGTAGCTCTTCTCCAGATGAGCGCTGGCTGGCACAGAAAGAAAAGAACTAACATTAGTGTCCTGCGTGGCCACTATATAGGCACTGCAAACGTCACTTCTAGCACGGACAACACCACGCCAAACAAAGCCACCAACCGGCATGCAAGGGTACTGCTCACGAAAATCTTCTGGATCCAGTCTGATGCCTGGCAATAATTATAAGGTAAGGAATCTGAGGCTAGAAGCCTCTATCACATATTGACTATTCATTCTGGCAAACGCAATGGCTACCAGGAATGTCACCTTCCAGATAAATGTTGGAGTTCTGACTGATGCCTGGGTTTAAAAGTAGGACACTTTAGTTTAAATAGAACAAATGTTAAGTTTCCAGGATCGAGAAGGCCTTCTCATGGGATTAAACATGCTCCTTCGGTCTGTAAGAAAATCTTTGGTCACAGGGACAGTGACGAAAAAAGTAGGGAATGACACTTTTGCCATATCATCAGACAATTGTCCCTTAAATAAAGAAAATCAAAAGCTCCCTTTAGCCAGCTATAGAAGACACAGCGGTAAACGTTTGGGCAAGCTCTCAGTTCAACCTGCTCTTTAAAAACCTTAAGCCAAATCACTTTTACAAGTAGTAGTATATACATTTAGTGGAAGTGTACATTGATTCTTCCAGTATATTAACAAAGATATGAGAGAATAAGCGGTCATATTACAGGTACTCAGGAGCCAGGGTGTCCACTTTACTTATGCCACAGTTGGAACGGAGCAACTGATTACAAAGGGTGGCAAGCACACACTCCACCAGCGAAGCTGCAGAAACAGGTGGAACAGATCTGAATACCACAGCTGTCTCAGTCAGATCACAGCTATCACAACGACTGAGTTATAAGAACTATAACAGGGGGACTGTTGGAGGTAACATGGTGCACAAACAATTCAAAAGGATCATCTTTAAGTAAGCCATAATACCTGTCCTTGAGAGCTCAAACCCAGAAAAGGTGGGGAGGTCATGCCCAGCTACACAAAGGAGGGTCACTCTGAAAAGGGATGAGCACAGCAGCTCAAGTAGCAGTAAAGTAATTGTACCTATAGTCTGTTCTCTGAGAACCATTACGTTTTACATGTGCACTAAAGTACTTTTCTTTACCCAAGAAAAGCACTGGCTTAGACAATCAGACTGTATTGCTAGCTAACTGCAGTAGTCTGAGTTCGCATCCACCACCCCACCTCTAAATCTACCTCTCTGAGAAGCGCCATTCTGCTCATCATCGGCACAATTGGTACTCAAGCGGTGAAGGGATTGCACCTGGCCCAGTTCTGCAGAGGCATAGAAGGGCATCAGATTCTAAAAATCCCTAATAACCCCATCCCACAGAAGACACGTGAGATCTGCTTGTTCTATGATATTTCACCTACCCCATCCCCACCCTCCTTCAATTGGGGTCTGAGATGTGACTTTGAGCTCTGATGGGGACCATTTCTCCTTCTACAGAAGCTTCTCTTATAATGATTTGCGTACAAGCAGGCTTGTAAAACCTGAGCTTCCTGAAACATATGCTTCCTCTTGAAACAAGGAATGAAAGGAACTAACAGCAAAATCAATGGTGACAAAAAGTGGATTAATTGAAGAGCAGAGAATGTGCAGAAGATGAGACAAGGCTCAATACCAGTAAAATTGAGGATGACTCCTCTTAACACTTTACTTCTCTTCCTTCTCTCACTCTGTGTTTTTCAGGAGAATTGGGAAGGCTAAGTTGACAGAGATGACAACGAAATTACAGTATCGAAGATTAACCATGTCTTTAGACCACAGTCCCCTAATAGAAATGTCTGTTGGACAACATTTGCAGAGAACAATAATACATTAATAGCTTACTTGATGAAACACTCCGATTGAGTTTTCTTGACACCCTTTTCTTTGGCTTAGCTGGAGAGGTTAATAAATCTTTCTCTGGATTTGCAGTAGTCGATGCAGGTTTGACTTTGCGTCCTCGTTTGGAAACAGAGGAAGGAAGTTTAACTACATTTTGAGAGGGAGATGGCTCAGGGACTGGCATTTTTTCCCAATCATCACTGAGTGGCGAAGGCAGATGCTCCATATCCAAAACTCCATTCTTTGTGTCACCATCCGCTTGATTTTGGCTTAGTTGTTTTTCTGCAAATGAAATGGTGCATTTTCTGAAGTAAAGTAGAGATTACTAGTCTTCCAGGTCAAATTTTCTTTCAAGATATTCAATCGCGTTTGGCCAGGGTTTTAGATTTCACACAATAAAACAACTATGAAAATAAATTATAAATGTAGCAGTTTTAAATGGAGGAAAGAGGAAAAAGGCAGTAAGAGGAAATAACAAAACAGACTAATTAAATTGACATTAAAAAAAGAGCAGCTTCATAATTTGATCTGAATGCTCTTTCACTGATGTCTAGGACATTGATTTTTTTTTCTTTTCAACAAGATTTTATTGGAGAATCAGCAAATAATACTGAAAGATTAAGACGTTTCAAATGTAAAAGCACTGCACAGTTCATTTTTGCAACTGAAAAAGGCATTTGTACAGCAAAACTAAGTCCTATACAATTGCACAGACCCCAAACAAGGTGTAGACAGAGTGCGATAAAATGGAGGGGTTGAGCCAATAGAATGAAGATAGAGTGGGAAAGTCAGAAGGTCGGAGAGATAGAATAAGGAGGAGAAGGATAAGTTGTATAATAGTATAGGTTGAGAGGAAAAAACACTTTTGAGCTTTGCACAGGTGTTATTCAAGAAGGCTTACATTTTCAAGGTATATATCCAGTTTCTACAACAATAAACAGGAAGAGTTTTTGTTTAAGTCACAACTATGTAAACTGTTGTCCATGCTCCTAGTGAAGCATACCCAGGACCACCATGTATGGTGACAGATTATGTTACAGTTTTTACATTTGGAAAGGATGGTTGTTACTCCAATACAAAGTACGATTTCAATCAGGAAGAGATCTCAAATGTTTAGTGAGTCTAAAAGTGGAGCATCTGAACAGGCCATGACTCTTAGGGAAACGATTAAATGATTTAGGGATTAATATGTTTGCAATGAAAGAGTAAGTGATCAAACTCATTGGAGAGCTTATCACAGTGCCAGCATGAGCCTGATTTTGATAAGCTTGGTTTATACAGTTGTGCAGAAGACCAGAGATTTGTAAGCAGTTCAATCTTTGCATTAAAGAATTAAGGGAGGTATTTTGTAATGCAGGAGGGTGTGCCCGTCTCCTCCAATAGGCAAGGGGAATAGGCTCAATATTATATTTAGAGCAGGAGTACTCCTGTTGATTGTGTGCATTGTTTGGCTTGGAGTTCTTTTGTAAGACTATAAATCTGACAAGTGGAATGAGGATTGGTCGAGACTTTTTCAAGGAAGAGTAGGCAATCCACAGGATGAGGGTGCTTGTACTCACGCAGAATAACTTGACCTTTCAGAAAGTTGCAGAAATCATAAGGGTGTAGGCTGAACCTTTCAGGCAGCATACCAAAGATGAAGTTGTTACTGAATCACCAGCTTTTTAATGTAAAGTATATCGTGAACAGCCAAAGAAGATTGGAGTGGGATCAATTTTCATGGCAGCAGTGAACCACAGTGAGGTCTATTATGAGTCTTATTTTATGAGTGAATTATCTATCTAGAGTTTTTATCGCCAGAATTGAATCCTTATTGCTCTCAAAGGAGTGAGAGACACCAAGTTATTTGATTGTGAGGGTACTAATAAGAAAAATATGGCTGACTAGGTCAATCTCAATGTCAACCCATGCAGGTTGGGTAGGGCGGTTCGGGCGTAGCCACCAGGTAGTTTGTATGGCCAGATAGGCGACTTGATACTTTTTTTAATTCGAAAGGCTCAGGCCACCCATTCATTTGTTTGCATAAAGCTTCCGCATCGAGATTCTTGGTCTATTATTTTTCCAGGTAAAAGACAATATTAGAGTATTACCAGAAGTATAAAAAGAGGTAGAGAGATTAATTGGGAACACACTTAAGAAAAAGTTAATTTCGAAGTCAACATAATCTTAACCATTTCTATGTGACAATACCATGTAATCAACACACAAGACTACAAATCACTTAGTTTTATAATCTTAGTAAAGTATTTCTATATTGAGTCTGGTGCCTTCAATGATATCACCAAATTCAACTCCTAGGTATTTTAGTCTAGAGGGTTGGCATTTTAGGTTTCTATACATAGCTATGGTTGATAGGCAAAGCATGTTTAAGGAAAATAGTTCTGTTTTTTTTCTTGTTTAAGGAGTACCCTGAGACCCGAGGCATCCTTGGAAGTCTCAAAAAGTCCCCAGGACAGCCAAGTCCTCAATTGCTGAAAGAATTAGGAAATCATTGGAAAAAGCCGCCAGTTTTCAAGTGAAGATGTTAAAAAGGATACCGTTTATATTATTTCTTTCTCTGATGGAACGGAGAAGCAGTTCTATTGAAAGTAGAAAAAAAGAGGGGGATATATAGCGCATCTTTGTCTGGTGCTCTGTGCTAATCAAAATTTATCTGAAAAAGGACCAGTACATTTGATGAGAGCTGAGGGTTTATGGTAAACAACCATGGCCATGCATATAAAGCGGTACCCTAGGTTACATTTTTCCAGGGCAGGCCTGAGGAAAGTCCATGAAGCTTTCCCAAACGCCACCTTCTCCGCATCTAAGGCAATAGCCATGGTGGTAGAAGTAAACTGTTGAACAAGTTACTTACCTTTGGTAATGCCTTATCTGGTAGAGACAAAATCTAGATACAGATTCCTTACCTTAGAATTTCCCCCAGGCGTCAGTATGGATCCAGAGATTGTTCTCAAGCAGTACCTCTGCTTGCCATTAGATGAGGTTGATTGTCTCAGCGTCCTTCGTCAGCAACATCTGCGGCTGGTATTACGTCGCAAGGCCTGCATAGGCAGCACCCCGGCGCGCTGACATTCCACACCAGAAGCACAGAGCCTTGAAGAACATTGACCATTGGTGCATTAACAAATTAGGCCCTAAAAGGGGAGTCGTGATCTCTAGAAATCAGTTTGAAGAGTGGGAAGCATGGGTGGGTCGGTAAAGAATCTACAATTAGATATTCTCTATACCAGGTAAGGTGTTACAGATAGTAAGTCACCTATCCATCTGATAGAGAAATCTAGTTGCAGATTCCTTACCTTAGAATAGCTACCCAAGCAATTCCATTCTGGGAGGCGGGTCTGCAAACTAAGATCATACTAGGAAGTCCTGCAGGACCGAACCAGCAAAGTACCCATCCCTACAGACCTGGTGGTCCAGGCAGTAAAAGTTAGTAAACATGTACAGAGAAGTCCATATTACCACCTGACAGATACTCAAGGACTGGAACTCTGCATGCGAACCGCAGTAGTCGCAGCTGTAGCTCTGGTAGAATGACCATGCAAAGCGTCAGGGGGTTGCTTCTTGGCCAGTGAGTAGAAGGTCTTGATGCAGAGCATGACCCATCTGGAAAAGGTATGCTTCTGCACTGCCTGACCTTTCTTCACATGCACATACCCTACAAAGAGTTGGTCATCCACCTGGAACTCTTTTGCACAATCAAGGTAGAACGCCAATGCTCTCTTTGGGTCCAGGCGGTGGAATCTCTCCTCTTCCTTAGAAGGATGCGGGGGTGGATAAAAAGTAGGCAAGGTGATGGATTGGACTACACATATTGGCGCAACTAGTTTTGGCAGAAAATAGGCCCAAGTGCAAAGCACCACTTTGTCAGGATAGATGGAAAGGTAGGGCAGCTTATATGACAATGCCTGCAGTTCACTCAACCTGCGGGATGCAGGCGGCAATGAGGCCCAACAGCCTCAGTGTCATTCTCACCGAAATCCAGGATGGAGTCTGAAACATCGGTATCATAGCCTGAAAATCCTGGACACACCGCACGGGAGGATAAGCCCAAAACTGAACTGTGTCCAAAACAGCCCTGATGAAAGAGAATCTGAGATGGAGTTAGGTATAACTTTGGAGAGTTTATAGTGAACCCCTGTGAATGCAGGAGGTTCGCTGTAGTCTGGAGGTGGGAGACGACATCCTGGGGCGAGCCTGCCTTCAGCAGCCAGTCATCAAGATATGAGAAGACTGAAACCCTTGATCTCCGCAGATGAGCTGGGACCACCATCACCTTGGTGAACACCCGATGGGCGCTGGTAAGGCCAAAGGGTTTGGCAGGTAGGACAGGAATATGAAAATAAGCATCCTGCAAGTCCAATGCTACTATCCCAGTCTCCTGGGACCAGGGCAAATAAAACCTGAGCCAGAGTAAGGATTTTAAACTTCTCCTTCTTGATGAAGAGGTTGAGGGACTGAAGGTCTAGAGCAGAGTAGAGGCCTGTGTCCTTTTTGGGTACCAGAAAGTAGCAGGAATAACAAACACAACCTACATCTGGCACAGGAACCCTCTCTATGGCTCCCTGGGCCAAGAGAGCCATAAGGTCCTCTCAGAGAAACGCCAAATGATCCTCAGTCATCCGATCGTAGGATGTGGCATGGTTGGAGGGTTAGTATCTAAGAGGAGGGAATAGCCCCTTTGGACTAGCTGCAAAACCCACCTGTCTGAGCAGATCCTCCCTCCGAGTGATTCCTGAGGGGGGGAGGGTGGTTGGAACACTGGCTTCGGTGGATCCCATGAAAACTGCCCTGCAGAGGCTGAGCAGCATGCACGGCACAGTGGCTTCCTTAGAACGTGGTTGAGCACCCCTTCTGTAGATATGAAAGGAGTAAATACCAGACATAAGAGGATATGGGATCATGGCGAGGACCACGGACCTGACAGTAGCCTGAGAATCCTTGAAGCGCTCAGCGCAAAGTGTGCTTTTTCTCCAAAGAGACGGGTGCCATCAAAGGGCATGTCCATAAGATTGGCTGGAACATACCCTGGAAAACCAGACCAGGTGGACATCAATGCTCAGCAGGCGGAAGAATTGTTTTTCTTCCCAAGTGTGTCCAACTTCTTAGATTTCTTATCCGGGGCTGTGGAAGGGAGTGTCCCATGGGACATGAAGGCTTAGAAAACCAATCTCTTAGTGTTGGAGTGTGATGTAAGGAAACTTGAGTCACCCGGAGCAGGGCAATAGTACTCAATTGTCCTGTTCACAGGAGCCCCATGGCTGGGTTTGGACCAGGTACCCAGTAAGGCATCTGTTAGGGCTTCACTGAAGGAGTACAGAGGCTCAGAGGATAAAGCTCCAGCCCGAAGCATCTCTCTCAGGAGGTTAGTCCTGACTGCCACCTAAGGCAAGTCAAGGTTCAGGACCTCAGTTGCTCTTCGCACCACCACAGACTATGAAGGATGGGAAGCATGCCAGTATCTGGGGAGATGGCCAGCTCACTGGCTTCACCCAAGCCTGTACGCCAGTCCATAGGGTCTGGGGGTGGTATTCCAAAGGGTCCAATTACCCATCGCATTCCTCACCATAACCTAGCCCATAGGAAAAAGGCTCTGGATCTGAAATAGGAGGTACAGCTCTTGTCAGCGTCATACAACGCCTACCCAGCTCCATGATGGAGTCGACAGTGGGAATGGGGACGGTGCTGCCAGGGGCGCTGAGAGTGTTAGTGTCGGGTAAGGTCGAGTTGGTACAACAGACGCCATCCCGGAATCAAGTATGGATCCATGGGTGCCCATCGGAGCAATGGCCGAAGCTGCTGGTGCTGAACCAGAAAGGGCTCCTTCAGGCTCTGCGGGGTTTGGAGGCACACCACTGGTTTTGGAATGCTCAAAGTGAGGTGCATGGCCTCATAGAACTCCTTCAGTAGGGCAGGGGTTGTACCAGTTCCCAGAATCTCAGGGAGGCAAAAGGCATCCCAGATGCAGGTGTCCGCAGAAGGGGGCCTAGAGTGACAACGCTCCCTCGTCTCGTAGGCCGACAGACGTGGGGAAGTCGAAGAACAATTCACCTTCTTCTTGTGCCTCGACTTACCCAATCATCCAGAGGACATGGAGTGTGGGGGAGGGAACAAGGGGGGACTCCGTGACTGAGCCCACGATCTTCCTCTAGAATGAGAATTACACAGAGTCGAGTGCCAGGACGCCATCAACATTAGGGGCCGCCTCGAAACCTTCAGATGCATGGCCGGACACTTGGAGCAAAATTTTGGGTCATGGTCGAGCTCCAGACACCAAAGTCACAGACATCGTCTGATGACTGTTCCCACAGGGCTCGAACCCAGTCGTCCTTGATGACATCCCTCGATGCACCAGAGGTTGACGGCTCTAAAAATCTTTGCAAAAAGTTAAAAAATGTCAGTCAAAATTTGACTGCAGTGTAGCTCTCTTTGGAAAAGTTCAGGCTGGAATGGAAAGAAAAGAACTGACGTAAGCACACCATGATGGCGCCTATATAGGACCAGCTGTATTACGGTTTACAGCGAGGCGGATTGAGCCCACTGTCAACGAGCGCGATTGAGCGCGTCTTTTCATATGGATTCCCTTTTTGCCTCTGTCACAAGCCACAGCGCTTTAGCGGTCAACGCAACTGAGCAATTACCTATCAGTTATTCACCATTGACATAGGGGTATGTGTTTGTGTACGTCCTAATCATCTTTTTACACTGTACCTGGGAAGCAGATTGCACTAGTTACTGAACAGGTTCTTTAATGGCATCAACATAGGACCTTACATGAATTGCTGGGTCATGATTATTACAATGTATAAGCGTGCAGAGACACCTTGACATCTAAGAACCAACAACTGCACAGGTGTGATTGCGGACACAGGTTTCAGTATGGATTAGATTATTTATTGTGTCCTGATGAGATCCTATAATTAATTGAGGGTCAAAACGTCGTCGACTAAACCTGAAACAAACTATAGACAGTGGCCCACTGCCTACAATTGGGTTTCTACAAATGGACATTCACTGATTTTGGTTGTTTATGGCTCCTTTGGAAACCATTCTTTTGATGTAATATATGAATGGACTTTTGAATTGATTCATATGGGTTCCCTGTTTGTTTTTGGGCTCTCTCACAACCAAAATGCACTCTGCACTAATGTTTGGTGATGTGGCGAGTGTCAGTTCTAGCAATGATTATTGCTATTTATTAATGTGGTTGTTCCTCCCCCTCCATTGCTCAGACTAGGTATATTATCAATACAATTGTGATGGATATCATCATTAACCAATAATATGACGGCCCAGGTTCCAGTAGGTAGTGTCGCCTTAGTAAGTTAGAAGGTATAACATTCTCCATTCTAGGAGCTAGCAATTTAGTATACATTTTATAATCAGTGTTGATTAATGATACAGGGTGAACGTTTTTTGCGTCCATCAGGTCCTACCTTCTTTCGGTATCACTACTTTTTGGGGTTCTGAAATTGACCCAGATTTCACCCAACGACTCAAATTTATTAAGCAGTTTAATCAAGTGGGGTAGTAATGTATTTTGATAGCACTAATACAAGGGGGTCAGAAACCCATGTGGTCCTGGTGTTTTGTTTGTTTTAAGAGAATTAATAGCCTTTATTATTTTATCCAACTCAAACAGTTTATTAACAGCAGCTAAATCTTTACCCACTTGTCTCTGTAGCTGAAGTGAGTCCAAGACGTTTAATTTTGCAAGCCTCTAAGTTATTCCTACTCCTGGCAGAGGATGGGTGTAGGGAAATGCCTCCCTTGGCATGGTTACCCCTTAACGTTTTGCCTTTTGTTGATGCCAGTTATGATTGAAAGTGTGCTGGGACCCTGCTAACCAGGCTCCAGCACCAATGTTTTTTTCCCTAAACTGTACCTTTGTTCCCACAATTGGCACAGCCCTGGCACACAGATAAGTCCCTTGTACCAAGGGCCCTGAGGCCTGGGAAGGTCTCTAAGGGCTGCAGCATGTATTATGCCACCCTGGAGACCCCTCAATCAGCACATGCACACTGCCTGACAGCTTGTGTGTGCTGGTGGGGAGAAAATGACTAAGCTGACATGGCATTCCCCTCAGAGTCCCATGCCCTCAACCCACTGCCTGTGTGCATAGGTAAGTCACCCCTCTAGCAGGCCTTACAGCCCTAAGGCAGGGTGCACTATACCACAGGTGAGGGCACAGTTGCATGAGCACTATACCCCTAAAGTGTCTAAGCCAAACCTTACACATTGTAAGTGCAAGGTAGCTATAAAGAATATATGGTCTGGGAGTCTGTCAAACACGAACTCCACAGTTACATAATGGCTACACTGAAATCTGGGAAGTTTGGTATCAAACTTCTCAGCACAATAAATGCACACTGATGCCAATGTGGGATTTATTGCAAAATGCACACAGAGGGCATCTTAGAGATGCCCCCTGCATGCCAGTCCGACTCAGAGTGTTAAGTTGGCCATTTCCTGCCAGCCTGCCACCACCAGACAAATTTCTGGCCACATGGGGTGAGTGCCTTTGCCACTCTGTGGCCAGGAACAAAGCCTGCACTGGGTGGAGGTGCTTCTCACCTCCCCCTGCAAGAACTGTAACACCTGGTGGTGAGCCTCAAAGGCTCATGCCTGTTGTTACAGTGCCCCAGGGCATTCCAGCTCATGGAGATGCCCAGCCCTCCGGACACAGCCCCCACTTTTGGCGGCAAGTCCAGAGGAGATAATGAGAAAAACAAGGAGGAGTCACCCACCAGTCAGGACAGCCCCTAAGGTGCCCTGAGCTGAGGTGACCCCTGCCTTTAGAAATCCTCCATCTTAACTTTGGAGGATTCCCCCGATAGGATTAGGGATGTGCCCCCCTCCCCTGAGGGAGGGGGAACAAAGACGGTGTAGCCACCCTCCAGAGCAGTACTTATTGGCTACTGCCCCCAGACCTAAACACACCGCTAAATTTAGTATTTAGGGGCGACCCTGAACCCAGGAAAGCAGATTCCTGCAACCTACAACAAGAAGAAGGCCTCTGACCTGAAAGCTCTGCAGAGACAATGAAGACGACAACTGACTTTGCTCCAGACCCACCGGCCTGTCTCCAGACTCAAAGAACCTGCACAGCAATACATCCAGCAGTACCAGCAACCTCTGAGGACTCAGAGGACTGCCCTGAACCCCAAGGACCAAGAACCTCCCAAGAACAGTGGCACTGTTCAGAAGCAGCAACAAACTTGCAACTTTGAAACATCTTTAAAGAGACTCTCACTTCCCGCCAGAAGCGTGAGTCTTCACACACTGCACCCGACGCCCCCGGCTCGAGTTCAGGACAACCAACACCGCAGAGAGGATTCCCAGGCAACTCCAATGATGTGGACACCCTGAGTCAACCCCCTGCACCCTAACAGCGACACCTTTAGAGAGGATCCAGAGGCTTCCCCTGACAGCGACTGCCTGGTAAAGGAACCTGACGCCTGGACCAAGCACTGCACCCGCAGCCCCAAGGACCGAGAGCAACCACCTACCAGTGCAGGAGTGACCATCAGGCGGCCCTCATACTAGCCCAGTCGGTGGCTGGCCCGAGAAGCCCCCCTGTGCCCTGCCTGTATCGCCAGAGTGACCCCCGGGCCCCTTCATTGTTTTCTACAGCAAACCCGACTCCTACTTTGCACACTGCACCCGGCTACCCCTGTGCCGCTGAGGTGTGTTTTGTGGGCTTGTGTGTGTGTGTCCCCAGTGCTCTACAAAACCCCCGTTGGTCTGCTCCCCGAGGACGCAGGTACTTACCTGCTAGCAGACTGGAACCGGAGCAACCGTGTTTTCCATAGGCGCCTATGTGTTTTGGGCCCTCATTTGACCTCTGCACCTGACCGGCCCTCGGTTGCTGGTGCTGTGGCTTTGGGGTTGCCTTGAAACCCCAACGGTGGGCTGCCTATGCCCAGGAGACTGACTGTGTAAGTGCTTTACTTACCTGAGAAACCTAATCAAACTTACCTCCCCCAGGAACTGTTGACTTTTGCACTGTGTCCACTTTTAAAATACCTTATTGTCATTTTAACCAAAACTGTGTGTACTACTGTTTTAAATCAAAGTTCTATACTTACCTCTGTGAAGTACCTTGCATTTTATGTACGTACCACAAATTTTGAAGTTCTAAAATAAATTAAGAAAATAATATTTTTCTATATAAAAACCTATTAGCCTGGAGTTAAGTTTTTGAGTGTGTGTTCCTCATTTATTGTCTGTGTGTGTACAACAAATGCTTAACACTACCCTCTGATAAGCCTACTGCTCGACCACACTACCAGAAAATGGAGCATTGGTATTATCTCATTTTGCCACTATCAACCTCTAAGGGGAACCCTTGGACTCTGTGCACACTATCTCTCACTTTAACATAGTATATACAGAGCCAACTTCCTACAATGGGTTATACAAGTCTGTGTAAAAGGACTCGAAGGGGCCTACGATTTTAGTGTGATCAACCTGTAGTACACCATTCCTATCTTTAATGGCTGGAATATTAATGGATGTTTTAGAATCTTTATGGGTTAAAGATAGGAGTTTACTAGCCTTGTTACACTTCAACACATTTTTGGCTTTAGTTGTATAGGACCATATGTGAGCTCTTTCAATTAAGATTTTTTTAGACACATATTAAGATATTTTATCCTGGCTGTAGAGAAGTGGTCTAGGGTTACATTTCTATCATTCTCCAGATTTTTAATCTGTCTCTCTAAAATGTTCAGCCTTGCGGTTCAGTGTTTATTATTTGTTGCCATAATGCTGAGCATCTCACCTCTGGTAGTCACCTTTATCGCATCCCAGATTGTCTCTATGTTCATATCTAGCATTTTATAATCATGAGAAAAATAAGATACAAAATGGGAGAGTGGCTCTTTGGGATCCTGGTCTGCTAATAGGGTATAGACCATTCTCCATAAGCAGTTTTTCGTATGTTGTTTAGAAAGGCTGATGGTTAGTCTAATGCATGTGTGATGTGAGAAAGATTGGTTCTATAGTGGGATTGGAGTCCAGATGCAATGGATTTTCACTGACAATCAATTCTGGACAAAGCTTTGTTGGAATGGGAGTAAAAGGTAAAGTCACTGCCTGTCATGTTATGCAATGTCCCTATATCCTCCAAATTGCTGTCCTCACAAAGTTTAAACATAGGTTTTTGCGAATGGTTGGGCCTATAGGCACACTCAGAGTCTACCAAGATAGGGTCACATGGTTAAAGGCTACCCCATAGGATCATTTTACTATACTTGGGCAGGTCATGCACTTTTTTGTTCTGTGAGATCCAAAATGAGGGCTCTTCAGCTTTGTGGAAGTATATGCGGTCATAAAAGAAGGAAACACAATCTAGTAAATGTAGACACGACATCTAACACACATAGTGTGCACTAGTGTTGATGATGCATTTAGCCTGTGTAGCAACCATGGTAAACACCCGGTTCTTCTGGTTTAATGCAGGAGAGAAAAAACTATTAGTAATCCAAGAATGCTGCATACCACAAGCCTCTATAACCCCCGCTCTAGTTTCCTGAAAGGAAATGATATCATCTTTCATTTTGCTGGAATAGTCTAGCATTTGTATTTGTTTGATTAGATGATGGTGACCTTTTGAATTAAGGTATATGCTCTTAAGAGATGATGAAGTAACCATAATGTAACCAACAGAACTTTTTAAAGGATGGGGTAAGGGGAAGGTAAAACACAAGGAGAAGAGGACGGTAGAGCTAAAAAAATAAACTAACAAAACTAAATTCAAGGCATAGAGAGAGCATACTTCACATTATCAACGGTCTGCTATGAAACTCGCCATATTGGATACCCAAAACCATAAATATCCTGCAGATCCACATACATCAATTTCCAGCCCACCAACCCCAAAATAAAGAAATAGGAGCCATGTAGGACTCAAAAGGTAGTCAACCAAGAGAAGAGAACTAAGCTAGAACGACAAAGCAGGTGAAATGGCAGGTGAGCACCGAACAGTAAGAAACAACAAGAAACATACCTCCAAAAAGAGGGGCACCTGATGTGTAACCAATATCAAACATATTTAAGCTGGGTAACAGTGAAGGGAGTCATAAAGAAAGGTAAATACTCCCCCCCTATGAATGCAATGAGATATAACACTTTAACTAGTAAATCTTAAGAGTAGGGTGTAAAACACGCTGTGAGACATGTTATAAATAGGTCCAAAAGAAAGCGCATTACTTTGTGGGCGCAATTTAGTTTATCTGAGAAAACAGTGTTGCAAAGATTATGCACGTAAAAGTAGGAACCAGAAACAATACAGTAAGTAATGTATATTATTATCTATAGAAGGCCTGAATTAGGCTTAGGGTAGAGTGGGATAGATCTGCAATAAACCAAAATATTGAAAGGAAATTGGTTAAAGAGCCATACACACGTCCAACATGTTCTAGGCCATTCTTTCTTCAATTACTTTTTGTTTGGGCGATTTACTCTGACTATCTATAGATTTCACTCTCTGTTCAGGTAATTTCTTGATTGGACATATAAGCAACTTGAAACAAGTAGACACAAATGAGAAACTACCTAGAACATCAAAGAAACTAACTCAGGCTGTAAAGAAAGCAAAATCAGGCAGCCAGCTTATACCAAAATACCTAAAAAAGGTGAAAAGGTACTAAAATCAATCCAAACAAGACATTCCTTGACCTAAAAGGTTTGTGCTGCTTACAGACACTTGCACCCTACTACAACCCAGCAAGGCCCCTGTGTCAACCACCTCATACCCAAGGATCAAAGTGATAAAGAGGCAGGTTCCTGTATTCAGTGACACACATCCCAGGGCAGCGGTCAAATAACCCTGATTGAAGAAACCCCTGAAAATAGATACATTTAGGTTAGATTTGAAGGTCAATCTCATGGGTTAGCAACTAAAGAGTATCAAATAAAGGACCACTCCCTGCAACTCGTCTGCCTTATTACTCTGATCAAGAGCCCTATAACCTGCTACAAACACATAGCTCAAAAATAACTGTAATAACGAACATTTAAATGTTCCCCCTTGTTGTTGATGACAGCAGCATCTAGCAGCCTAATGGTATTTTGAGAAAGGTGGGGTAACAAGCTCAAGTAATACACAGGAATCATCAAAATGGATAGACAGAAATATGATGTGCTTGTGAGATTATCAGACCCTACTGTACAAACGTGGGTGCCAGGCCTTGCTTCCACAAAACACCCTGATGGTACCCCAGATTTGCGATAGAACATTAAGACATCTAAAGTGGGATGAGAACCTGTAGGAAGGTGGCTTTGTATATACTATATCATAATGAGATATAGTGTGGACGGTGTCCAAGGGTTCCCCAGAGGCTTAACAGAGGCTAAAATAGATAATACTAATGCTCTCTTTTGTGGTAGTATGGTTGAGCAGTTAGGCTTATCAGACTGTAGTGCAAAGCATTTGTTGTACACATACAGACAATAAGGGAAGTACAAACTCAGTGACCAACTCCAGAACAATGGTTTTTATATAGCAAAAATATATTTTGTTAACTTATTTCTAGAACCAGAAGATTCAGTTTGCAGGTAAGTACATGAATATATAAGTATTCTACATATGCATCAATACCACTTTTATTAGAATTGGCAAGTTGTACAGTTTTCGAATAAATGGCAATAATCTGTTTTAAAAGTTGACAGTGAAATTTTCAGAAACAGTTCTTGGGGGGAAGAAAAGTTAGTATGACGTGAAGGGAAGTACAAGACTTACTGTTCCAGTCTCCGGGGGTTAATAAGTCGACGGGTTGGGATTCAAGTTAACTCCAAACACCCACCACCAGCAACACGGGGCTGGCTGGGTGCAGAGGTCAAAGATGAAGCAAATTTAGCATGGTCTCCTATATGGATTGGAGGCACTCGTTATCAGGCATGGTTGATGGTAAGTATCTGCGTCTTCAGAGGGCAGACCTGGGGGGTTTAAAGGAGCACTGGGTGGGGGGGGAGGAGGGGGACACAGGTCAGCACCAAACACCCTCCTTCAGCAACGCAGGGGCAGCTGGGTGCAGGGTGCAACCACAGCGTCGGGCTCCCAATGGTGTTAAGATGCTGCAGTGGAAGGTCAGGCAATGCAGTGACTTTCCCTGTGTTGCCTTACTCCTTATCTACAAGGCCATGTAAAGCCACCCAAAGTGGCTTTGTAGATATGTGATAGCAGCCTGCGCTACCAATGCGTCAAATAAAGTGACTCATCGGTGGCGCAGGCCACTTGCAAATCGGCACCTTAGTCTATTTCATCAAACAAGAGTTTTTTTTTTTAACATCAGAAATGCTGAACTCACATATTTGAAGGTGCACTCATATGTGAGAATGAAGGAAAAGGTGACTCTGTAAAATAAAATATTTGCATAGTATCACACAATTTGAGACCCATTTACGGGTCAAGTACATTATACTTAGGTAAAGTAGATTATTCAAGTTATTCGACCTGCAGGTCTAGTAACAGTTTTAAGACTTTTCGAGGCCTGCCCTACTTATACTCAAAAAGGCCTTTGTTCAGGAGTTAACTTCAAAAGAGCCCTTTCAGGTGAAGCACAATACCCTTTCAACCAAGTCCAGTCTCCAGACATCAGTGGGGATAATCAGTCCATAGTGTGAGGGCAGGACACATCCTATTCACATGTAAGGTGTGAACAACCCTCCCTCACCCCAGCCCAGGAAGACTATCAAGATGCAGATTCTTCTTCTGTCACACCCAACACCTCCTGCGTGATGGCTGTCTAAAAAGTATGCATCAAGTGGAGCTGTCACTCTGCCCCAGGTGTGGACTGGAGTCAGGCTGCAAGGCACTAGAGTTCTAAGCACAGAGAAATACTGACTTTCTAAAAGTGGCATTTCTACAACAGTAATACAAAATCCACCTACACCAATAAGCAGTTTTTCTCACTGCCATTCCAAACATACCAAACATGAACACGCTATTCATCATAGATCAGAAAATACCACTGAGACATATAGAAGGGAATTTCTAATGAGCTCCTAGAAGAGGAGCAGCACTCACAGTAGTGAGAAACTAAATAGGCTGTTTGTCACCACTAGGACAATTAGTACATAAAAATATATGTCCTACCTTTTACATACACAGCACCATGCCCATATGGCTATCTAGGGCCTACCTTAGGGGTGACATTGATGTAGTAAAAAGGGAGTCTAGGACTTAGCAAGTAGTTGAACTTGCCAAGTCAATGTGGCAGTTAACTGCACACATAGGCTCTGCAGTGGCAGGCCTGAGACAAGTTTGAAAGGCTACTCCTGTGGGTGGCGCAGTCTGCATTACAAGCCCAGTAGTAGCATTTTAATTTACAGGCCTTGTGTATTTACCATACCACTTTACAAGGGCCTCACAGGTAAATTCAATGTACAAGTTACTTACCTTTGGTAACAATATATCTGGTAGAGACATATTCTAGTTGCAGATTCCTCACCTTAGAATTTCCCCAGGCATCCAACTGGATCCAAAGATTTTTACTTCCAGCAGTACCACTGAGCACCGTTAGGTGGCATCCGTCGACTCCGTGGGCGTCGTTGGCGACGTGGTCGCTGTGATGACGTTGCGATCGTATATAGGTGCTGCTCTGGCGCACTGTTGTCAGTTTCTTTTCACGACTTTCCACACCAGAAGCGCAGAGCCTTGAAGAACACCAAGAATGGTGTGGGGAGGATGGGTGGGTTGGTTGGTAAGGAATCTACAACTAGAATATGCCTCTACCAGATATATCGTTACCGAAGGTAGGTAACTTGTACATCTGATGGAGACTTCTAGTTGCAGATTCCTTACCTCAGAATAGATACCCGCGCAATGACATCCCCGGTGGTGGGCTGCAAACTAAGACACCAAAAAGTCCTGCAGGACCAAACAGCCAAAATAGCCGTCCCTGCAGACCTGACTGTCCAGGCAGTAATGCTTGGTGAACGTATGTGAGGGTGCCCACGTTGCGCCTGGCAGATATTCAGGACTGGACCTCCACGTGCTAATGCTGTGCTAGCAGCAATTGCTCTGGTTGAATGAGCGCGCAAACCCTCAGCGGGTTGCTTTTTCACCAAAGCATAGCACATCTTGATGCAGAGGACTACCCAGCGCAAGATACTTCTCTTCTGCACAGCCTTCCCTTTCTTCACACCCACATATCCTACAAAGAGTAGATAGTCCACCTGGAATTCTTTGGTGCAGTCTAGGTAGAAGGCTAAAGCTCTTTTTGGGTCCAGACAGTGGAGTCTCTCCTCCTCATGAGAGGGATGTGGGTGTGTGTAAAAAGTAGGCAAGATGATAGATTGGACTACGTGAAAGGGCGTTACCACTCTGGGAACAAAGGAAGCCCTGGTACAAAGCACCTCTTTGTCAGAATGCACTGCTAGGAATGGTGGCTTCGAAGAAAGAGCCTGAAGCTCACTTACTCTGCGAACAGAGGTGATGGCAATCAAGAAACCTGTTTCAAGGGTTATGAGCTGTAGAGGACAGTTGTGGAGCAGCTTGAAAGGGGCACATATGAGGTATATGAGGACCAAGTTCAAATCCCACTGGGGCAAGATGAAGGGGACGGGAGGAAACATAGGATTGAGGCCTTTAAGAAACCTCCCTACAATGGGAGATTTGAAAAGAGAAGGTTGGTCTGGTAGCCCTAAGAAGGCAGACAAATATCACTTAAGGGTGCCCAGAGCAGAGCCCTAATGGGCAAGAGAGACAATAAAGAGGAGAACCTCAGAGAGGTGGAGAGAGGGGATCAACAGATTTTTTGATACACCATGCCACAAATTTCTTCCAACAACAGGCATATACCGTTTTGATGGCGGGACGCCTGGCTGCCAAGATGACATTACCAACTTCGGGTGGAAGGTCAAAAACCGCTCAATCTCAATGCAGGGAGGCGGAGACAGGACAGGTTCGGGTGGATAACGGTCCCCTGCTGCTGCAACAGAAGATCCTTCCGAAAGGGGCAGTCTGATTGTAGGATCGATGGCCATGCTTAATAGCTCGGGATACCATACTCTTCTTGCCCCATCCGGAGCCACCAAGATTACTTGGGCCCGGTCTTGCCTGATCTTCTTCAGAACTCTGGGCAGAAGTGGTAGTGGCGGGAAGGCGTACAAGAACCCTGAGTTCCACTGTTGATGAAAAGCGTCGCTCAGCGAGTGCCGCCTTGGGAACTCTAAAGCGCAAAACAGCTGACATTGTGCGTTCTCTGCGGAGGCAAACAGATCTAACCAAGGCTCTCTGCATTGCTGAACGAGACCTTGCGCCACCTCCAGATGGAAACGCCATTCACGATCGACTATGCATCGACGGCTGAGTTTGTCTGCTTTGACGTTCAGAGACCAGGTCCCCAGAAGGACATCCGTAAGTGCTTTGTTGAAGGGAAGAAGGGGTTCAAAGCTGGAGGCCCCAGGCTGAAGCACTTTGGTCAGGAGATTAGGCCTGACCTCCACAGAAGGAGGATCGAGGTTCAAAACCTCAGCAGCCCTCATCACCACCATAGAATAAGGTGTTCCCTTTTCTGTAGCCACGGTGCGGGGAGAAAACATGCTAGTGTCAAGGGAGGTGTTCAACCCACCCAAATCTTGTACCTAGTCCGGTGCAGCCTCAAGCTGGTCTTCTAAAGGGTCCTGCAACCCCTCTACTCTATCCGCACATCCATACTTACAGTAATAGGGTTCAACCCTGGGCACAGCAGAGCCCATCAAAAGCAAATGGAATCAGCGTTGAGCGCCGTCTTTAAGACTCCAGGCCGTCGGGAATATGTATAGGGTCAATGTCGATTGTGGGTCCAAATGGTGCCGGGAGCGTAGACTTCTGACCCAACGCTGGGGAAGGTCGCGTTGGCACGACCGGCGTCGGGACAGATCCGGAAGCGGATCCTGAGATGCCCTCCTGAGTCGGGACCGAAGTCACTGACTTTGAACTCAAGGAGGCCCTTACCGACTCCCCTGGGCCCGAAGGCACTGAGGGTGGGTCAGGCTGCCCAAATATGAGACGCATGGCCTAACAGAACTCCTTAAGTTGGGCAGGGGTAGCACCTGCTCTCAGAAAATCAGAGAGGTGCAGAGCGGACCCAGACTGAGGCTTTGAGGATGGAGGTCTAGAGCGTTGACGCTCTTCCAGCGTTGTGCGAGCGACAGGGCGAAGTCGAAAAACATTTCGTCTTCTTACCTGAAAGTCCAGATGACTTTGACAAAGAAGAATGGTGGTGACTCCATGACCGGTCTCCTCTCGAACGGGAACAATGCAGTCGAGAGTCCGGCCGCCATGAGCTTCAGGGACTGCTCCCTCAAAACATTCGGGTTCATGGCCCAACACTCAGAGCACGACTTTGGGTTGTGGTTGAGCTCCAAACACCAGAGGCACACGAGGTGCGGTTCCGTCACCGACATCATGTGGTGACAGGAGTCGCAGGGCTTAAATTCAGTCTTACAGGACATCCCTTGATGCATCAACACTCATCAAAAACAAATTCTACAAAATGTTGCAGTTAGTTAAAAAATGACTGGAGTAGCTCTTCTCCGGATCTGTGCTTAGGCTGGCACGGAAAGAAATTAACTGACGTCAGCGCACCTGGGTGGCGCCTATATAAGACTGCGACATCATCACGGCGACCACGACATCAACGACACCCGTTGAGTCGACTGACGCCACCTAACGGCACGCAGGGGTACTGCTCGAAGAACTCTGACGGCTGGGGGAATTCTAAGGTAAGGTATCTGCAACTAGAAGTCTCTATCAGATAAGCCAAGCAGATGTAAACCAGTTATACCAAGCATTAAGGGTGAGAGCACATGCATTTCAGTACTGATTAGCAGTGGTAAAGTGCCCAGAGTCCTAAAGCCAACAGAAAGAGGGTCAGAAAAATATCAATCAATCAATCAATCAGGCGTGGCGCATCCATCAGAGCAGTGGTTCTTCAAATAGCCATGTCTTCAGCTCTTTCGTGAAGTTGAGGAGGGGTGTAGTCTGTCTAAGGTGGGGCAGTATGATGTTCCAGGCTGTGGCGGCGAGATTGGAGAATGAGCGTCCCCCTGTCTTGTTTTTCTGATGCGGGGTACTTCGGCGAGAGAGAACTGGGCTGAGCGTAGGGTCCTGTGGGGTACTTGGAAATTGAGTCGCCTGGTCTGGTGTCGTGGAGGGCTTTGTGTGCATGGGTGAGGATCTTGAAGGTGATTCTTTTCTCAATGGGGAGCCAGTGTAGTGTGCACAGGTGCTGGGAGATGTGACAGTGTTGAGGTAGGTCGAGGACCAGTCTGGCGGTGGCGTTCTGTAGTTTGTGGGTGAGTTACTTGTTGATTTCGACGTAGAGCGCGTTGTCGTAGTCGTCTGCTGGTAACAAGGGAGTGTGTGACAGTTTTTATGTGTTCGAGGGGGATCTATTTGAATGTCTTGCGTAGGAGGTGGAGAGTGCAGAAGCAGGTGGATGCGACTGAGTTGATTTGGGGGTCCATGTTGAGTTTGGAGTCAGGATGATTCCGAGGTTGTGGGTTTGGTTCGTGGGGGTGGGCGCACTTCCGAGGGTGAGGGCCCTCCAGGAGTCGTTTCACGCGTCGGGTTGAGGGCCCATGATGAGTACTTCAGTTTTGACTGCGTTGGGTTGTAGGCGGCTGCTTTTCATCCAGTTGCCGACTGCTCCCATGCCCTTACAGAAGTTGTGTCTTGCTGTGTTGGGTTCGTTGGATAGGAAGAGGATGAGTTGGGGGTCGTCAGCGTGGGAGACGACGTTGAGTCCGTAGTTTCTGACAAAGGTGGCTAGCGGGGCCATGTACATGTTAAGCAGCATGAGGCTGAGGGAGGATCTCTGGGGAACTCTGCGGGTGGTAGGTGTGGGGTCCAAGAGGAAGAGGGGGGGTGAGGGGAGTCTTACTCGTATAGTTCTGCCAGAGAGGAAAGATCAGATCCAGTTGAGGGCCTTGTCTCTGATGCCAGCCTTGTGAAGTCTGTGTATTAGGGTGTGGTGGGAGACTGTGTCGAAGACCGCCAAGAGGTCGAGCAGGATGAGGGCCGCAGTCTATCCCTTGTCCAGCAGGGAGCGGATGTTGTCCTTTGTGGCTAGGAGGGCTGTTTTGGTGCTATGTTTTTTTCTGAAGCCAGATTGGGAGGCAGCGAGGGTGTTGTAGTCTTCACTGAAAGATGTGAGTCGGCTGTTGATGGCTTTCTCGATGACTTTCGCTGAAAAGGGGAGCAGGGAGATGGGGTGTAGTTCTTGAGGTTGGTGGGGTCCGCCGAGGATTTCTTGAGGAGAAGGTTGATCTTGGCGTGTTTCCAGTCGGGGAAGAAGGTGTCTGCTAGGAGCAGTTGATGGTGAGGCGGACCTTGGGGGCAATGGTTTCAGCGGCTCTGTTGAAGATGTGGTGGGGGCATGGGTCCGTGGGGGCCCCGGAGTGTATGGTCCTCATTGTCTTCAGTGTATCTTCGGTGGTGAGAGGGGTCCAGTTGGTGATCGTTGGTTTTTTGTTGTCGTGTTCTGGTGGAGGGGGTTCTGCACGTAGGATGTCCTCGCTGAACTTGTCGTAGATGGTCTTGATTTTGTGGTGGAAGTATGTGTTGAGTTTGTTACAGAGATCTTGTGAGGATGGGATGTCCCTTGCTTTGCTGTTAGGTTGGGAGAACTCCTTGATGATGCTGAAGAGTTCCTTGCTGTTGTGTGCGTGTGAGGAGATTCTTTCATGTATTGATTTCTTTCTGATGCTTTTGTTGAGATGGTGGTGTGCGGTGGTGGTGGCTCTGAAGTTGATTTGGGCTTCTGTAGATTTGGAGTTTCTCCAGATTTTTTCGAGGTGTTCACATGTGTGTCTGGATTCTTGGAGTTGTGTGGTGAACAAGCTGACTTTCTTGGTGTGGGAGCTCTTGTGCTTTTTTTTAGGGGGCTATGGTGTTGGCGCAGTCGGCAATCCATTTGTGAAAGGTGCAGGCTGTGATGTTCGGGTCATCGTTGTGTGCGATAGGGGGGGCGTTGGTGAGGGTTGGGGAGAGCTGGTCGCTTGTGATTCTTGCCCAGCTTCTACAAGATGGTTGGTGTTGGGGTCTGAGGATGGTGGGTGTGTTGAAGGTGAAATGGATGCATCAATGGTCTGTCCAAGGAAGTTCGGAAGTGTGGCTGAAGGCGACTGAGGTTCCTGTTGTGAAGATGGGGTCGAGGGTGTGTCCAGCTGAATGTGTTAGTTCCGTCACGATCTGTCGGAGCCCTACGTTGTGGATGTTGTCTAGGAGGGATGCAGTGTTGGTATCCTGTAGGTTGTGGAAGGCATAAGGCCACTAGGGTTTGGGTTTTGCCCACTTCCCAGTGGAAGTAGTCATAAGAAGGGTGTAGTCACCCTAAAGGTGATCAATCCATTTGCTACCGCCTGGAACTCCCTTTAATGCCCCTAAATTGAATATTTAGGTGGCACACCTGAACCCTAGAACTCAGATTCCTGATGACCTAAAAAGAGCCGGGCACTACAGAGTCGCACCAGCAGAGAAGACTGCAGACACCAACTGACTTGGCCCCAGCCCTACCAGCCTGTCTACAGCCCTCGATGATCCTGCGCCAAAGGACAACCCGTTCTGCTGCCCAGTGATCTACAAAGCTTTGAGAGGACTGCATGCCTTTGACAAAGATCAAGATTTCCCAAGAACACCCGAACTGATCAAGAAGAAACCAGCTTTTAAAGAAAAAAAAATAATCTGCCCTGAGGAACCATGAAACCGCACATGGCCCGAGTCCAAGTGTGAAGGTTTCCCAGCAATCCTGAGCCTGGGTCCAATGATGGCTTACCCCTGACAGACTCTGCCTCGAAGCCTCTAGCCTTTCTCCAAAACCAATCTCCCTCTTTGATTAAAACTGGGCACCCAATGCTGTGTTGCCACTATACACCTGCCCCCTCCTCCCCCCGCCGATGATGTGTAAGTTTGGACCAGCATTGTGCTTACCTTACCCCCCCCCCCACCTTGTGCTTACCTCAACTCCACCAGGAGATTGTCCCCAGACACCACATTACTTACCTATGAGCAATGCATCTTAGTTCACCCCCAGGCTCCATTGGTTAGCATTGGGCACTCAACCCCGAATTTGACCTCTGCACACGGTGACACCTGTGCTGCTGTGGGTGCACTCTTGGTACTGATTTAAACCTTGCCTGGTTTTGACCTAAAAACCCAAAGACAGGGTTTGAAAGTCGTGTATCCACCTACAAAACTGCATTCTTGTTTTCCTCCAATAGGTTGGAGGACATGAAACACTGAAAAATTGCACTAATTGCTGATTTTTGACACTGCAAAGTATTTATGCTTAAAAGTCTACTTACCCTAATTACGAACTTCTTGGGCTTGAAACATATATAAAACTGTTACTTTTCTAAAACGGTCTCAGATTTATTCTATGAGTGTGTCTCATTCATTGCCTTTTTGAATACAACAAATGCTTGTCTCTACCCTCTGATAAGCCTAACTGCTCCTCCACACTACCACAAATAGAGCATTAGTCCTATTTGCTTTTGTCTCTGCATTACCAATTGAAGATCCACTGGAGTCTCTGCACAGTGTACTTCATTTTAGTGCACTACATAGAGAGCCAGCTTCACATGGTTGACAAAAAGCCTATGGCGCACAGCATTTTGTTTGTGAACTGTCAGGCCAAAAAAAGAGTTTCTCTAAACAGTTTGCCATGGTTTAAAAAAACCTTCATTAAACGGTAGAACACTGCACCAAGATTTTTGCTGGAATGCTGAATTTAGACTCCACAGAGAGAAAAGGTAACTCATGAACCTCACTGGCTTTGTACACAAAAGGTCATGAAAAACAAATTACTGCAGAAGGGTAGGAAGGACAGAGAAATCAACTCCTAAGGAAGAATTAAGGTCCCTGCACATAAAGATTATTACCCTATCCCCAATAAAAGAATTAAACAACTTCAGGACTGATTTCCTAAGGTAAATTAGACGCTTGAGTAAGTTTACACTGTTGTGTAAGTTTTACTATTTTTCAGTAACTTAAAAATATTTTTAATGTTCATGTTTATGTTCATTTTTACCGATAATTCACTATGCTAGAATCTCAACCCAGACTGCGGAGTCCCTCTATGGTAAACTATGGGGAAAATAGAAAAAATACTTAAAGTTTGATAAGATCTCTTCCAGAAAGGAGAGTCAGGAAAGCAAGTTGCGAACAGAAACTGTCTGACTTATGAGGAAGGCTGCTACCACATTTGGAAGTGAGCAATTACAGCTAATTTGATGCAAGGAAACATTATAACTTTCTTATATACTCGTGAAAAATAGATATAGTCTCCACCAGATAAGGTGATACCAAAGGTACGTAATCTGTTCATCCGATAGAGACTTCTAGCTGCAGATTCATTACCTTAGAATAGATATCCAAGCAACACCATCCCTAGAGGTGGGTCTGAGGACCAATTTCAGACAAGGAAGTCCTGCAGGAACAGGTGAAGTGCCCATTGCAACAGACCGGACTCTCCAGGAAGTAGTGCTTTGTTACGGTTTGTGCAAGGACGCCAAAGTTCCTGCCTGGCACACGTCATAGACCGGACTTCCGAGTGCTAACGCAGCGGTCGCAGCTTTAGATCTGGTGGAATGAGCTTGCGAGCATTCACAAGGCTGCTTTTTGTGCAATGCGTAGCAGATTTTAATACAGAGTATGACCCACACCTGGAGATGGTCCACTTCTGCACAAACCATCCTATCTTTGCTCCAACATACCCTATACAGAGTTGGTTGTCTGCACAGAAATCCTTTCTTCAATCAAGGTAGAATGATAATTCTCTTTAAGGCTGTAGTCGCTCCTCTCCTTTAGAGAGTTGTGGAGGAGCACAAAAAGTAGTCAAAGTGATGGATTGGCCTATGTGAAATGGAGTGACCACTTTCAGGTAAAAGGAGGCACTGGCTCTCCATATTGTGCACAAAAAAGAAGTACACTGTGCAAAGAGTCCAGTGGATCCCCAATTGGTTTGCAGAGGCAGAAGTAGATAGGACCAATGCTCTATTTTGTGGTAGTGTGGGCAAGCAGTTAGGCTTATCAAAGGGTAGTGCTAAACATTTGTTGTACTCACAGAAGCAATAAATGAGACACACAAGAATACATCCAAGGCCAATTTAGAAAAATAGCAATCCTTTTTATATATGTTTCAAACCCAAGAACTTCATAATCAGGTAAGTAGAGTTTCAAACATAAATACTTTGCAGTTTCAGAAATCAACACATGTTGCAATTTTCAAAGTTCTTTCAATGTTATCCTACGGAGGAAAAACAACATTCAGTAAACACAGGGGTAACAACAACTTACGAGTCAAACTCAGGGAGCTAAGGTAAGTACTGGGCACTGATCAGACCCACACCAGCAGGTCACCCTGGGCAGCACTGGGGTGGCCGGTGCAGGGGTGCACCAAGGCATCGGGAGCCCAATAGTTTCCTATGGGAGTTTGGTGCTCGTGAAGAAAGGCTGCAGACTCTGGCTAGGAAGCCAATCAAGGGCAACAAGCAAATAAATTGCAGACTTGGGGTGCTCGGGGATGTAGGTGCACATTTGATCTTTTTCTCCAAGACCCAGGGGTAACAGATGCAGGAGTGTCTTTAGGCATCGGGTTTTCTCATCCGGGAGCTCTCACGGTGAGGGGGTCCGAAGTGTTAAGGCTGCAGGCGTTGTCGAGGAGTCCAGCTGGGGGGGATCCAGGGTGGACTTGAGGTCTCAGGAGCCAGGGGATGTTGTTGGCACCAGTGACCCACCTCAGATGGGGTCAAGGGGGACGGTGCAGTGCTTGCTGGAAGTATTGGGTTTCCTCTCACCACTAGACTGCAGGCAAGGGGGGGGGCCTGGGAGCAGGCATCTTAGATGAGTCAAAGATGGGTGAGACCACTTGGCACCACTGGTTTGCTTCACCTCGGGTTGTGGACGTCAGGTGCAGAGGTCACTTCAGGTGTCAGATTTCTGGGGTTCCAGCATCTGCAGAGTCTTTTCCCTGGAGTTTCTTCTGGTAGAGCAGATCCGCTGCTCATGGAAGAATTTCGTTTTTGTTGGAGGCTGGACGAGTTGGCTTCTTGGGCAGTCATTTGAGGTCAGCAGGCAGCACAGCAATTTAGAGGTGTTAGAGGGAGTGCCAGGCAGTAGCCAGTGGGCTGACCATCTTTATGGCGATTACACCCTTCTTATGATCACTTCCACTGGACAGAAACATGTCTGTGGTGGCTGAACTGCTCAGGACCAGTCAGTCAGCATACTCGTAGTTGGTAGGGCTTCAGGGGGTACAGACCTATTTTTATTTATTTATTAATACATCCATCACTGTGACGGTTTATTATTCTGAGATACTTGATACCATACATCCCAGGAATCAGAGAAGCCATCATGTAGATGAGGGACTCATAATGACCAGATTCCACACATACATTTAAAATAGCTTCTCTGTGTGCTTACTATGTCTCAGAATCAATAGACATTTAGAAGGGACATATCTTCTCGTGGATATATGCACTCACATGTATCTTGATGCACCCTGCCTTAGGGTGACTTACACTTGCCACATGCAGTGATAGGGAACCTGGCACACAGGGGAATGTGACAGGTCATGTTTCCAATCTAGCATGTACCAATAAACACAGTCTACAATGGCAGTGTCGAAAGCTGGCCTGGTGTATGGTGTTGTCACCTTATACCAGATCAAAGTATCACCTATTAGTCAGGTGTAGGCAGTGTCTAGGAAACCATGGCTCTCTAGAGGTAGCTGTGGATGAGCACCCAAGACTTATCTTGGAGACTTGCAAAGCTTATGCAATACCATTATAGTCACATAGCATTTACACACATGAAGGAAACACACAGTGTTACAAAAATAATACAGTGACACAAATACTAAAATAGTGAATGGGCAATACCCCAATAGGAAGTAAGTAAACTAACTATTAAGTACACATTAGAAGTCCGTGATTAGCACAGAAAGCAAAAGCAAATGGTAAAAACAATAGCAAATACCTGAAGGCCCTAGGGGGAGACCAAACCAGTATGTGAAATGTGAAAGGCAGTCAGTAGGAAGCCTGCTCTGTATATACTATATCAAAGTGTGATATAGGCCCTCATTATAACAAATGCGGCCTACCGCCACGGCGACAGCCGTCAACATACCTTCGCCGCGGTTACCAACTGTCCACCTAATTATGATCGGTGGCGGAATTCTACCAGAAGGCTGGTGGAATTCTGTCTACCGTCATGGCAGCGGACGGCGGTAAGGTGGCGCTGTTGCCAGCAGCAGCGCCACGCTTTCAAAACGCCACCGACCGTATCAGTGTTCTGCTGGCCGACGCTGCTGCTGGCATCAGTGACGCATCCTGTATCCTGTCGGAGAACCCCCCCTGCAAGCAGGTAAGTCAGGTTCCCTGACAGGAGAGGGGGATGGGGGGTGTTGTGTGCGTGTGTGTGAGACTGTGTATGCGTGCATGCATGTGTTATGCGTGTGTGTACGTGCATGTTGTGTCGTGTGATTGCGTGTGTGCCTGGATGTATGTTAGTGAGTGTTGCTGTGTGTGTGTATGAATGTATGCATGCTTGGGTGAATGTAGGAATGCGTGTGTGTATGGGTGTGTATGTATTTGAGTGTATGTTTGTACATGTTGGGGTGGTTGGGAGGGTGTGGGTGGTGGGAGGACTGTGGAGGGGGCGGAGGAGACCCCTATCAAACTTCCCAGTATTCAGTGTGGCCATTATGGAACTGTGGAGTTCGTTTTGACAAACTCCCAGACCATATACTTAATATGGCCGCACTGTACTTACAATGTCTAAGAATGGACTTAGACTCTGTAGGGGCATATTGCTCACGCAGCTGTGCTCTCACCACCTGTGGTATAGTGCACCCTGCCTTAGGGCTTTAAGGCCTTCTAGAGGGGTGATTTACCTATGTGACAGACAGTGTTTTGTGTGCATGGCACCCTGAGGGGGATTCCAAGTTGACTTTGCCTTTTCCTCCCCACCAACACACACAATCTGCAATGGCAGTGTGCATGTGTTAGGTGAAGGGTCCCTTAGGGTGGCAAAACACATGCTGCAGCCCTTAGGGATCTTCCCTGGTCACAGGGCCCTTGGTAACACTGGAATCTTTTACAAACTGTGTGCCAGAGGTGTGCCAAATGTGGAAACAATGTTACATTTGTTTTAGGGAAAGAACACTAGTGCTGGAGCCTGGTTAGCAGGATCCCAACCAGCACACTCTCAATCAAGTCAGCATCAATAATATCAGTCAACAATAATATCAGTTTGGGGGGGTGGGGGAGGGTGTTAACTGCAACAAGGGCTCTTTTCCTAGACAGTCCCTCATTCAAGTAAGTAGGTAAGTACCAGTGTTCCCCCCAGCAACCAAAAGAGGAGAGGTAAGTACCATGTTTTTCCCCAAACCCACGGGAGAGCTTTGAAAAAAGACTGTGCAAGACCCAGACAATACTGGAAGAAACCAAAAGGTAGATCCTGACAGAAGAGGACCTGCAAAAAAAAGGGAACCAAGTCCAGTTCCAGTTGGAGTGTCCGGCTGTGGCAGGAGCCACTACCCACCCTTCTGTGGCTGCAGGACCAAGTCGACAGTGGATGAAGAAAGTCAGCTTTGAAGCACAGGGGCTGAAGAGGAGTTCCAGAAGTAATGCAAGTGATGTCCCACGTCGGCAGTCATGATGCAGTCAGTCAGTGGTGCTGGAAAACCACCAACAAGCCTTGGCAAATGCAAGAATTGGGGAATGAGGTTTTTGCAAATCTGAAGAGGACAAGCAAGGCCCAAGGTACGCAACCCAAGGAGGGGACTCCAAGGTGACGCTCAGCAGCTGGAAGAGCCAGAAGAAGAGGAGTCAGCCCTCACAGGCGACCCACAGGCAGCAGGCACAGGAGTCGCAGTGAGGCCAACTCAGCATACCTGAAGAGGAGTCGCACGTCGCTGGAGCAGCAGGCAGGCGACTGTGTTTGGCTGGGAAGAGTGCTAGGGCTACATGGAGCCTGAAGATCCCTTGGAGGAGGAACAAACAAGCCTTGGTAGCTGCTAGAGTTGTGGTGCACAGGGGTACTGCCCTGCTAGGAGAGACAAGGGCTTACTGTCTTCCAAGTTTGAAAGCTTGTTGAGTGACCAAGGGGACCACTCCAGACCACCACCTGTGATGCAGGATCCATGCAGTTCCGAGGAGAGAGAATCCAAGCAGCCAGTCGTAATTTCAGTTGGTGCCTGCGGATGCAGGGGAGTGACTCCTTCACTCCAAAGGAGTTTCCTTCTTGAGCAGACTGAAGACATGTCGCCCTCAGAGGATGCAGAGCCAGGGAAATGTTGCAGTTCCTAGAAGAAACCAGAGAAACAATGTTGCAGATCAGAGTAGTCACTGGAGTTGCAGACTGACGGCTCCTGGAGGGTCCACTTGCAGTCCCGGTGGCCTAAATATGAAGTAAACAATGCAAAGGAGTCCTGCTGGAATCTTGTATGTCGAATCTGAAGACCCACCCTCAAAGGAGTCGCTAAATAGCCGAAAAAGGGGGCTAGGTCACTTTCTTATGTCAGATACCTGGCCTATCCAGACAGACACTCCCAGAGACTTTTGCACATCTTGTTTCCAAGATACCAGAACCAAGTGGCCACCTGGAGGAGCTCCAGGATGGTGCTATACAGGAGAGTGTGCACTCCCCTTTCCTTTGAGTATTTTTTTGCGCCAGAGCAGGGGCCATTGGCACCTGGACTGGTGCAAACCAGATTATGCAAGGAGGTCACCAAATGTACCCTTCAAAGCAGTCTGGTGGTGTGGGGAGGCAAACCCTCGCAAGCCTTGTAACAGCTATTTCCAAAGGAGTGTAGGTTGCACCCCTCTCCTACAGGAAAGCAATTATTCTGCTGTCCACTGCTTGAGCGGGTTAAACAGCAACAAGATGACTGCAGACAGGTTCTCAGGCAGTTCTCAGAACTCTTTCCCCAGACACCCAGTCCGACAATCTGATGTGCACATCATGAGGACACAGGTGATAGCCTTCCTGTAAAGAGTAAAATCTACAGGCAGCCTGACCATGTCAGACACTGTATCAGGGCAGAAGTCCAAAAGATGCTGGAGTTAGTGCTTACTGAGCCCTCAGAAAGCCATCTGGCTAGTCCAGCAGTGCTTGTGCCAAAACCTCATTCCCAGGGTGGAAAAAGAGATGACGTTTTGTGTAGACTCCAGAGGCCTCAATGCAGTCACAAAGACTAATGCCCATACTATTCCCAGGGCAGATGAGCTGATTGATACTTTGGCTGCAGCAAAGTACCTTAGTACTTTTGATTTAACTGCAGGCTACTGGCAGATCAGATTAACTGATGCTGCTAAGCGTAAAACAGCATTTTCCACTCCTGGTGGGCATTATCACTTCACAGTGATGCCCTTTGGTTTGAAAAACACACCTGCCACATTCCAAAGGTTGTGAATCAAGTTCTAGCAGGTATGGAAGACTTTACTGCGGAACATCTTGACAATATTGTTGTTTTTAGCTCCACCTGGCAGGATCCTCTGGCTCACCTCAGGAGAGTACTTGAGGCAGTGAAAGGGCAGGCCTCACTATCAAGGCTACAACATAACAGATAGGTCAGAGCAAAGTGGTGTTTCTTGGGCCACCTGGTAGGTGGAGGCCAAGTTCAGCCCCTACAGAGCAAAATCCAAACCATTATGGATTGGGTTGCTCCCACTACCGAGACTCAGGTCAGAGCCTTTCTAGGCCTGATGACTGGGTATTACAGAAGATTTGTACAAGGGCATGGCTCCATTGTGACCCCCTTGAATGATCTCACTTCCAAAAACAAACCTAAAAAGGGTCAGTGGACAGTTGTTTGTCAATAGGCTTTTGATGCCTTGAAAAAGGCCATGTGCTCAGCTCCAATTGCTAAAAGCTCAGGCTATTCAAAACAATTAATTATCCAGACTCATAACTTCAGGAATAGGAGCAGCAGTCTAACAATTTAATGAAGAGGACCAGGATCAACCTCTTGTTTTTATCAGCAAAACGTTGACCGCCAGAGAAAAGCGTTGGTCAGCTACAGAGAGAGAGAGAGATCTTAGCTGTGATCTGGGCTTTGAAGAAGATGAAAGGTGAAAACCCAGAACTGTTGAAGTGGTACATTTTCCTACAGGGGGACATAGACCTGAGGGTAACCATGCAAAGCAAATGGACTCTACAGATGTTTCCACTTAGAAAATGAAGATTCACCTAGGTACGGCTAGTCTTATCCTCTTTCATGTGGGAGGGGGAGTTGTGCGATAGTAAAGCGACACCTTCTGAAATGGTTGCCCCCTGCCCCATTTTGCCTGGTGTCAGCGTGTTTCGACTGCAGTGCACTGGGATCCTGCTGATCAGGACTCCAGTGTCTGTTCTCTCTCCTCTAAATTTGGTTGCTGGTAAACTTTTTACACTCATAATTGGCATACTGGTGCACACACTTAAGTTCTTAGTATATGATACTTGGGTACCCAGGGCAATGGCACGCCACGGACCCTCATGGGCTGCAGCATGTACTATGCAACTCATGGAGACGCATGTAAACTGTGTCTACAGGCTTGCCATTGCAGTCTGCGTGAAATGGTATAGGCACCTTTCAAATCACACATAAGGCTTGCCTTATATCATAGTCACTTCACTTTGACACTAAGTCAAAACTCTGGTAGGTCTGTCAGCCCAAAAGCAGAGTGCATGTCCCTAAGTGTGAGGATACCCCTGTATGAGAAAGGTACCCCTACAAACCCCAGACTCAATTCCCTGGGCTTTATAAGTGTGGGAAGTCACCTTAAGGTATATGTTGTGGACACTGGTCAACATGAGTGGTCCAACTACATTATAGCTTCTCTGAACCTAGGCATGTTTGGTGTAAATGTTGGAATTGTGCAACTACACAGATTCCGGTGCTTGCTGCATGATCCCATGTACTATGGGGCTTCCTTAGAGGATCCCCTAGTTCTGCCTGTGCAGCCTTACGGGTTTCTCGCTGCCACCCATGCTGCTGCCGACCTCAGATACTGTTCTGCCCTCATGCTGGTAAGCCTACCTCAAGCAGGGAAGGCAGAACAAAGGAATTGCTGCAAGGGAGAGGTGTGACCACCTCTTCCTTTGAAGTAGGCATCTCTGGACTGGGGTGCGGTGGCCTCTGGGCACCACCAGACTGCTTTGAAGGGCACACTTGGGTGTTTTCCTTGCATAGTCCAGTTTGCACCAATTCAGGAACCCCCGGTTCCTGCTCTGGCCTGAAATCACACACAGGGCAGGGGAGTGACCACCACCCAGTACATTTCCTTCCCTAGGGAGATGCACAGACCTCTGCCAGGTGGCCGGTAGATTCAGCCATCTTGAAAATAAGATGTGCAGAGGCCCCTAGGAGCATCTGACTGGTTAGGCCAGACAGATGGCGTCCCTGGCCTCCTCTGACAGGTGGGTAACTTCACAGCGTCACCAACACCCTTTTAGGATTACTTATGGGCTCCCCGAGGGTGGCTCCTCAGATTAGTCGAGAAAAACTCATCAAGGAACTCACTGCAAGACATCTTATGCTCCTGGGCTCCGGAACCGATGCTAGTCTGCTTTTGGAACTGAAACAAGACTATTTCCAGTTGGGAGGGCTCCCACTGCAACATTGTTTCTCCAGCTCATGCAAGATTTCTGCAACAACCATGGCTGTCATCCTCCAGGGTCACAAGAGCTCTGTCTGCATCCAAGAAGCAAGAAGGCATCTCCCTTGGAGAGTGAAGGAGTACCTCCCCTGCATCCGCAGGCACCTCCTGACAACGACAGGATGGTGGACCCTGCTGTCCCACGGACAAATTAAAGTCTCTGTACAAAGGCAGTGGTTCTGTGATCCTCTCTCGTCTAACTTGTCTTCTGACCAAGTTGGAAGATGGTGGACCCTTGCTGTAGCCACTAGAACTGAACCCCTGTGCTGTGCACTATGACTTTTGCTCTTGCCAAGGCTTATTGGTTATTGCTCCAAGAAGATCTTCAAGCTCCTAAAAGCCTCAGCTTCCAACACTCTGCAACTCTAGATTCACCTTCCACTCTGCAGCTCCTGGGACGTGGGACTCCTATTTTGTTGTGCTGCTGAGGTCTCCTGGCAACCACCTGTGCCTGCTGTCAATGGGTCACTCATGGGGTCTTCTCCAACTTGGGCTGCTTTCCTTACTGCTGAAGGCCTGCCCTGACTACCCACCAAAGGTCAAGTTACTAGGACCTTGCTGGTCCTCCAAAATCTGCAAGCTTCCTTGCAACCGTGACCTGCATTTGCCACAGCTTGTTGGTGGTCTTGCTGGCTAGTGACCTTTGCAATCCAGCGACCAACATGGGACAGCTTGTGTGCGACTCCGATAATCTCCTGCATCTCCTTGGACTGCACAGCTAGACTTCTTTCACCGTCCTGCAGAAACTTAATCTCCAATAGGGTGGGCATTGCCTACCTGCACTATGTAAACATCTCCGAGTGGTCTAGACAATGTCCCCTTCTTTTTTAGGTTCTTTTCTTTTGGACTCCACCTATTGGTTCCACCAGCCTGATCCATGGGCTGTGACAGCGACTGGACAACCAAGGCTTCTATTGACTCCAACAAGGGTTTCCGATGCCTTTTAACCCCTATGCACCTGGGCTCCCTGGTGTAGGTACTCCAGTCTTCTGGGTATTCACGGGCCCACCATCACAACTCACTCATCCCAATGCCAAGCCCTTCATGCCATACTAATGCATGAACACCACTCAAAGCCCTGCATTGACACCTATTACTAAAGCATGCACACTAGAGAGAATCAGCTAGCCCAACACATACCAATTCACACAAGTTAAAGCTGCCAGGGAAAATACAAACAAAGAGGGCAACCCACCCTCAGGAAACACAACTACAGCACCCACCCAGCGTACCCATACCTCTGTCCCCAGGACACGTCAATCAGAAGTGTGTCCACCTCTACAGGGCCCCAAAGGCACACCTCGTCCCCAAGACAATCAGGGACCTCAGTGGCAGGGGGCACACGGTTCAGGGGATAGAGGCACAGGACAACCAGGAAACTGGGAGGACTGCTGTGCACCAGGGGGAGGACTGGCCCAGGGAGCAGACTCTTCAGGAGGCCCACACTGAGATCCTGGGAGCATACCAACATTCCCAGGGGATCAGGGAGTACTTGAAGGCCATTAACACAACTAAGGTCTCCATTGCAGGGGTGCTGGCAGACAAGGCCAACATTATGAGGGAGGTAGTCTTACAAAAGCGGGCCCCTGCCACTAGCCAGACTACTGAACTGCCTTCCACCTCCGCTGCCACTAGTGGACAGGAGGCTCTGCCACAGGAGCAACAGTCCACCAGCACCCCTCCGCCTGCAGAAGGAGAACCATCCCGCAAACGTTCCTGTGATCCAGTAGAAGCCAGAGACTATTGCGAAGGCCCCCGCCAGGAAATAAGACCCTCCTGATTGTCACCTCTGTGTCCCACTCTGTCACCCTGTCCACCTTCAACTGCATTGCACCCCTTCCTATGCCCCCTTGGATAATGCACCTGTGCAACAAACAGACTGGAACAATACCCTGGACTTTCCTCCATCATCACCCCAGCCCATTGCACTTCCCCCTTTTTTACTTAGCACTGCAATAAACACTTTGAAAAAATACAAGTATGGCGTAAGTCAAATGATTTAAGTATGTATTTGTTTAACAAGGTTCAAACAATGCAAATCAACTGTACAGTAATGTGCACATGGGATAGACCTGTAGTTGGCTGCAGTGAACACACCAGGAGCAATAGTGGGGCGCCTGCCAGTGACAATGTGAAACAAGAAAATGACAATGAAATGTGAAGGTACACTGTCTTACCTGTGTGTCATTGGAAGTACTGTCTAATCACTGCAGTTCTGTTGTCCTCATCCTCATCCTCTGCCTCCTCATCTTCACTGTCCACAAGGTCCACTGCTGCCACACGGTCATCTCCAGCCTCCTCCTCCTGCAGAAAAGGCACATGGCGTCTCAAGGCAAGGTTGTGCAACATGCAGCATGCCACGATTATCTGGCAGACCTTCTTGGGTGAGTAGCACAGGGATCCACCTGTTAGATGGAGGCACCGAAAACTGGCATTCAGGAGGCCAAAGGTATGTTCTATTATCCTTCTTGTACGCCCATGTGAGTCATTGTAACGTTCCTCTTCCCTTGGATTCCTCACAGGGGTCAGTAGCCATGATAGGTTGGGGTAACCAGAGTCACCTGCAAATATTGAGGGACAACATTTAGCCACACACTATCCCTTATGACCCACAGTCGGATGATGGATTGCAGATATCAGTTCAGGCTCCAGTTTGGGCATACAGCTCTGATTGTGGTCCTGTCAAGTCTGTAGGTGAGGATAATGTACCTGTCTCCCATTGTTGCCAAGTCTACCAGGGGGTGGATGTCCCCTGGGCGGCGAGCATCAAGTGTGCTGGGCTCTGTGTGCAAATGGCGATGTGAAGGGGTATGATGGGCCATAAGTGTAACAGGCAGGACGGTCTGACTGATACCTTTTCCTGAGTATATTTCTCTGCAGGTCAGCGCCCATCAAAAGAAGGGTGTATGGCGTGCCATCGCCAAGGATGCAGACCCTGGTGGCTACGGCAGGCGGAGCACCCACTGTCGGAAACAGTGGGAGGACCTGAGACGCTGTGCACGGAAGACAGCAGAGGCCCAGCAGGGGATGGCCTCCCAACAAGGAAGGGGTGCCCGTCGAACCCTGACACCCCGGCTCCCCCGCCCAACCGATGGCCCACATACTGGCGGTGGCCTATCGGGAGCCTATCGGGAGCTGGATGGATGCCTGAGGGCATCACAGTAACCACAAAGGGGTGAGTACAGTGCCCATCATTACAACTTACGCATGGTAGGGTGGTAGCCGGTGGGGGGGGGGGGGGGGGGGGGAGTTGTGTCTGTGGGTGCCCCTAGGCCAGGCCTGACATTGCAGAGTAGGTCCCATGTGGGGCAGGGTTCTGATTTGATATTCCTCCTACCTAGCTTGTAGGCACCCACTAATGGGCAGGGCTGTGTGGGTCCCAGGTATGCTGCAGTTGGCGGTATGTGTATCTCCTCATGCCCTGGTTATGGGCATTGGTACTGATAGCACATTGCATAGTGCGTAGGCCTGTTCCCTTTGTCTGAGGGTGCATTGTACGCCAACAGTGGGGTTGGTGCAGCTATTGACCAAGTGTATCCTTTATCTCCCCCGACCCCCCTTTTTGTTTTGTCATCCTGTCCTTATGTGCATTCGCATCATCTGGCGGAGGAGCAGAGGCACCAGGGACAGAGGAAGCTGCATCCCACAGGAGGCGGACTCCACAGACAGTGAGGGCACCAATGGAAAGGAGGGCGAGGGGAGCACCACGGCGGAGACTGGAGGGGACAGTTCGGACACAGATACCTCCTCCAATGGAAGCTCGCTGGTGGTGGCGGACACTTCTGAGACCACCTTAGCTACAGGTACAGCCGCCATCCCCGTACCAGCACCACACTCCCAGCAGCCCCTCAGCGAGTTGCCCGTGCCCGCTCATCCAGGAGGGTGAGCATCTTCTTTGATCCAGGCACCTCAGGCCCTGCCCCAGTTAGCCCTGCTGCCCTGAGTGAGGAGGCTATTGACCCCCTGCAATCCATCTCTGTTTGGCAGTCAACCATTGTGAGTACCATCCAGGGGCTGGCAGCCCAAATGCAACAGACCAGTGCATTTCTTGAGGGCATTCACAGTGGCTTGGCAGCCCAACAGAGATCAATCCAGGCTTTGGCCTCCTCTCTGATGGCAGCCATTGTCCCTGTTTCCACCCTCCAACTTCCTCTAACCAATCCCAGTCCCCTCAACCCCAACCTATCCCATGCACACAGGCAGGCCAGCATGCGCACAAGACAACACACAAGAGTGGCACAGGCAAACACAAGCACCACACTTCATCCCACAAGCACTCACACAAACACCATCCAGATGCAGACATACCAACATCCACTGCCTCCACTGTGTCCCCCTCCTCCACCTACCTCCAAGTTCTGTCTACACTCACACCTCCATGCACTACATCCTCATCCACTACTGCCATCACCAGCACACCTATCAGAACACACACCTCACTGGCAGACACCACCCCAACAGCCATGCACACTTACCCTGTGTCCTCTCCCATTGTGTCTGCTCCCCCCTCACAAGGTACACAAACACAAGCACTCAGACACCCAACAGCCATCCACCTTACAACAGCATCCAGCCCATGCACCTGCACCCAAACACAGCAGAAAGACACCTCCCACAACCACTCCCTCCACTCCCAAACCTTCTCCCTCTCCCTGCCGCAATGTTCCTAAGAAATGTTTCCTATCCACCACTGACCTCTTCTCTACCCATCCCCCTGTCCTTCACATCTGGCCAGGATGGGTAAATCCCAGGCAAGCACCTCAGCTACCCAGTCCACGGGCCCAGTAGTGTCCATAGCAACCCGTGGTGGGAAAGGATCCAGGGCACTAGGCAGCCTCACAGAAAGGGTGCCTGTGCCAAGTGCTGCCAGGAAGGGCAAGGAGCCATCCCCAGCTGCTGCCAGGAAGGGCAGAGAGCATGCACCAGCTGCTGCCAGGAAGGTCAAGGGGCCTGCACCAGCTGCTGCCAGGAAGGTCAAGGGGCCTGCACCAGCTGCTGCCAGGAAGGTCAAGTGGCCTGCCCTGCTGCTACCCTGAAGGGCAAGGAGCCAACCCCAGCTGCTGCCAGGAAGGGCCGCAGGAAGGAAGGACAAGAGGCCTGGTGCTGGGACTCAGTCGGAGCCCCCACCACCAACCATGGTGGTGCAGCCATCCGAGGCTGCAAGGGATGGGCAGGAGCTTCCCTCCCCCACAACTACCACCAGCAGCGGCAGCAGCACCACCACTGAACAGCCGTCTGAGGCTGCAGGGGATGGGCAGGAGCTTCCCCCTACAACCACTACCAGAAGCACCACTAATGCCACCACAGAACAGCCGTCCGAGGCTGCAGGGGATGGGCTGGAGCTTTCCCCCACCAGCAGCACCGCCACTGAGCATCCGTCACAGACGGCGGATGGTCTGTAGTCCTGCCTCCATGGGTTGTTGTGCAGCCTGCCCCCTACAAATCCTGTGGGTATGACACCCACATGCGAGACTGTGACCTTGCACTCCCCAAGATCTGCATCACAGGACACGATGCCCCTTCAGAACCAGTGGGGAAAACACCCACTTGACAGACTGTGGCCTATCACTCCCCAGGACCAAGCAGAGGGCATGTTGCCCCCTTCAGAGCATGTGGAGGAGTCACCCACTTGAGAGACTATGGCCTTGCACTCCCCAGGACAGCGCACAGGGCATGTGGGCAAGTCAACCACTTGAGACTGTGGCCTTGCACTCCCCAGGACAGCGCACAGGGCATGTTGCCTCCTCCAGGACCAGTGGTGTTGTTCCATCTGCCGGCTGAGGTGCCCACCCCACCCTCCTCTGTCCCCCCAAGGTGCCTGCCTATTTTGTAACTGAGGCCCTTGCAGTGTTCTGTCCTTGTTGTTGCAGGAGGCAAGTGGGGCCTTGGCAGAAAATGGGGGTAAACATGCCAAGAAAGAGGGCACTTTCCTACAAAGGGCAACATCGGTTTCGATGTGGAAGTCCCTAGCTGAAGCCCCTCTGTCAGGAGGTTAGTCCTGACTGGCACCGTAGGCAGATCAAAGTCAAGTACCTCCACTTCCCTACGCACCACTATTGTATACGTTGCACCCTCCTCCATAACAACTGAGGGAGGAGAGAGCAAGCCAGTATCTAGAGAGGTGTCCAGTCCAGTGGCCTCTCCTAGCTCCTCATACCAGTTCAATGGCTCCATGTGGGTTTTTAGAGGATCCAAAGACCCCTCCCATTCCTCAACAGTGCCTGGCGGTTCAAATGCTCAGCCATAGATCGGGCACCTGTGGGCATTGTTGGGGCTAAAGTCGGCATCGTACAATGCCGTCCCGACTCCGGATCTTTGGTGATAAAAATGTGGCTCACTGTTGACTGTGTGCAGCCGGCACCGTTCTAGATACTGAATCAGATCCACGAGTTCCCACCAAAGCCGAGGCCGCAGGCGCAGAATCTGATGGGGCCTCTGCTGACTTTGCGGTGCCCGAGGGCATTCCGGTGGGGCCAGCCCGCTCAAACAAAGGCGCATGGCCTCATAAAATTCCTTAAGTTGAGTGAGGGTCGATCCAGCTTCTGGAAAGGGAGGAAGGCGCGGAGTAAGCCCTGGCATCCGTTCCACAAAACCGTGCCTGGAACGTTGTCATTCCTGAGTCGCCTTGTTGGCAGACAGGCAAAATCAAGTCAGCTTGGACTTCTTCTTCTTCTTGTGCCTCTTCCAGAGTGCCCGGCACACCTCAAGTGGGTCAAAGAGGACTTTGGGCTCCGGGAGCAGTCCAGCAACTTTCTCCTCGATCGGGACCTCTGAGGAGTTGTGCCGGCCGATGTCGTCGGCCGGGCCGCTATTAGCTTCAGGAATCACTCCCTGAAAGCTTTCGGAGCCATGGGCCAGCAGTCAGAGCATGACTTTGAATTGTGGTCCCACTAGAGACACCATAGACATACCTGGTGGGGATCCTTCACCGACATGGCGCGATGGCAGGCACCACACAGCTTGAATCTACTTTTTCTCTAGGTCATCCTTGCACAGACCCAAAAGGTCAAAAAAAGGCCTAACAAAAAAGACTGAGGGTAGATCTGTAGAGGATCTGTGCTTTACCGGCATGGAATGAAAAGAACTGACGTACACACGCTTGGAAGGTGCCTTTATAGGGAACCGTGGAGTCACACGGCTCCACCGATGCCACATGTATCCAAGCGATGCCACCCGATGGCCGGTGCAAGGATATTGCTCAGGAAAAGTTTAGAATTACAAGCTGATGCCTGGAAATTCTAAAGGTAAGGAATCCGAAGCTAGGAGTCTCTATCAGATATGTCAGTTTCAGGTGTCACTGACATTGTCTAAGTCCAGATATATACCAGCATCAGTATACTAAGGTAGCAGGACATATTCAGCTTTTTCATCAGCATCCTCAGTACAGCCATTGTCTATCTTCTACACCCAGGTATCTGAATATAAGCCAAACATTTAATTCAAGCCAACAAATCCCAGACCCGGAAGCAGAGGGTCTCCTTAGCATATTTCATAAAAATTCGCCTTTACCTTCAATTTTGCTGTTTGGACCATTGTTCCCAAATGGGTTCCTTGCCCAGCTCAGAGATCGGATCGATGGATGGTTTCAACAACAAAGAAAGGCCCAAACAAGCAGGGAATGGCACCTTAGCTGGTTTCTGCACCAGGGTTATTATTTGTGGAGAGGTAACATCATGGTCAGCATCAGCAAGCCAACGGAAAGGCCTCCACCTTGGAGAGAAGCTCTGTGATGAAGCAGTCCTCAAAAGAACCAGTATGGCAAGATGTTTCGATCCTGTACAAGGCTGGCTGATTGACCTGAAAACTTTGATTTCATTTTGTGAAGCTGTGGTCATGCCCAATGATGAGAAAAAGTCCAGAAGAGAAAGGCATCTAGAATCTAAATGGTCTCAAGAGAAGGACATTTTTTCAAGGTGGAAGAGGACTCATTGTCTTCTCTGTGTTACGCTAAGGTACCTCCCTACAGGCTTTGGCCAAAAAGAGAGTGGGCTACCGTCTAAGTCATATGGCTGCATGGAAGTACATGAACCACAAGCCACATGGAAGCTCAGGAATCACAAGCCACAGCATCATGCTTTTATCCCAGATGCGATATGCAGACTTACAGCTTTGGGAGAGACATCTTCTAGGGGCATCTTCTACAAAGCTTGAAGAATGAAATCTTCTGTGGAAACATTTGACCTAGTCATTGTCGAAAATTAAGGACATTTTGTGTCAGTGACCCAAAGAGAGCACTGAACTACACTGAGGTGGAGGGGAAAAAAAAACTAATGCCAGTGCACCAGTTGGCACCTTATATATCTTATGATATCATACACTGAGATATGGTAGCAACAGGACCCGCGTGGAGACACTGTGCGGCACTTGAGTTTCACTGCTGAGGAAAAGTTTTTCCAGGTCAGTCATGAGCCTGAAAAGTTTAGTCATAAGGTAAGCAATTTGAAGGAAGATTACTGCATAGAAAAATATATCCAATTGAGCAGCAAAAAGGACAGCAAACCAACCATCAGACTAATTAAAAGAAGTCAAGTGAAGAAGGTTGATCCATTTGCGTATCCGCTTTGGTGCATGAATCAAGACAATGTTTTATAAACGCTCATACTTACAAAAGTGTTGGATCAGGTTAATTCTCAAAGGGACTGTAGTGGCCCCCTTTCTTTATATAGAATGACCTCTTCAGCAAGAAATTAGTCCATTAGCTCTCAAAAGAACAGAAAAATATATGAAACTAACTCAAGAGGGACTTTTGGGGTGAGGCTATAACCAGTGCTACGATTAGAGCCATAATTAATAGAATTACATTTTGGCTTTCAAAGTCTATTGTGCTATGGACCCAGAAACGTATAACCTTTCTCACATCCAGCATGCTTAGAGATCTTTCCACTGGGGAGCTAAGGTTTTGGAAAAAATCACAATCTGATGACACTTTAGGTAAAACCAGTGAGATGGGCTCTCATCACTACCTTATTATCATGAACGAAGATAATATAATTAATAAATCTAATTTAACCTACAGGCTGAAGCAACAGCAAACAAGAAGGTGAATTTCCAATAAAGTTGTTCATATTACGTTTTATATACCAGCTCAATTTTGTGGCCTGAACATTTTGAAAGATCTATGTTACATTTCCATGAAGATAAAGTTTCCTCACTGGATAAGATAGCAAGATGGTTTCTCACTGCACCCCAGGTTCTTTTAAGAAGTTGATGTATTTAGAGAGTTTTAGTCCAGGTATATGCCAGTTGATCCAATGTCTTAGGCTTCCAAGGCTTCTTAGTTCAATGGGGAGTCAGCAAAGAGTGCCTTTCTTGTGATGAGGGGTCAAATTTCAAAAGACCTTTTACCATCTTGACAACCATTTTCTAGGGCCATTATAGTTTTAAAATGGCTTGATCTGGCAGGCCCAGGTTACACTAATCTAGGTGGTATAAGAAAACAAGTTACTTACCTGTAACTACAGTTATCCAGTATTGGTATCTTTCATAAATTCACATGCTTGAATCATCCCTGTCGTCGAAGTGGGAGTCCCACGGTACATAAAATAGCAATAAATAATATATTTTATTTTTTTTGCCATAGGCTATAATGGAGCCAGAGCTTGCTCATATAGCCCATCCATGTCCTTTTGTGAAAGGACCCAAACCTGCCTGCTGTCCAATCAGGCACCAGCACCCTCTAGAACCTTCTCCAGAGAAGCTCTCTTCCTCAGATTTTCCAGCACGAGAGTGAAAAATTAAAACCTGAGAGGAAATGCGAGCATCAAAGGGGAGGCGGGTGGGTCGCATGTGAATTTATGAAAGATACCAATACTGGATAACTGTAGTTACAGGTAAGTAACTTGTTTTCTTATCCAGTATTGGATCTTTCATAAATTCACATGCTTGAATCTGAATAGACAGCAGTATGGTTGATAAACATTGTATCCAGCGTGGGTGGAGGGTGCGAGCATGAAGACCCTCTATCTCAAATATACATAATAATAATCATAATAATAATAATAACAGTCATAGAAAACTCATACATTTCTGACCGTGAGTTACGAAGGAATACAGATACTTTAAGTACGTGTATACACATTCATAAGTACATACATACACTTTACATATTCACATGGAAGCATAATAGAAACATGGTTATATGCATCTCAAACCATAGGACTATAACTAAGGAAAGGTCTCACCTTAATGAAAGAGATGGCGTAGCACAGCTTGTCCTACTAGAGAGTCTGCTCTTTGTGATGACTCCAAACAATAGTGCTGCGTAAAAGAATGCGTAGTTTTCCATGTCGCAGCCTGGCAAATTTTTTCAAGGGCAATACCTTGAAACAAAGCAGCCGATGTGGAGACTGCTCTTGTGGAGTGGGCTCTCGGGCGCCTAGTCAAGGGTTTTCCTGCCTTGGTGTGACAAAATTGGATGTTGAAGAAATCCATCGGGCTATAGTGGCCTTGGTTACTCCTGTTCCCTGACGTCCCAGAGAATAAGATACTAGGAGTTGGTCTGATTTCCTGATGTGCTTGGTACTTTGCAGGTAAAATTTTAGGCATTGTATAATGTCCAAAGAATGGAGAGTTCTCTCTGCTATCGTAGTAGGGTTTGGAAAAAAGGTTCGTAGAATAACGGGCTCATTGAGGTGGAACGAAGATGGAACCTTGGGAATATATTTGGGATTGGTTCGGAGCATAACGAAATCCTCAGAAAAAACTAAAAAAGGTTCTTTGGTAGTGAACGCCTGTATATCACTGACTCTTCTGGTAGAGGTGAGAGCGAGCAAGGTTGATACTTTCCAGGTGATGTACTTGAGTTCAGCTCTATGGATGGGTTCAAAAGGGGCTTTCATGAGTTGGGAGAGAACAATATTAAGGTGCCACTCCGGCGGAGGTAAGCGTACCGGAGGAAAGGTGCGGAACAGCCCTTTCATAAACTGTTTGATTACCCTGGCTGAACCAATAGACGGCATGTTAGCCGATCATCTGTAAGAGGCTATAGCTGCTAGGTGAATCTTGACTGATGCATAGGAAAGACCAGCTTTGGAAAGGGAGAGCAGGTAAGGAAGAATTTGCTCAGGATTGATTTGAAATGGGTGAAAATTGTTCTGAGAACACCAAACACAGAACCTCTTCCATTTTAATTTGTATGTCTTGTTCGTGCTCTCTGCTCGTGCTTTAGATAATATGAGCCTACATTCTTGGTCGATGTTCATATCTTGGAACTCTCTGAACTCAGGAGCCAAGCATGCAAGTGCAGTGAAGTTGGGTCGGGATGTAAGATGAGACCCTGATTCTTCGACAGAAGATTGTGGTTGCAAGGGAGACGGACTGGATTGGCTATTGACCGGAGGAGGAGCTCCGTGTACCAGTACTGCCTCGGCCACTTGGGGGCTATGAGAATGATCTTGCAGCAGTCGGTCTTCATTTCCCTGAGGAGTCTGGGAATCAGTGGAATGGGGGGAAAAGCGTATGCAAAGATCCCGGACCATCTTATCAAAAGAGCATTTCCCCACGACCCCGGGAGCGGGTATCGACTGGCGTAAAACTGGCATTTGGCGTTCAGATTGGTGGCGAACAGGTCTAGGATCGGCCGACCCCCATCGTTGAAAAATGCTGTTGAGTATGGTCTGGTTGAGTTCCCACTCGTGACAGTTGTCGTCTGTCCTGCTGAGAGATTCCGCTAGAGCATTGTTGACACCCGCTAGGTGCTCTGCCCTGAGGCGGACGTTGTTCCGTGTGAGCCAGTTCCAGGGAGACTGAGCTTCCCTTGAGAGGGAGAGGGATCTTGTTCCTCCCTGTTTGTTGATGTAGAACATGCTTGTTGTGTTGTCTGTTCTGAGTAACACTGATGATCCTGCGATGCGTGGCAGAAAAGCTTTGAGCGTAAGATGAATCGGCTTCAGTTCTAACAGATTTATGTGCATCTCTTTTTGGAGCTTGGACCATCTGCCTTGAATGCGCATGTCCTGTAAGTGGCCTCCCCATCCTTCCAAGGAGGCGTCCGTGGTGATAACGAAATCTGCTATTGGTGCCAGAAAGGTTAGACCGTGGGAGAGGTGGTCGATGTGAGACCACCATTCTAACGTTTGCCGAATCCTTGGTGTGATGGTTATTAAGTCGTCGAAGGATCCTTGTGATTGGATCCATTGAAGTTGTAGTTCTTCTTGTAGAGGTCTCATTTTGAGTCTTGACAGCGGTACTAGGACTATGGCTGAGGAAATCATGCCCAGAAGCTATTTGAATAGTCGTACTGAAACAAACTTTCTTGCGTAGATTGTGAGAGCCAATTGGGTCAGCTTCTGCTGCCTTGCTAGGGTAAGATATGCCTTGTTTTGGATAGTGTCCAATTCTGCTCCCAGGAAAACTCTCCTGCGCGCGGGAAATACGACTGACTTTTGTAGGTTCACTGTAAGACCCAAACTGGCTTTTGAGGCTAGTAGAGATGACGGAGCTTTTATGAGCCAGTCGTCCAGGTAAGGGAACACCTGGAAACCCTTGCTTCTGAGGGATGCTGCGACTGGGGCAAGGCATTTCGTGAAGATTCTCGGAGCTGATCTGAGGCCAAATGGCAGGACTCTGAATTGATAATGGGCACCGGCTACTGTAAAACAGAGATATTTGCGATGTTTTTGGTGTATTGGAACGTGGAAGTAGGCGTCCTGGAGATCTAAGGTTGTCATAAAATCTCCAGGATTCAAGAGGTGCAAGATATCTGACAGTGTGATCATTCTGAAGGATTGTTTCCGAAGGAACTTGTTGAGTTTCCTGAGGTCTAATATAGGACGCCACTCTCCTGACTTCTTCCTTATGAGGAAAAAACGGGAGTAGAATCCGAGACCCCGTTGTTGCAGAGGAACTGTCTCTATATCCCCTTTGGCTAGAAGGCTGAAGACTTCCGCTTGAAGCAGACAAAGGTGGAGAGAGCTGCCTGATGTTGGTGGGTGAAGCGGTGGCTTTTGTATGAACTCCAGGGTATGACCTCTTGTCACTATATCCAGCACCCACTTGTCTGATGTTATCTTCTTCCACTGTTGGATGAAGTTGGAAATGTTTGCTCCTATTTGCTGATGTTGCGGGCATTGAGGGAGCATAGCCGGTGCCTGTGGAAGATCATTGCTTTCTGGGTTGATCTCTGGATTGTGAACCCTGCCTTCGTTTCCCTCCTTGTCTGGTATAGGAGGCAGTCAATGATTGCCTGTACTGCTGGTGGTATGAAGGCCTGTACTGGGATTGCTGGTATTGTCTATGAAAGGAACCTCGAAATGAGGTGAAACCTCTCCCTCTAGCCCCTCGAAAGGGCTGCTTCCTGTACTGCAGGGTACCCAGGGACTTGGCCGTGTCTGTGTCCGTCTTGATGGTTTGAAGTGCGTCATCCACATGTTTGCCAAACAAAGATTCCCCATCGTAAGGCATGTCTAGAATTCGGGACTGCACTTCTGGTCTGAAAGATGTGGCCTTGAGCCAACCTTGTCGTCGTAAGACAGCGGCACCCGCTAGTTGGCAGAAACCAGTAGAGGCTATGTCCAGAGCGCAGTCAATAATCTCTTCCGACGCACGCTCACCTTCCTGTAGGATCTTTCGTGCCTCTTCTTGCTTATTTTCTGGGATGAGGTCCAGGAAAGGTTGCATGTCGGACCACATTTGACGATCATATCGTCCTAAAATTGCTAATGAATTTGCTGCCCTGACAGTGATTGCAGACATGGAGGAGAATCTCTTACATATATTATCCAGTCTGCAACCTTCCCTGTCTGGAGGAGTAGAGATAGGCATTGATGGATTTTTGGAGCGTCTTTGAGCAGCCTTTGAGATGACCGAATCAGGCTTTGGAGAATCTTGGGTTGCCTTATATTTTTTATCCAGTTTTTGTGGAACTGGAGGAACCGTAGCCGGATTCCGCATAATTTTTGTGCCATCGCTCCATATGTAATCAATAAACGGAATGGACCGTACCGACTTCCGTGATTGTTCTTTGAAATCATGCAGGAAACATTCCGATTGGGAGACAGATGTTGGTAGGTGGAAACGCACTGCGGCTCTGTCCATAAGATTATGGAAACCACCTATGTCCTCGGGCGGAGAATCAGAGGGACGAGGAGGTGGTGGAGAAGGAGTGGGGGCCAAGTAATCATCCCATTCCTCGGTAGGATGTTGTGGGGTGGAAATTTCTCCTTCTTCTTGTTCTTCTTCCCCTGAAGTGGAACCTTCATCTCTGGGGGGTGCAGCTAACACCGAATGTGATGTTGATCTTGGAGTAGCTGGCGGAGGAGGAGCATTAACTGGCGTCACCGTAGAGGCCGGCGCCAATGGTTGACCTTCCGCTGGAAACCTTCTCCTATAATCCTGAAGCATGGATTGTAAATCCTGGATTAAGGAGGAAGGCATTTGTACAGTGTCTCTGAGTTGAGGCTCTGTTTCATAGTATTGGTCCTGAATGCGAGTAGTATGGTTGATACTGTTCATACTCATCCTCTTCATCGTCATCTTGGTATTTGACACGGAGCTGCGAAGGGCTATGTGTATCTCCGAAAGGACCTTCGTCCGATTCCTCCCAGTCAAGAAGATGACTGGGTAGTAAAGCCGACACCTTGTTTGGAGATGTGTCGTTGGATAAATGTCCTGTGTAGGTAAATTTCTGATGCTATCCATGGCTCGGAACTCTGGAGACCTGGAAGAGGTAGGAGTGGCCTCAACCTGTCTACTAGGCATCACTGCTGTCGATGGGGTGAAAGTTGATGCAGCCGTGGATGGTAGAGATTTTTCCGTCGACGATGGTCTCGTCGACGACGATGGTTTCGCCGACGATGGTCTCGTCGACGGTAGTTTCTTTAACCCCGTCGATGGCGATATCACCGATGAGAATGGCGTCGCTGAAGTTATAGTCGACGGGGCAGTCGTCGACGGTGCCGATGGAGTCTGGAGAGAGGGGATCGGACCCTTTACCGACGATGTTAAGGTCTCGTCGACGATGAAGTGGAGACGGTAGATGTAGGTACCGTCGTCGTCGTCACGGTCATCGTTGATCTGATTTTCAGAGTCATTTTTCCAGAAGTGGAAGGCTCTGAAGAAGGAAATAGATGGTAGGACTCCTTCTTTTGAAGAGGAGAGGAAGGCTCAGAGGAGACTGAAGTCTGTAAGCCCTTCCCATGATGAGATTTCTGCCTCTTCCTGGATTTCTCTGTGTGGCCTAGGTCCTCAGATCTGGACCTTTTATGTGGCCTCTCTGACCCACTCTCCTCACCTGAACAGGATTTGGCCTGTAACCATGTCAGGAGCCTGCCCTCCCGGTCTCTGAGGGTCTTTGTGGAGAAGGTGCGACATATTTTGCAGTCCTTAACCTGATGTTGTGGGTAGAGACAGTACAAACAGTCTTTATGTGGGTCATCCACATGGAGCCTTTTCTTCCCACAGGTCTTGCAAGGGCGGAAAAGGCCTTTTCTAGAAGAATCTGACATATTTGAAGCTTTCTTGAGAGAAAATCTCTGAAGTAGAAGAAAACTGAGCAGAGCTCAGGGAGACTCCCTTCACACGATGTGCGGTAGAAAATCTGAGGAAGAGAGCTTCTCTGGAGAAGGTTCTAGAGGGTGCTGGTGCCTGATTGGACAGCAGGCAGGTCTGGGTCCTTTCACAAAAGGACATGGATGGGCTATATGAGCAAGCTCTGGCTCCATTATAGCCTATGGCAAAAAAATCTTTTATTTATTATTTATTGCTATTTTATGTACCGTGGGACTCCCACTTCGACGACGGGGATGATTCAAGCATGTGAATTTATGAAAGATCCAATACTGAAGTTACCCGACACTACTACCTACAAAATGTCTCCTTAAGGATTAACAGAAAAACATTTCTCAAGATTTTAAATTGCATAAGCAGTCTTTTGTTCTAAATCTTTTCGTTTCGAGGTTATAAAAAAGCTCCTTAATAAAAAAGGGCTCTAGGATAGCTGGGAGGATTGAGTGGCTAGATGGAAATACCTAGACTCTGATTTCACACTCATTACTAGTTGCTCCATCTTGACAACATTCAGTTTAAGGACATTATATGACATCCAATTCTGTAATACTAACTTACAATCTTTCAACCAGACGACTGAGTTAGATGAGGACTGACTAATCTTAATTAGCATTTGAGCATCATCTGCACAAGTGTTGCAAACCTAAAGGACCTGATCAGACCAGATGTGTGTTGGATGTAAACGTTCGAACCAGAGGCAAAGCAGATCCTTGAGGAACTTTGCATAGCAGGCAAACTTCATAGGGCTTGAAGAGGAACTGACGTCTAATTGTTATTTACCACCTAATAATCAAATTAGTCAGGATATAGCTTTGTCAGCCAACCTCAATGCTTCCAGACAGAACAACAAAATGTTATTGTTGACCTTGGCAAACGCCGTGGAGCAGTCTAAAACTAGGATGCACCCTGCCTGCCCTTGAGCCTAACTGGATGATAATTAATCAAGAATAGCCAAAAGCACAGATTCTATGCTGAAGTTAGGAAGGAGGTTTGCTTTACCTGCGTGATTAAGCTCCTCTGGTGGCCAGTCAGTCAGCCAGCCAGCTAGGCGTTTCTCCATCGCCTTATCTACGGTTGGTGCCTGGGCAATAGGGAAGTATTTTTTTAAGCTCTGATGCTTCTAGACTAGTCGTGGGCCAAAAACTCCGCTCCGCCAGCCAACACAGAGTTCCGGCCAAATACCGCCAACAGTTTTCCTCGTAAGCAGCTCGTCAACAGTAATTTGGCAAGCTTGAGCTAGAATTGGTGTCCTCTAGTGCACTTTTCAGGCGTTAGGGGGCATCCAGCAAGATTTTCTCACTGCGAACAGTTGTGGGCGGTGGTGACCATTCGCGGTGAGAAAATCTATTTGAGCGGCAGCAAAAGCAACTTGAGCGGCAGCAAAAGCAACTTGAGCAGCAGCACCCTCTGGTGCACCACATGGTGCTATTCAAGCTGATTTTTCAGCACAGAAGCTAGAAGTGAACACAAGCAGCCCAACGTGCCGATTTCAGCCCATTTGTGAAACTCTGTGGAAACTCACAGTTTTCATGCAACTCTGGACAATTTTGCAGAGTGAAACTCCGCGAGTTCCACCCAGCTCTATTCTAGATTCACTTTTTACAAAACGATGGAATAAATATCACTCTCTTGAGTAGTTGTAGGTTCAGTCAAGATAACAGTGAAGCGTTGATAGTAGCTTTAAAACTGTTACTAAAACTATTATAACAAGTAGGCAGATTAAGTCACAAACATTACTTTTTTCCTGGGAAAATTCATAAGAGATTACATTTGGAAAAATGTGTGATGTATTTAATAACGTTGCACTCACAATTAGCAAAATGAAACAAAAAACAATTTCATGTTACCTTTGAACTTGTCTCGGTCCTTCAATGATAAGTTACTTGTCAATTCATCCTCATCTCGAGTCTTCACTGGTGGATCTTGATTTTTATCAATTTCGGACAGAGAATTTACACTTTTGTTTTTTGTAAGCATCTTTCTACCAAGTATTTGACCACTGGCTTCATTCCAGCACTCTTTTGGTGTATTTTCCTGCATCTTTTCTGGTAGTGTGTCCGCTAAAACATTTTGTGGCAGAGTTACATGTGTTGAATTGTTCTCATTCATAGGTGTTCGACCCAAAGTAAGTCTGTCTGTAGCATGGGTGGAAGTTTCAATGTTTCGCGTTTTAATCTGTTCTTTTTGTAAAGGACCCACTCCAAACCCCTTTTTGGTCTTTTTACTAAATGCGGATGAGATTTTAGCTTTTACTTGACTTTCAACTGCCTTCTTTTTAAGCAAGGATTGATTTTTTGAAACAGGGGGATTACTGCATTCTTCAACCTCTGTGGGAAGGTTTGCTTCCAATGATACAGTCATATTCGGCAATTGTACATTTGTAGCAGTGACAGTCGATGAGTGATTGTCATATGTTACACAAGACTGAACAGCAATTTGCCTGGCTCGTTGCGCTTTTACCAAGGCAATATTCTTTTTATTTTGTTGCTGAAGTGAAGAAAGTTCTTTTGCATTTGCCAAGGCTCGTACTTGTTTCGTTTTAGTGGATGCCTTTTTTCTGCTGGAACACAAAGGGAAATTGCTAGCTGCTGCATCAACAGCATGGAAGTCCAGTTCTTTAGTATCTTCTTGCTCTAGGTCTACACATTTTTTTCTCTCAGCAGCTGCTGTTATTGGTTGTTTTGATGAGGGCTTAACATTCTTGAATTCTCTGGTCCATGATTTAAAAATCAAGCTACTCGCTTCATTAATTTCAAATTCTTCTTCCATATTATATTCAGTGGTTTGAGGACATGGAAGATGAGAAGAATGCAGAGTGCCTTTCGAAAGCCTTTGGGTGAAAAAATAAAACAAAGTATAGCAAACCATGAAATATATCAACCATATTAGTCTTTATCCATTAAATATGTACACGTCAATTAACAAGAAAGGAGGGATTGCGCATACTGATCACCTTTTCAGAGTCAGAAAATCTTAATTTATACAACCCTACTTCACCCTTATCCAAAGAGCAACACCATCGAGTTATAACAGCTTAAAAAAGGACTAGAAGCACAATGGTCTGAAAATAAGAGTCCAAATGGCTTGTGTATGCATCTGTGATGAATCATTAAAATGCTCCTCTCTTCTCTTACAATATACTCAGTTAATTTTTAGGTATTTGAAGGTCAAAATACTAACATTAGGGGGGGGATTTTAACAATGTCATGGAGAGATCGGCTACATCCCTTGCCCTCATTCCCTTGGAGTCCTGACTGGCATGATTTACAAATGGGTTGGGCCTCCTTGACACCGCGATGGTTCAGCACAATGCAGACAGAGGTAATTCTTGCTTTTCTGGGGCTCACAGGAACTTCTGTGAATTAGACTATGTCTTTGTCCCTGCAGGAAGTCTTTTGGGAGAAACTGCTTACTTTAGACCCTCCAAGTGAGCATCAATGAAAGGGATCCTAAAATAAATGTATATTCTGTTTTAAAGGTACCCTGAAAGTGCGGTTAGCTGTAAGCATATGGCAGTGTTAGCACGAGCTGCCTTTTAAAGATGTTTTTAGATAGAAAACAAGGAAACTAAAAGGATCGAATTACTTAAAATACATTAGTGCATGAACCTTTCTCCACTTAACTGCATACATGGTATGAGCAACAGGTTTACTGGCTCCTCCTACGATAGCCACGCATTCCTCGGAGATGCTAAAGGTGCTTGAGCTGACCTTGATCACAGGTTTGAAGGTCTGGGGGAAGTGCCCCTTTTGTCATGGTAACCCCCTCCCAAATGAGCATGTATTATGCCACCCTAAGGGATCCCTCACCAAACACATGCACACTGCCACTGCGGGTTGTGTGTGTTGGTGGGGAGAAAAAGGCAAAGTCAACTTGGCACCACTTGCAGGGTCCCATGCCCACAAACCACTAGCGGTGGCATAGGTAAGTCACCTCTCTAGCAGGCCTTACGGCCCTAAGGCAGGGTGCATTATACCAAAGCTGAGGGCATAGTTGCATGAGCCCCTACTGTGTCTAAGTCCATTCTTAGCCATTGTAAGTGCAGTGTGGCCATATAAGTACATGGGTTGCGAGTGTATCATTACAAACTCCACAGCTCCATCATGAGTTCACTGAAGACTGAGAAGTTTGGTATCAAACTTCTCAGCACAATAAACCCACCACTGATGACAGTTTCGGTTTTCTTGCAAAATGCACCCAAAGGGCATCTAAGAGATGTCTCCTATATTTTACCCAAACCTTTGGTGCAGGACTGACCAGTCTGTGCCAGCCTGCCACTAACAGACAAGTTTCTGATTCCATGGGATGGGAGCCTATGGGTGGAGGTGCTTCACACCTCCCTCCTGCAGGAACTTTAAAACTTAGTGGTGAGCCTCAAAGGCTCAGGCCTCCTGCTACAATGTCTGCAGCCGATGCCTGTCCAGCCTTTGCTTTCCCAGAAACTGACCCTCTGGACCCAGCCTCTAACATCTTTTGTGACCCTGGGGTCCCACTATTGAAAAGCACTGGGCAGCCAGCTCTGTGTTTGCACCCGGCCTCCCCTGTGCTGCTGAGGGTGTGTGTTTGATGTAACTCCCCTGGCCTGCATCCTGGAACCGTGGGCACTTACCTACAATCTTTTTCTACCAGGCACCCCTAGTATTCTCAGGATTCCATTGTAAACCCAACGCCAAATTGGACCTCTGCACTCAGCCAGCCAAGTGCTGTGGGTGATGTACTTTTGAGGTCAGTCTAAACTTTGACCTGTGTACATCCTAAATCCCAAAGACTGGAACCGTAGGTTATATACTTAACTGTTTTCTGTGCTAACATTTCCCCCCCCCCCTAGGACTCTATGGACTCCTGTGGAAAATTGCACTGTCAACTTTTGAAACAGAAAATTGCTACTTACTTGTAAACTGCTTTATTTACAAAAACTACACAAAGTACATTGATACATATGCTTGATACCCATTGACAACTGTACTTACCTGCAACAAAGTTCTTTCGGTTCTGGTAAGAAAGTAACAAAATAGATTTTTGCTATATAAAAACAATTGGCCTGAAGTTAGTCACTGAGTGTGTGCTTCATTTTTTGACTGTGTGTATACAACAAATGCTTTGCACTAACCTCTGATAAGCCTAACTGCTTGACCACTGTACCACAAAAGAGAGCATTAGTATTACCTAATTTAGCCTCTGTTAAGCCTCTGGGGAACCCATGAACTCTGTGCCATTTTGGTATAATATATACAGAGCCAGCTTCCTATAGTGTACACTATAAACTGAGCCAGTTTCCTACAGCAGACATCCTGTAGATAGATGGAGCATTTCCAATCCCCCTGATGGAGGTATATCAGATGCAGAGCAAGCATCCTGAACTTTTCCTTGTGTATATATTTGTTTAGCAGATTTAAGTCCAGAATAGGACTGAATTCTACCATTGAGCTTTTTTCTTTACTAGAAAGTACTCCTATTCCTCTTGGAGAGAATTGAACCTCCTCTATTTCCTCTTTGTGGAGAAGAGTAGAGACTTCATTTTGCAGCAGCTTCTGTTGGTGGCAAGAAGCTTTTGACGGTGGAACAGCTGGAGGTTACTTGAAGCAAAGTGGGTAACCATTTTCAGCAATATGTAGGACCCAGTTGTCGCTGGTGATGTTGCACCATTCGTTTAGACATCTGGTGATACTTCCCCCCCATCAGGGTGATTAACGGAGACAGGGAAAGCAACAACTCATTATTTGCCTACTGCCTAGGAGGAAGCTGGTGATTGTCGATTAGCTCCTCGTCCACAAGAAGATTCTCGGGGCTGGTACTGAGATCTGGCTGGTTGTTGATGTAAGGGACAGGAAAACCAGTGAGGGGTTTGAACCATCTGATGGAAGAGGCACTTGTCATAAGGCCTGTACCTTCTGCAGACTTCTTTCCATTTCTGTAGGCCAATGGGCTTAAGTGTGTCTAACTCTGTTTTCATCTTTGCCATTTTGTCATCCGTGTGTGACCCAAACAATGAGATGTCAGTGAAAGGAAGGTCCAGGATGCACTGCTGCACCTCTGGCTTAAGACTTGTGAGATGAAGCCATGATGAGCATCTGGCACATATAGTGTGTGAATATCCATGCGCCGCCAGGTCAGAATCATCTGCAGCCGAGACAATTATTTGGTCCGCGACTAAACTTGTTTTTTGCAGCATTTCATTCAAGTCCTGTCTGCCATCTCTTGGTATCTTTATTGCAAATTTGGCCAGTGAGTCCCAAAGAGACCTACTGTATCGGCTCAATAATGACACCTTCATAAATGAGGCAGATATGCCACACATTATTCTGCCCAAGGAATCTATCTATTTACTTTCCTTGTCCGGTGGGTCAGGTGATGAAGCTGCGATGGAGTGTGTCTTGACAGCTGCTATAATGACCGAATCTAGTGGAGGGTCCGTTTTGTAGAAATAAAGGATTTTGATGCAGAGCCCTATATTTCTTTAGAATTCCCGCTGGAGGCGTTCGAAGGGAGGCTGCAGTAAGAAAAATATCAATCACAGGTTTGAGAAGACCTGGACCCAAACGCAGCATGGTCTTGAGGAAAATCTATGATGCAAGGTCTCAAAGATGACCAATGAGGTTGTAGCGAGTGCTGGAATATCAATATTCAATTTAGTATCTCCTATCACCAACACCTCATTAAATCTATTTAGGTCTACTGTGGATACTCTCATTGGTGGAATGTCCTTATGTATTGGGGAGAAATCCCTCTTTGATGATCTTGTGAAAGTCAACCATGTAGAAAACCTATGTGCATGGTGGCGTGATCAAGACCTCTGAGATCTTCGGACAGGCATAGAGGATCTTGTTTTAGCCCTATATTGATATTTATACTTGTCCGTGACCTGGTACTGCACCAAGGAGGGAGCTCCATATTTCCCTGGATCCTGTTAGGGACCTTGGAGAGCTGACCTCTGACAAGCGGACTACAGACATCTTGTTTTGTGGAGTCGGTTTGAAGATGGTGTCTGTGGAGGAGACCTTCAAACAGAGTATGTACTTGAGTACCGTGAGCCCGGAATCAGTGGGACAGACCAGTTGCGGAAACGTTCTAGTGATCATGGTGTTTGAGGAGTCTCTGACTGACAGAGATTTTTGCCCTGCTGAAGAGTGTGAAGAAGCTCCTGAAGAAGTAGCTGAAGGTCTAGAATAATGATGCACCATATGCATGTCCATAGACAAATGCTGCCTCGACGTCCAGGGATAAGGTGCTGTCGTCAACAGAGGTGGTTCATGATGTTGAGGCAGTGAGTGAGGCCTCAACATTGAACAGTGTCCAGGAGCCGTTGACGGAGACTGTCTATTAGCCATCTGTCTCGACTTCGAGTGGCACCTGGTTGTCATCGATGCAGAAGTCTGCCTCGGCATCAGACGGCACCTGGTTGCAGCCGACAGAGATGTCTGCCTCAACATCAAACGGTGTCTGGTTGCCGCTGGCCGAGACATATGCCTCAACATTGAACGGCGCTCAGATGCCATCGACAGAGACGTGTGTCTTGACATCGAGCTGCACTTGGTTGCCATTGATGGAGGATGCCTCAGCGAAGTGTCTCGACAGCGAGCAGTGATGAAACAGCATCAACGGAGTCTTTTCGTGCCTCAACGTCGTCTGGTGGGGACCTGGCATCGACAGAGACTTTGGCACTGACGTCAAGTGATGGTTAGTTCCCTCAACAATGTGGGCTTTGACGGCTTAAGAAAGAGCTTTGCCCTCAATGGATACCCACTGACAGTGATCCTGCAGATAAAGACAGCCTTGTGGTTGAGGGTACCTTTCACGTCGATCCAAACGTTGACAGGGAACAAATAGGTATTTTCCTACCTCTGGATGTTGATCTTCTTATCCCTTTTTCTAGCCTGCCAGGGTATCTTCCTCTGGGAACAGCCTTGTGATGAGAGAGTTTCCTTGGAGGAAGATGGAGGAGGTCCTCCCTGTTCCCTATCGAAGATAACGTAGACATATTTTCTCTCTATCTTTTAGAGAGTTTTTGGAAATGGATGCAAGACTCAGGCAAATGAGTATCACATAGACAAAATGAAGGAAGCTGGCCCAGTGTGTGGTGGCCACCTATGGTGTTACACTTATACTAGGTACAGGCAACCATTATTAGATAGGGTTACAGTGTCTAGGTAGCCAGGGCTCTCTAGTGGTAGCTGTGGAGAGCAGCCAAGAATTATCGAGGAGGAGTGTGAAGCACCTGCAATACCACAATAGTCACTTAGTAACGTATTACACGCGAAAGGAACCACACAGAGTTGCAAAAATAAAGGTACTTTATTACAGGAACCCCAAGCTAGATTGCTGTAGGCAAACCACCTTCTGGAGGTAAGTACACACAAAATATACACAGTTAAGTATTAGGAAACAGCACAAAATAGCAAGGGCCCTATAGGGGAGACCAACCCATATACTAAAAAAGTGGAATTCGAAAATGGGTCCCCCACCAGACGATATGGAGTAGTTACCCAAGGGCTGGGAGAGAGTGGAACCCCAAGAGTTAAGTATCTACAAGACCCGCCGCGACCAGCAGAGCAGAGGTAAGTTACCTGATCGGCTAACATGGAAAATAGTAAATGGAATACTGCAAAAGCAGGACCAGGGAGGTGGAACACAGCGGTCGATTCTGGAAGAAGAGGACCTCTAAAAGAAGGGGACAGAGTCCAGTCCACTCAGGAGTGTCCAGTGGGGCAGGAGGCAATGCTCACCCTTCTTTGAGTGAAGATCCGGGTCGACGGTGGTGGATGAAGTCTGTGGAGTCCAGGAGCTGCAGAGGAGTCCCTTAAGTCACCTACTAGCTGTCCCTCAACGGTCGCCGGATTACAGACCAGTCAGTGGTCAGGAGGACCACCAACAAGCACAAGCAAATGCAACTAGAGCTGTTGGAGATTTGCAGAGCTGAAGAGGACCAGCAAGGTCCTGGTGACTCAACCCTTGGATGGGAGTCTGGGCTGACTCTCAGAAGACAGGAGAGCCAGCAGAAGCAGTCAGAGCCCCCACAAGAAAACCAATGGCAGCAGGCACAATAAGTCGAAGTGGGGCCATGGCAGCACACCTGAAGAGGAGTCCCACGTCGCTGCAGCACCACAAAGGATACTGTCCTTGCATAGGTAGAGTGCTGGGGCTACTTGGAGCCTGTAGATCCCTCGGAGTAGGAGTCAACAAGCCTTGGTTGCTGCAACAGTCATGGTGCTCAGGGCTCTGTCTTGGAGGAAGAGGCAAAGACTCACTGACTCCCATGTGGGATAGAAGGCAGAGAGGACCCATAGGACCCCCCCAGTACCACAACTTGTGTTGGAGAATCTTCACAGGTCCAGAGGACAACAGATCCCAGCAGCCAGATGTTGTTGCCTTATGTGCCTGCACATGCAGGGGAGTGGCTCCTTCACTCCAAGGGAGATTCCTTCTTGCTTCTTTGGTGCAACTGACGTCTTGCCAACCCCAGAGAATGCACAGCCGTGGAAACGTTTCAAGTTGCTGACAGGAGCCGCAGAATGTTGCAAGGAGAGATCCTCTTTGTGTTGCAGGCTTGTTCAGTTCCTGCTAAGTCCAGCAACGGTTCCGGTGGCCATGAGCAGAAGAGGTTGTTGCAGAGGAGTCTTGCATCCCGAATCTAGGGATCCACCCACAAGGGAGTCCCTAAATAGCCCAAAAGGGGCTTGGTCACTTTGTAAGGTGACCACCAATCAGAGGGGGTTCCCTGACGTCATCTGCCCAACCTGACCAGTCAGATGCTCCCGGAGGCCTCCGCCCATCTTGTTTTCAAGATGGCAGAATCAAGTGGCCACCTAGAGGACCTCTGGGCACCACCCCTGGGGTGGTGATGTTCAAGGAAGTGGTCACTCCCCTTTCCTTTGTGCAGTTTTGCATCAGAGCAGGGACCGGGGGTCCCTGGACTGGTGCAAACCGATTTATGCAAGGAGGGCTCAAATGTGCTCTTCAAAGCAAACCATTGGCATGCGGAGGCTACCTGTCCCCAGCCATGTAACATCTATTTCCAAAAGAAAGGAGGTTGCACCTCTCTCCCACAGGAAATTCTTTGTTCTGCCTCCCCCTGCTTGAGCAGGCCAAACAGCAGGAGGGCAGAAGCCTGTCTGAGGGGCTGCAGCAACGTGGGCTTCTCACAGACCCTGAAAGACTGGTTGGGGCAACGGGGGGTACTTTAAGGAGCCCCGGGGAGCACGGAATCATGCTACCAGTACTGGGGTATGACTCAGACATGTTTGATACCAAACATGCCTAGGTCCGGAGTTACCATTATGTAGGTGGACCATAATAAGTAGTGACCTATGGACAGTAAATAGCTAAAATGGCTTCCCCACATTTACGAAGACCAGGAATTGGTACAGGAGTTTGCAGGGGTGCCAACAAACACAGGGACCTGCAACCTGCACTTAGGGCTGGAAGGGCATACCATATCCTACAGAATCCTGGTGTAGTGACCAGTAGTGAAAGGGTGCATGCACCTTTTCACGCAGTCAGCAAATGGCAGACCTGCAGATACAGTTTGTATTGGCTCCTCTGGGTGGCATAAAACGTGCTGAAGCCCATGGGGGACCACTGGTCTACCAATGTTCTGGGTACCTAAGTATCATATATAGGAACTTACGGGGGTACACCAGTATATCAATTGTGGGGTGTAAAGTGTACCAAGACAACTAAATTCAGAGGCGAGAGCACAATCACTAGGGTCCCGGTTAGCACAATCCCAATGAAAAGTGTCTAAGCACACTGACAACAGGCAAAAAGTGGGAGTAGCCATGCCAGAAAAAAAGGGACTTTCCTACACAAACTACGCAGAGGGCGCTGGCGTCAATATGTGCCTTCTTTTTGCCACAGGTAGTACACTTGACAAAAAGATAGGGCTTTTTTTTTTTTTTTTACTGGAAATATGTATATATATATTTCAGAAAATTACTATTCCTCACTCTGGATGGAAAAAGACATTGCGTGAAGAACAGAAAAATTATTTTTGTAAAGATATTTTTGACAAAAAAATTCAAAACTGAGAGAGCTCAGTGCTCCAGTATCTTCACTGAAGGAGCTGGAAAAAAAAGGGACCTGTCACCTTTGGGGCATGATGGGATACACGAGGTCCTGAAAACCTTAAAGGCGCAGTGCCAGTTTTCACTTGTTGTGCTTTTAATGAAGCCTGTAGCCAATGCCTTTTGTAGTCTCTTGCAGTTTTTTCTTCAATAAAGGTTGTGCTAGACACTTTATGCTCTCTCATAGGCATTTATAGCCCTAAATATAGGAGATATATATATATACACACACACACACATATATGTATAAAAGTACTACGTACATTTTCTATATTTATATATATATATAAAAATATTTAAGAGGGTGTGGCTAAGATGGCGGCGTGATCGGACGTGAAGTCCCGAGCTCCGCCGCCTGGGCCTTCTCCGGCTGTTGGACGGCCTGGATGCCCCCGGAGGGGGGGGGGGGGTTCATCCAGGCCGTCCAACAGCAGGGTTGTCGCCCTGGCGCCTTATGGACACATAGGGGCCCCACAGACTAGGTCCGGAGTTCGGCCTGGTGCCCTACGGAGCGCCTGGCCGGAGAGGCGATTTGGGCCTGGGCCACGGCTGAGTGTTGTGGGCGTGGCGTCTGGCGGTGCAGCCGCGTGGATGCCGCGAAAGAGGAGAGGCGCACACGGGCCCATTCTGGGCTCACGTCGTCCTCCAAGGGGGTCGGCGGCAGTGATCGGGCCGCGTAGGGCCAACCAGGGGACCCGGGACACGCGAGAAAGACGGCAGCGTGTGGAGTGGCCCAGCCCATAAGCGGAGGCCCGGAGGAGGCTGCCTCGAGCTGAGGTGAGGCGGCTATCGGGGGAGGGACCCCCTGTGGCCCCCTCGGAGCCAGTGGACAGGGGGCCCTACCGTGCTGGGAGGAACGGCAGACTGGTGATTCGGCGTGGTTCCCTGACCACGCCACAATGTGATCGGGCAGGAGGCGCCCTATGGGCCTGGTGAGTGCTGGGCCGTCCCGTGGTGGGTCAGCTTTGGGGAGAAACAGAAGAGGGCCGAGCACGACGGGGCAGGAGAGCGGAGATCAGTTGCTTAATCCTGGATTGGTGAAAGCCCGGGGCCACACTGAGAGGTTCCGGTGAAGTAGGTGCTTCGGAGAAGAAGACAATCGTGGGTCAGTGTGAAGGGCCGCGGCAGGTCCTGGTTTTTCCGAAGACTGCTGTGGAGCAAGATCCTGATGGCGTCCTCTAAACCTAAGAGGGACCAGTCAGTAAGGGAGATGCTCACTAGGTCTTATCTGCCACAGAGCAAAGCGGCGGATGGGTCGGCCTCGGCGAGAGGTTCAGACGACCGAAGTGAGGGCGAGGACGACGGGGGAGCGCCGGTCACGAAAGGTTTTCTTACCTCCTTCTTTGGCTCCCTCAGGATGGACCTGCAGGAGCAGCTTAGAGACATTTCCCAGGAGATAAAGGATCTGCGAGCTGATGTCTCGTCGCGGGGGGAAAGGGTGTTGAGTATGGAGGACAATGAGATCTCCCGGGGGGGGAAGAGATCGAGCAATTGCAACAGGAAATCTTGCATCTTCGGGAGCAGCAGGAACTTCTGCAGATGGCGACTGAGGACTTAGAAAATCACTCGAGAAGGCATAATATTCGGATCCGGGGCGCTCCATCTGGAGCAGAGTGCAGAGACATGAGAGAGTTTGTCCTGGCGCTGTTCTGCTCCATTCTGGGTCCTGATGACTCCCGGAGATCACCCTGGACCGTGCCCACAGGGTGGGTCGGCTGGGAGGAGATAATGTGCGCCCCCTGGATATTTTGGTATGTCTGCACAATTTTATGACAAAAGAAGTATCCTGCAGAAAACGCACAACCTCCCCCAGGTTCAGGTTAGAGGACACACGCAGCAGCTGTTTCAAGATCTCTCGGTGTGGACATTGCAGAGACGGCGAGAACTCAAGCACATCATGGAGCATCTTCGGGCACATTCTATGCCTTACACGTGGGGTCATCCTTTCCGCATTGTGTTCCGCTGGGGAGAACAGCTACGCCAGGTGAAGTCGCTACAGGAGGCACGCCGGATCCTAGGCCTGGAGGAGACAGAGCGGAGTCCTGGCCCGCGTGGGGACACTGCCTCCGGGGGTCGCCCGAGATGGCGGCGGAAAGAGAAGAAAAGGAGGCATCCGGGGCCGTCTAGACTGAGCAGGCGCTGGAGAGACAGTCTGTGTTGAACAGCCTGGTGGCAGGGCTGAGTGCCTAGATGCGGACAGCTGCTGGGGGTCGCCGCTGGGGTCTGGGGTCGTTTGAGAGTGATGTGGTGGCGCTGGAGTGGGGTCCGGGCGGTCGGGTTGTTGGGTGCCGTGAGTCAACCTTGTGAGGTACGGACGACCCCTATCTTGAACTTGCCTTTTCTTGGACAACTGATTGAGGACTTGTGTGAGTTGGATGTTCACCTGTTGTGTTTCATGGTTTTATGTTGTGGTGCTTCTTCTGGAATGCTTGGGTGCCCCGAAACGATGGTTGTTCCTCGATGGGTGGGCCCTCTTTCGGGTAGTGTGCAGGGTGCCTCAGGGGCGGCCTCTGGCTCATGATATTCACTACTTTAGCCACTCATGTCGCTTAAGGGCTTGAGTCTTAACGTTCGGGGGCTTAATAACCCCGCCAAGAGGCTGGCAAGTCTCTCTGCTCTTGAGCGCTCTGAGAGTCATATATGTCTGCTGCAAGAAACGCATCTGCTGCCTTCGGACACTCTTCCCATGCGCTCCAGATGGTTCCCTCGACAATTCTGGTCTTCTCCCACAAAGCATGCTGGGGTTGGGATTTTGATCTCGAGGGCCTTCCCTGGGGAGGTGATTGCTAAGGTACACGAGGTTAAGGGTAGGTTCCTGGCCATTAGACTCCATGTAGAGTCATGCCACTTCACAATCGCTACTTTATATGCCCCTAATGAGCGTCAGGAAGCATTTATGAGACAAGTAATTTCCCCCAAGCTTGCTTCACCGGATAGGGCACTTTTGGTAGGGGGGACTTCAATTTGGTCCTGGACAATGATATTGACCGCTCTGGACACCGTTTTGGGCAGACTGGGGCTTTGACTCCAGCGGGCCGGCAATGGCTGGCAGATTGTGACTTGGCGGACGTCTGGAGGAGGGCGCACCCAACGCTGCAGGACTACTCATTCTATTCGGCATCCTCTAAGACATATACGCGAATAGACTTTTTTTGGCCTCCTCTGAGTTTGGCTCCCGAGTTAGAGAATGTACGATTGAACCTCGGGCCTTGACGGACCACGCTCCTGTTACACTGGTGGTCCGTCTGGATGGTGGGCCTATGCGGGTTCCCAGTTGGTGTTTCAGCGATAAAATACTGCAGTTAAAGTCGGTGAAGAAGGCGTTGAGGCGAGCAATTCTTGACTACCTTAGTTACAATGACGACGGGCGGACTGGTTTAAGCTAGCAGAGAGCTTAGAGAGGTTTTGGAGCGAAAAGTATCGGCCCTAAAGCGTGCTCATAAACATACGGGTGCCCCCAGGGTGTGGAGGGAAGTGGAGAAGGCGCGCCTTCAGCTGAGGAGGCTCGATTGGGATCGGGCGGAGTATGCGGTGGCTCGGCTTAAACATAAATACTACGTAAGGTGGGATCGATGTGGGAAACTTTTGGCCCACAAGTTGAGGGCCCAGCGACCGGCCAATGCTATAAAGATGGTGCGCTCCCCCTCTTGGGGGGAGGAACGGACGGATCAGCAGATAGCAGAGGCTTTGCAGATTTTAAAAGCAACTTATACGCTGCGGAGGTGGGGAGTGGCGCGGAGCTGTCCTCCTATCTAGCAGACTGTAACATTGTCCCACTCCGTGAGCAAGACGCTGCCTCGCTTGACCAGCCTATACGAATAGAGGAGTTAATTGCGGCGATTTCGCGCCTTTCTGTTGGGAAGGCGCCAGGCCCAGACGGTTTTACGGCGCTCTTCAATAAGACATTTTGCATTGAGTTGGCCCCGCTCTTAGTTCGGCTCTTTAACTCCTTTTTATTAACAGGGACCCTCATGCCTAGCATGTTAGAAGCGACTATCACAGTCATCCAAAAGACTGGGAAGAACCCAGAGGACTGTGGCTCATATCGGCCCATTTCACTTTTAAATACTGATGCAAAGCTATTCACGGGTATTCTAGCACAGCGTCTTAACCCCTCTATGCCAGGGCTTATTGACCCGGACCAGTCGGGCTTTATACCCCATAGACAGTGTGGGGACAACACGAAGCAGCTCCTACATCTCGTAGACAAAACTAATAGATCCCTTAGGGAGACACTCCTCCTTTCCATAGACGCGGAGAAAGCATTCGACCGGGTGCACTGCCCCTACCTTTTACAGGTGCTGGAGATCTTTGGTTTTGGCCCGGCGTTCCGGACCTGAATTCAGTGTATCTATAGTGCTCCGAGGGCAGCAGTCCGCGTAAACAGGGCCTCGTCACTTCCTTTTCTGATAGGGAGGGGGACGAGGCAGGGGTATCCACTCTCCCCACTACAGTTTGCGCTTTAATTGGAGCCCTTCGCTCAGCATCTCCGGGATGATGCCCAGATATCTGCCATTCGTTTCGGGGGAGACCATCATCTCATTAGTCTTTATGCCGATGATGTGATCCTCACATTGGCAGACCCTATGGTATCCTTGCCAGCACTCATGCAGGCCATTAACGAGTTTGGTCGGGTATCGGGGTTCAAAGTTAACACGCAGAAATCCCCAAGTCTTAAGCTTGTCAATTACACCGGAGCATGAACAAGCCCTGCGGGCTCGATACCCCTTTATATGGTCATCTTCCCATGTGCCTTATTTGGGGGTTGCCCTGGCCGCATCAGTGGCTAGAACCTGTAGCATGAACTATGCTTCCCTGTCTAGAGAGATACTGAATGATCTGGAGAAGTGGGGGAAGCATGGCCTCTCCTGGTTCGGAGGGTTTCCGCGATCAAGATGACTGTTTTACCTCGCATACTTTATGTCTTTCAGACGCTTCCCTTAAGGCCCCCTCCCCCCCCGCAGCGTACCATTGCGACACTTCAGTCAGCTATACTGAAATTCTTTGGGGGGGGACTTCGCTCTCGGAGGGGACAACAGATGGCGCTGGCCCTTAATGCTGGGATATAGGTCATACTGGCTCTTTGGGGTACAGACAGAGTCCTGACTTACACCTCCTGCCTCTATAAGCTCTGGTTCATTTTGGCAATGGAGAAACTGTCATTAGTGGCAGCACAGAGGGTGGAGGAGATGGGGGACATCTGGAAGCCGTTCATACAGATCCTTTCTGCAGAATTCAATGAGCTGACTTGCCCTGCTTATTTAAGGTTGTTGAGGTTGCTGGAGGATGCCTGATGAGTGGGGTCAGACGGGTGTGGCAGGATCGGCAGAGAGAGGCGGGCAGAATGTGAGGTACTGCTGGGTTCGGCGAGGGGAAGCACAGTTTTGTTCTTGTTCTGTGTTTAATGTATTATAATTTCTTTCCGAATCTGGCGTTCTTAGTACAGATTGGCAACTTTTTTATTTGGAGTCGGGGCGAGGTTCTTGAAACATAGAACTGTGTCTTATTATGTTGGTGAGATCTCTCTTTAATTGCTTTATTAATAGATAGGAGATTCTCCTGGATAATTGGTTTGCCGGCCGGCTTGGATGCAGGCATTATGCTTTGTTCATGAATGTATATGTTATATACCAATAAACAGATTGGATCTATAAAAAATATTTAATATGTGTTCTGGGGTCCCCGCATGTAGGCGAGAATATTCAATGCTTATGACTATTGATGAGGATATGAGGATCCCCTGGAAGAAAACTAGGATGACCCATGCACAGGCTCAAAATTAGAATGAATCAACAGAAATGGAGTCCTGCATCTCTTATGGTCCACATAGATGACCAGACTACTGCAGTCATTTTAAAATCTTGGCACGCTGCCCTTAGATGGCAGGGGTGGAGTAGCTTCTTGACTGCTGAAACCAAGCTAAGGTACAGGACTTGGATTCAACACACAGTGGGACTGTCATGTTTTCACTCATGGGACTTTAATGGCATATCTCAACAAGGCGACATTTGGGATGGGGACCACATTTACCTAGCTGAAACATATGATATGTCAAAGACACAATTTTAACACTACCTGCACATCCAGCATGGCCTGGAGGCCTACACCAAACACCTCACAGCCTCCCTGAAAACAAGACCAGAGTCACAGTGGAGCATATGGGGGAGTAACAGAATCTCCAAGATCCATCATGCGTTAATGAACAACATCCCAGATCCTTTCTTGTGCCTGAGAGAACAATGGGCTCAGGATGTAGAGGATCTGGTCAAAGTGGATTAGACAGAAGAGAGGATGGCCCCCAGGGTCTTTGAGGTGTTGATGCACTTGTGACTCATCTAGCTTAAGGACTTTCATTGGGTTTATTACAGCACAAACTTAGCAAAGCAGAATGAAATTGGACCCCCAAAGCTTACAAGGGAGTGGGGGAAGAGGGAGGGGAGCGGGTGAATACATTCTTCTACATGCCTAGGAATACTGAGTGATACAAGGATTCTGGTACCAGGTGTGTTAAACGTTCTCCATGGTGGCGGGCTGGGGGTTTACCCCTGAGCCCAAAATGGTACTTCTAGAACTTCTGGATGAATGGTGGCACACCGAACTACCAGACTGATTGTTGCACTGGCACTATAGATAGTCAAAAGGGCCAATGCTCAACACTGGTGAACCGAGAGGGTGCCTTCAAAGAAGGAATATACTTTAAGAATGCACTACTGCGCCAAAGACAAAGCATAAGTGTATAGATCTAGGGGGAAGTATTCAGAAATATCCTACAGTCTAGGATATGTGGGTGAACTACCCAATAACATGGTTAGTCACTTGTATGCTAAAAGTACCGTATTATTTCAATTGTTCCTGATGAGCTGACATGCAAGTTGACTTGTAGTGCTTGCTGTATTTTTACTCAGCTGCTATAAACCAATAAATAGAGTTTTCAAAAAAGTTGCTCTCTAGCTTGTTAAAAATACAACAAAAAAACTATTCCAAAATCTTGTCAAACTGAATATTTGTATACGAACAAATAGATAGTTGTAGTATTTTTGGTACAATCCTTATTTTACAGTACAAGAAAGAGTTTCCTGAATGGATTCATTTCTAACTGCCAGTCAATGTGTCTCTGTAAGACCTTTTTAAAGGTATCTGTAGAGGGATCTCTCTAGTGGCGGTCAAAGAATCAACACATGGTAAAATGTACTAAAAAAGACCGTAGAGGCTTACCTTAGCTAAAGAATCTGCTGACAAAAGCAAATCATCACAAATGCAGGGCATTTTATTTCAATACTAGTGGCAAAGGACCCCACACTAGACAGGCACCCTTCTTGAACAATCTGTGGTGATGAGCCTGAAAGCAGCACTGTGAGAACACCAAACAAGTTCAATCCGCAAATGATGACAAAAGACTCATTGAGTGTGTGGGGTGGCTGACTAACTATGCATAAGGAAATCAATACTAGGTTTCCAATTTCATGTTTGCTCACAATCAGCACTGGTTGGTAATAAGCAGTAGGCAAATGATAGCTTCAATAATCAATCAAGCTAGAATTTACAATAGTCCAATTTAGTTAATGTATTTGAAACTTCCTATGAAAATTAGTATGTGTCACAATAGTATGTAAAATGCCATGCTACTTTCAGAACAAATCACTTCATACTCACTTGTTTTCGGGATGCATGGTTTTATAAAATATTGATGTAAATCTGTCTGTACATTTCTCATTCAGAGACTGACAGTTCCCATGGTTCTTCTCATTTCCCCGAATAGTTTCCTGAGAGTCTGTAAGGTCCTGAGTATTTTTAAGCATGTCAACTTTATCTGCAGTCCGTTTATTCAATGTATGTTGAGTCTCATTCATATGTACATGGTTCCTATAAAAAAAATGAAACATTTAGCTAGCAGATGTTCTTTATTTTCTATGAGCAATTTGATGAAGCAACAGCCATAATTAACAAGTTACTTACATTTGATTATGCTCTTTTTGGTAAATACTCGATCTAACCACGGTTTCCTCACCTTGGAATAACACCATGCACCACCGGGGACCTGAAAAACTTCCTGCATAGCAGCACTAAAACGTGCCACTACATGGTGCTCTGTAGATCCAGACTAACTCCACACTGCCACAGAAGTGATGAAGCTGAGCCGTGTGAGCGGCAACGGTGCACACTGTTGGTTTCTTATCTTTTCCCTTGCCGGGTCCTCAGATGGGAAGTGAGAACAATTGTTGGTACCAGTGTGCGGAATACTAACTGGGAACCTTTTCAGATGTTTAAAAAGAAGTACATACATGTAAAGGAAGACAGATACAGTATCCACCAAAAACTATTACTGCAGTTTAGTAACCTGTTCTTTTTATGGATACTTCTAAACCTATGTCCCTCACTGTAGATTAGATACAAAAGTAGAACCTCCTCAGGTGGACGGTCTGTAGAGTAGACTCAGACCAAAGTCTTGCAGGACAGAGCAGGTAAAACGCTTTTCTTGCTGGACCTGGTTGTCAAGGCAATGTTTTATGAATGTGAGCACACCCACATTGCAGCCAGGCAGATGTCAAGAACAGGCTCTCCTGCGTAAAGTGGTACTTTCCTTAATGAAGTGCCTGGGCTTGGTATGGTGTACATCCATACAGAACTAAAAAAAAGAAAATAGCCGTAAAAAATAATTCTTGTAGACCTCTAGCTAAGATGCAATTTAGTTAAATTAGAGATACCTGGACCTTTGAGCCAGGTGCTTCAGCGGACAAAAAATTAAATAAAATTAAAAAAACACAATATTTTAAAAATTAGTCACATCTAATCTGACAAGGGAGGATTTTTTCTTGTTGGCTTCACGCCCATTGACCCCAAACTTTCTCTGACGGGCTGGCCGCAACTCCAAGAAACATACTGCATTTTTAGACTGTAGAACAAGGGTTCTTGTGTTCTGGAAGGAAAACAAAAGGAGGAATATAAAGGCACATCCCAGACCCCCTAGATCATGCTTGAGAGAGGTGGAATATGGTGAGTGTGGGAATCCAAAAAGATCCCCTTCCCCACCTCTGACAGCTTTGCCTCAGTTGTTATGAAAAATAAATACAATAAATGGCTGATTTTGCCACACTCGTCGCGAAAGAAAGCTAGGGGGTCTTGAACAGATGATGGGCATCTCAAGCTGTTTAAGGACGGAGTACCAGATCAGTAAATGCTACTAGATAACCAACAAGATAGGGTCAGTCAAAAATGTTCAAAAGAAATTGAGAAAAACGCATGGTCAAATATAAAGGCCCTATGGCCAACCCTTGGTGCACTCATCCGAAGGACAGACACTCTCGGAGGTTGGCTATCTGTAGAAGGCAGGCCACTGGGAAATGTTACATATGTATATGATCATAAAACTCTAAAATTCAATTAAAAATCACAGAATAAATTGAAGTTTTGCTTACCTCTGATTAGAACGCCACGTTGTTTCAGTTACAGTGTTACGGTTTTTGCATGGCTGTTGTACAAGTTATGGATTACAGGCACAACTAAAATGTACAAATTTCAGTGGCTTTTTAGATTTAAATCAAAACTGTAACTTCACTTCAACTATGTTTTTTTTTTAAGTCAACAGTAGATTTTTTTTTTAAAACAACATATGTTGCAGTATTCAAAGTGAACCATAACATTACTTTAACCTTGGTATTTTTCAGTGAATATATATCTACATGCTTATTCATTTCAACCCTTTTTATATATAGAAGTATTGACAAGTCTAATAAAGGTGCCAATTTATCTATTTCCAGTATCACTGACGGACACTGTGTTTACTAGTGCCTGAATATTCCTAAGTAACACTAAAATTACTGGAGTCTCTACAATGGAAGGCATCAATTTGTAGGGTCAAGCGCAAAGCTCTATGTCCCTGGTGTAATCTCTCTGTGGGCTTTTAACCATGCCCACGTCAAGTCCATCAGTTTGGTTGGTTTGTGGGTTTGCCTTTTTAAATAAGCATGATTTAATTAGTGAACGGCATGCATTCGTCATGACTTTTCCGGTGTTTAGCCCACTTCAAGCACACCAGCCAACTACTGAAAACATACAAGGCCATGTTTCCCGTATGGTTTCTGGACTACTTTTTCTCTTTATTTTGTGGGCAGTGCGATCTCGCTGGGCAGTAGTCAAGCCCTTTGCATGACATCGACCCTGTTACATAGATATTTGCACTTTTGCCAGTTACATGGATAATTGCACTTTTTCGAGTTACATGGATAACTACACTTTTGCACAGACGTTTCACTGTGAGAGAACTTCTGTTTCCTTTTTTGTGTTTGCTTTGCACTCATAAAACTGTTTTACTTTTCAGTTCATGTGGCAAGTCCGGTTAGTTATGTGAAACTGTTTTACTTTTCATTTTCAGTTTATTTGGCAAGAAAAGTCCAGTTAAGAGTTTACATCGTCAATAGCTTTAACTCGAGCGAATGCAAGACCCTTTGCACTGCAATTGCTTGTTATTTCTGGTGTCAATTTTATGTTATGAAGAACTGTTCTATCTAAATTTTTCAAGGTTGAGAGAAAAGGACGGACGACTACTGACACAATCACCTATTACCTTCAATACACAGATTGAAATGGTGCTGCCAAAACACAGAAGCCTAGAAAGCTCAGGCAAGTCTATCAAGTATCAGAAACATAATTCAAATCTAGCACACAAAATGATATGTGATAAATAATTAGGCAAATTCATAAGCAAATAGAACGCTTTTTTAAATCATTTGTTCAAATTCAAGATCTTTAAGTGCGAGAAGACATCAAACAAATAAATAAGCTCATCACTTTCTCAAATTCTACCCCCATCCAGAAGTGCTGGAATTTCATCTCTATCTTTCTCAGTACTGCATAAATCCAGCACCAGGTTCTTCAAAATGTCTCAGGTACTCCTTCTATGATTAAGCAATACTTACACCAAAGTCATATAGTTCATTTTTTACAACCTACCGATAACCAAGTGTAGTTCTTCCACTCATCCATTCATAATAACAACAAATCAAGCAATGAGTGTAAATTTAAAAGTCATGCTTCAAGGTGACTGATCCCTTATGCTACAAGTTTACAGTAACCTTTAGAGTGACAAAGTCATTCCCACAGTTTGACGGAATTGGAAAAATCCCATTGGAACAGCTGGCTACCTTCAGCCACAACCACTACATGGCTGCTATTGATATGTGACTACCAAACAATGACCTAATGGCACAAATTACAGGACAACGTTATGGTAGTTAATACATCCACAACATGCAACAGGAATGAATTCACTATATACTGATTTCAACTACAATACAAAGTATGTCTTTCAATACCTTCTCCCACTCAATAGGTTTATACTATTATTTCCAGCCAGATGGAGCAAATATTCACATAGTTTAAGCTTTGCCTTTCTAACATCTTGGCATACATTTGTAAGATATATCCTCGGGTGGCTCGTCTTCCAATGTTTCTTCACAGACTTTGGCATCTTAAGAGACTCTTGGCATGTGCCTTATGTGACTGGATCCCTTTAGTTATTTGGCATGTGCCTTATGTGACTGCATCCATTTAGTTATTTGTATAAAGGACTCATCTGATTTATCCTGCAAAAGTAATTAAGGTCAGATAAAGTCTCGAGGCCCTCAAATCCCTGAAGATGGCTTAATTCAAATACACCTTTCGATTCATATTACCTCTCACACCCACTGAAAGCATCTTGTTAAATAGATTAGGGTTATTAAATGAGATTGAGAACGAACTGGGCTCTGCTTCTAGCAAACTTCAAGCATGCACTACAAATTCTATTCTGATCTGCAATACTGAGAATCTTATGCTCCTGAAAACCAGGAAATTTACCAATGTCCTTAGAAAGAATGGTTAATTTCCCTCAATTCCAAATTTCAATTCTGAAAGCGCCTGTCGACTTTTATGTAATGGTAGGCAGTTTTCAAACATTCAGAACGGACCTTAGCCTTCCCGTCTTTCTTGGGCACCAAGAATTAACAGGAGCAGAACCCATGCCGCTCATTTGCTTGGGAACTCACTCTACTGCCCCCTGCAACAGCAATAACTGAACCTCTTTACAAGGAAGCAGGCATGATCTACTAATGTCTGAGTAAAAACGGGGAGGGGCCTCAGACCCTTCTACCTTGGAGAAAATAGAGAACTTGCTCTACCAACATCCACAATCTTGTAGGAACAGCAGACGAGCTTAAACTATACGATCAGCTAAGAACCACTGCAGGAACTGCAGCTTCTTCCTCCTCTTCCTCTCTGGTCTATCAAGACTCATGTCTGCAAACACTACTATTCATTCAAAAGGAGAGCTCCCTTTATGTCAAAACAAACCAACATCAGAATCATGCCTCTACAGACCTCCTTGTTCACCTCAGTCAAGAAAGTAGCAACTACTGTCACTCCTCTCAAGGCAACCCTTTTTGAGAACCTACATGCTTTGCATAATCTCAATAGGCCTAGAGCTTCATAAGGCCTTTCCTCCTTCTCCTTAATGTCTGCATGATCTGTTGACAATGACTTCCCAATCAACTTTAGCTTAGAGGCCATTCTGGTATTTTTCAAGTCTTGTGCCTGTCTTCCCTCTAAAATACCAAGGTCATCTTACAGACCTGGATTTGTGAGGAGTTAGCATTAACCTCAACTTGCTTGGTAATAAATGTCACCTCAGCTGCAGAGTTAGTCTCCAGAGGTGGTCAATACACCTTAGTGATGAAACCCTAGAAACCATGGGCTCAAACCTAATTTCTACAGCAGTAATTGCGAAATCAACACCAACTATATTCCTATGTCTTATTTTATGGAACCTCCTTCCTGATGGTATGCTGATATCCCAATCAATAGCACAGTAAGGACGATGCACTTAAAGTCAAGGTGTGGAAAACAAACTATTCTCCCTAACTGTCTTTACCCCGTCCAGATCAATAGGTGCCTAGCTGTCGCTACCAGGTATCCACCGACCGAACCACTCTATGCTACATGCAGTCAGGCCACAAACTCCACTGCGGTGACATAGGGGCATGCTGATCAAAATCCCTGCCCCAACCACACAAGCAACTCCAAACCTCATTTCTTCCAGACGATTTGCATCATGATGGCCACTGTAACAGCCACAGACATCTAACTGAGCATACGTGTTTACCATACTCTGCTAGTGCCAGCATTCACCAGTGTTTCACTCACATTGCGACACCGCAACACAGCTCTACGGCCAGTCAAGAGTGGCCCTTCATTTTGTCCTGTAAAAGGTATGGAGAAGGAGGACCTTTTTGTCAGTTCCATGAAATTCCTGCAGAAATTTCAAGCTTCTGAAATGAACTTCAGAAGCCACAAGTTCTGTGATTAATGCTCTTTAACCATCACAACAGTCAGGACAGTATCAAGGCAAAGTCACACTAGAAAAGAACCTATGGAAAAAGATGACTCCCAACGGCACATCCAGTGTAACCTGGGTGAGTAACCCTCATGTAACGTCTTTTTCACCTATGACTTAACATCCTCTGGCAACTGGTCAATATGTGGGGCGATGTCTGCCCATAATTGTCGGTCATATCTGGCTAACACTGCCAGGAAGTAGCCGCTCTTATAACGAGACTGCCATTAACGAGAACCTCTTTCCAATATTGTCCAACCATCTACCCTCTTTGTCCGGAGGTGCGGAAATTGGAGCAGAGGGATTTTTGGACCTTCTCTGTGCCGCCTGAGAAAACCACTGAATCTGTATGAGGGTGACCAGTTACACATGCTGGGGCATCCTCCGGTGCTTTGTATTTTTTAACTAGTCGGTGAAGCACCGCTGTGACCGTAGCAGGGTTGTGCATGCCCTCAACCCCTCTTCCCCTAAGTAGTTAACTAATGGTATAGAACGCACAGATTTCTGGAACAGCTCTTTAAAATCATATAAGAAGCAATCTGTTTGCTTGGACCGCATTGGCAGAGCAAACCGTTTAGCCGCTCTCTCCAGGAGATTATGGAGCCCCCGATGTCACCTGGAGGGGAAATCTACCTTCGGCTGAGAAGGAGAAGATGGAGCAGGAATAATATATTTGTCCCACTCCGACTGAGTGCCAAGGAGCTCCCCTTCTTCTTGATCACCCTCCGAAACATCAGTGTCCTGTGGTATGGTCATATCCGGCGGGGCCACATTTGCTGGTGGCAAAGAGGCTGGCCTCTGACGTGGAGTGGTAACCCCTGAAACGGGCGACTGAGGAGGTTGCTGTCCCGGAGGACGAAAACGCTTACTATAGTCAGCCAGCATTGCTCTGAGATCAGAAATCAAAGAGCTAGGTATGTATGTCTCCTCCTGATATGCTTGATCCCCTCCATAGTACTGCAGGTTATAGGTCTCACCATACTCATCATCGTCGTCCTGATATTTGACATTTAATTGTGAGGGGCTATGTGCTGTTCCAAATGGACCCTCTTCGTCTGACTCTCCAGCCCCCTCCAGTAGGTGTACTGGCATGACAGGGGTTACCTTAACAGGTGAGGTATGCTTTGAGGTAAGATTTTCCTGTTTTTTGTGCTATTCTTCCCTCGTCGACGGCGCAGATATAGCCTTCATCGACGGTAGAGTCGTCAACGATGAACGCATAGAGATCTTAATCGTCGACAGCCTTACTGAAGAGGCTACCGTTGACGATGGCAACGCAGACACCATGCCGTCGACGATGGAAAGGTGGAAGTCGTCATCGACGGTGAAAAAACACTCAACGGCATCCTCGTCGACGATGAAACCATCGTCGGTGGTACATTCTTTGCCCCAGGAGCAGATGAGGGCCTTTTGAAAGGCACAGATGGCGATACAGAAGATGACTTTTTGTGCCTTTCAGAACTGCTGGAGTGACCTCTTTCCCCTTTCTTGGAAAATCTATGAGGCGAAGAAGAGGGACTGCGTCCCTTGTAAGACCCTGATGTGGTCTTTTGTGGGCTTTTCTTGAATGCACCGAAGGAGATCTTTTATCTGATCTAGCCCTTTTTGATGACTTTTTGGACAATGTTGAGTCATAACTATCTGAATCCAAGACTGGATTATCTCTGGACTTAAGTTTTTGCAGCCATATCAACAATCTGCCTTCTCTATCCTTTAGAGTTTTAGAAGAAAAGGTACGACAAACCCTAGCAAGTCCTTGGCTGAGTGGTCTGGATAGAGGCAGTATAAAAAATCCTGATGAGGGTCTTCAGAGTATAGCCCTCTTTTTGCCACAGGTCTTGCAAGCTCTGAATAAACCCTTCTCTTTGTCAGACATGCTGTAGGCCTCAACCACAATCAGTCAAAACAAGTTTTAGTAGAAGAAAAAAAAGCTTGAAGCTAATACAAAAGTGTGAAGAAAGAGCAGAGCTCTAAGGAGACTCCCTAGCACAACGTGTGGTAGAAAATCTGAGGTACTGGAGCTTCTCTCAGAAGGGTTCTAAAGGGTGGTGTCGTCTGATTGGTGGATGCTCAAGTTTGGTCCTTTTTCTTCAAATGACTGTGAAAGACTGCTAAATTAAGAGGCCTATGGCCCTTAGATTATATCTCAATTAACACTACTTTGTTAAATATACCGGGGGCTCCCATCTCGACGACGGGGAATGATTCAAGCATGTCAATCTATGAACGTTCCAATACTGGAGTAATGTCCCTTATAGAATATCTGACTATCCTACAGTTTACTCAAATAGATCCACTCATGGATCCACGAATCAGCAGGGTCATTATTTAGATCCTATTTTTGAAATGTTCACTATTGTAAGTGTGGCTTCCCCTAAAAAGTAATTTGGCCAGATCATTTTGTTTTCCCTTTTCCAGTACTCTTAGCCACATCCAAGGTCACCACAGAGGCCTTTTCGCCAGCTCTGAGCTTTCAATCTTTGGACTCTTAAGGACTGAGTGAACCTTGCCAACACGCTGGTAATAAATAGGGATTATTGAGGCGTTTGACAACATTGCCCCCCTGACGAGCTATAAGGCTGGTCGTTCCAAGCAGTCAGCAGAATGGTTCAATGCGGAGCTGAAGGCAGTGAAAAAGTATTGTAAACGCCTGGAACGCATATGGTGTACGAACTACAACACCTCAGACAAAACAAATGACCTCAAGTTTTTAAAGAATATCACAAACACATAAGGTGCACATGTAGCCTAATCCATTCTCAAAAGATCAAACAAGCAAAGAACTTCTCAAGAGAGCTTTCCCAGTGCAGTCCGTATCTTCCTTAGAATGGACGTCCCAGTCTATTAGTCCCTCGATTAACAAGTGCAATTCAATTGCACATTTTTTCTCAGATAAAATTTCTAATATTTTTAAGGCAGTGAGGGAGATCCATAGTCCAGCCATTTGGGCCTTGCTACCCAAGTTCACAGATATCTTATTTAATGTAGGGAAGCAGCCTTTTTGACATGGTTAACCCCAACTTTTTGCCTGGTTTTTGATGTGAGTTTGAATGTTAGTGCACTGGGCTCCTGCTACGCAGGTCCGGAGGGCCAGATCTCTTTACCCAAAACTGCAGTTGTTTTTACACAACTGGCCAACCCTTTAGTCCATAGTAAATGCTACACATGGTACCTAGGGCTTGGATTCTAAGGAAGGTCTCAGGGGGCTGGAGCACCCATTGGAATGGTGAGGGTTTCACTTTTTGGACTTTGGGACGCTGCCATGTAGAAAAATCCACAAGACCTAGACACATCTGAAAACTAAACATCTGGGTGAGTCCAGGCTGGTGTGCTTCACCTGCACCCTGCACCATTTTCTTACCCACAATGCCCTGCAAACCTCCAACTTTGCTGGAAAGCACACATTTCCCCCCACATTTTTGTGATGAAACCTTCCGGAATCTGCAGGAATCCACAAAAATTCTACCACCCAGCCTTGTCGCATCTATACCAATAAAAGATCTGCCCCACTTGTCAGCCTAAAAACGTTTCTTTTCAAATTGCCCTTTTGGACCTGCTTTGGTTCCCCCTCGTGTTTGACATGTTTTTGGCTCTTCCCTGTCACAGGCACTTGGGCCCACCTACACAAGTGAGGTATAATTTTTACCAGGAGACTAAGGGGAACGTTGGGTGGTAGGAAATTTGTGCCGGTGCAGTGATCCCACACAGAAATGTGGGAAAATGTCATTAAGGTAAATTTGAGGATTACTGAGGATTCTGGTTAAGAAAACACTATGGGATCAACTCAAGTCACACCTTCCTGGATTCCCTGGGTGTCTAGTTTTCAGAAATGTTTGGGTTTGGTAGGTTTCCCTAGGTCGCTGCTGAGCCCAGGACCAACGCTCCCCCCCACTGCCCGCACACACACGTGAGGTACCATTTTTATCAGGAGACCTGGGGGAACGCTGGGTAGAAGGAATTTGTTTGCTCCCCCAGATTCCAGAACTTTGCTGCATTGAAATGTGAGGAAAAAGTGTTTTTTGTGGCCGAATTTTGAGGTTTGCTAAGGATTCTGGGTAACATAACCTGGTGAGAGCACCACAAGTTTCCCCTATCCTGGGTTCCCCTATGTGTCTAATTTCCAGAAATGTCCAGGTTTGCTAGGTTTACTTAGGTGTCAGATGAGCTAGAGGCCAAAATCCACAGCTAGGCACTTTGCAAAAAACAGGTCTGTTTTCTTTGGGAAAATGTGATGTGTCCACGTTGTGTTTTGGGGCTTTTTCATGTCACGGGCACTAGGCCTACCCACACAAGTCAGGTACCATTTGTATCGGGAGACTTGGGGGAACGCAGAATAGAAGAACAAGTGTTAGTGCCTCTGGTCTTTCTCAAATTCTTTTCCTTCCAAATGTACAACAGTGTGTAAAAAACACGTCTATTTGAGAAATGCACTGTAATTCACATGCTAATATGGGGACCATACGGAATTCAGAGATCTTCAAATCACCACTGCTTTTCATCACCTTATCTTGTGCCCGTTTTGGAAATAAAAAAGGTATTCTTGATACCTATTTTTCACTCATTATATTTCAGCAAATTAATTGCGGTATACCCGGTATAGAATGAAAACCCATTGCAAGGTGCAGCTCATTTATTGGCTCTAGGTACCTAGGGTTCTTGATGAACCTACAAGCCCTATATATCCCCGCAGCCTGAAGAGTCCAGCAGACATAACTGTATATTGCTTTCAAAAATCTGAAATCGCAGGAAAAAGCTACAGTGTAAAACGTGGAGAAAATGGCTGTTTTTTCACCTCAGTTTCAATATTTTTTATTTCAGCTATTATTTTCCGTAGGAAAAACTTGTAATATCTACACAAATTCCCCCTTGGTGAATTCATAATTCTGTCTACTTTTCAGAAATGTTTAGCTTCCCGGGATCCAGCATTGGTTTCACACCCATTTCTGTCACTAACTGGAAGGAGACTAAAAGCACGAAAAATAGTAAAAATGGGGTATGTCCCAGTAAGATGCCAAAATTGTGTTGAAAAATGTGGTTTTCGGATTCAAGTCTGCCTGCCTGCTGGTGCTTTTAGCGCCCTAAACCCTTTGTTGATGCCATTTTCAGGGGAAAAAAAACACAAGCCTTCTTCTGCAGCCCCTTTTCCCCACTTTTTTTTTTAAAACCGAAATGTTTGCTTTATTCTGGCTAATTTCTTAGTCTTCTTCAGGGGAACCCACAAACTCTGGGTACCTTTAGAATCCCTAGGATGTTGGAAAAAAAGGACACAAATTTTGTGTGGGTAGCTTATGTGGACAAAACGTTAAGAGGCCTAAGCGCAAACTGCCCCAAATAGCCAAAAAAGGCCTGGCACCTGAGGGGGAAAAGGTCTGGCAGCGAAGGGGTTAAAAGTCCCTGCCTTCTTTGATTAGCGACAGCTAGGTTCACCCAGACCCGGGTAAGGCAACCCCTGTCGTGAGACCCATTTGGTACCAGGACAGGTGGGAAATTAGATAGTCAGGAGGCGTGCTACACTTGCAGGCTGGGCAAAATTCCTAGAAGGGGGTAGGCTGAAGTGAACAGGAAAAGGAGAATTCCACCATCTTGTGTGTGGTGGAACTAGGAACTCTGGGACAGGGTGATTCCCACTCCACAGAAAGTGGTCATCTAGGGGGCAAGGAGGTTTAGTGACATGAAAGGTAGGTAGCTCATAGGCTACTACCCTTAACACCCCTTAATGACTATAAATTGAGTATTTAGGGGACCTCCTTGACACCAGGAAAGCAGATCAAGTCAGGGATTTGACTACTGGGAAGCGAGAAAGAAAGAAGGAGGACCAAGTGAGGGAGAACTGAAGACCTTCACCAAAGACTGGCACCAAACCCTGCAGGCTGCTTGCACTTCGAGAATTGGTGGGACCAGCATTGCAAAGCGCTGGACAAAGTCCTCCCCAAACCCCTGGAGGACTGCCCATCACCTCAACAACCAGAAAATATCTACCTTTGAGTAAAGGAGCTACTATCCTGCACCCGCAGGCATCAAAGCAACTGCCTGGGTCCACCGTGTTGTTGACCATCGGGTCAACTGAGAGAGCAAGCTACCAAGAAGAGGTCACTGAGGCCCTAGGAGGTCAGTCAGATCTCCTCAGCCAGTTTCAAGATGCTGATCCCCCCAGAAGCCCAACAGTAACATTAACCTAGGTATCAGATGTTGCAGCAGCTAAGGCTGGTAGTGTCTAGTCCAGGCACCAACACTGAGGATAACCTATCTGCACGTCGAGGGACTTCTGGGACAGTAAGACACACATTAGGAGTGTCCCAGCTGTCCTGTTCAACCCTCTTCTGCTGAGACAATGACAAGGAACACGTCTCTGCCTGCCACGACCCAACGCCTCAAAGCACCGCTGCTTTAAGCCCCACAGCCCGACTCCGAAGGAGACGACAGTGCCACCAAGATCTGAGACCCTCAGAAGCTGAACCCACCCTTGGGTTTAGCCAGACTGGTCCCACCTAGTCGCCACATGCTGTCTCTTTCTGCAGGAACCTAGATAATTGAGGATCTTCAGCAGCGCGACCCAATCTTGCCCTAAAGTCTTTTGTTCAATCGCAAGCTTGGGTCAATCATTTTGGGAGAAACTTTGATTCAGACTGCAAGGGCAAGCCAAGCGTTCTTTCATGACAGCCCTATCTCAGTTTTTATTTTACAGGAAGTATTGGATGCAATGAGTAAATGTGCTAATGGAAAGCCCAGGGACCAGAAAGGGTTCGGGTTAATGCCTTTTTGGGTTGACAGAGTTGTGAGCCCCAATCTTAATCCATATTTTTAATAAAGCACCAAAAGATTTCTTCCCCTCCTCCTGGGCTAAATCCATTATATTTCCAATTTTTAGGGAAGTGGACAGGGCTGGTTCAAAATGCTACCGTCCTAGTTCCCGCTTGGACTCTTTAGCCACATTACTAGGTAGGGTTCTTTTGGGGAGGTTAGAGGAATGGGCAACTGATAGCTCCATTCTATCCAAAGCACTGCATGGGTTCAGGAGGGAGACTTGGAACAGAAGCCATCCTCAGGTATATAGTGGACGCTGGTCAACACGAGTGGTTCAACTACATAAAGGGCTTCTCCGAACCTAGGCATGTTAGGTATCATCATGTAACTACACGGATTCCAGTGTTAATTGTATGCTACCATGTACTCTGGGGGTTCTTGGTAGCCCACGCTGCTGCTGCTGGCCACATACACTGTTCTGCCCCCCGGCTGCTGAGCCAGGCTCAGGCCAGAGAGGTAGAACAAAGGATTTCCTGCAAGGCAGAGGTGTGACCACCTCCTCTATCTATTAGATGTGTAAGGGCTGGGGTCGGGTCGGGTGGCCTCTGAGCACCACCAGACTGCTTTGAAGGGCACATTTGGTGCCCTCCTTGCATAATTCCGTTTGCACTAGTTCAGTAACCCCGGCTCCCGCTCTGGTGAAAAACTACACAAAGGACAGGGAAGTGACCACCCCCCTGTCCAGCTCCTCCCCTAGGGAGGTGCACAGAGCTTTGCCAGGTGGCCACTTGACTCTGCCATCTTGGAAATAAAATGTGCAGAGGCACCTGGGAGCATTTGACTGGTTAGGCCCGGTAGATGATGTCCCTGACCCCCTCTAACAGATGGGTCACCACAGACAGTGACCAACCCCCTTGACCAACTGCCTTTAAGGGTTACTTAAGGGCTCCCTTACAGGTGGGTTCTCAGATTTGTCAGGCAAGTCTCTCCAAGGGACTCTCTGCAAGGCATCTTGGGCTCCTGACCTCTGGAACCGCTGCTGGTCTGTTTTGGAACTGAACAAGTCTGCTTCTGGAGGAAGGCTCTCAGTACAACATTGTTTCTCCAGATCCTGCAAGAATTCTGCGTCATCCAAGGCTGTGCATCCTCCAGGATAACAAGGGCTCTGTTTGCACCCGGAAGCACGAAGGACTCTCCCTTGGAATGAAGGAGTCACTCCCCTACATCTGCAGGCACCTCAAAACAACGTCGACCCGATGGTGGGGTCTGCTGTCCCAGGTGGTGAGTCTGTGGCCTCCTCTGGGTCCTGGTTGTCTTCTAACCAATTTGGAAGATTGTGAGCCCCTGCTCCTGCAACTGAACTGGAACCCCTGTACACTGTGACTGTTGCACTTGCTAAGGCTTGTTGACTCTTCCTCCAGGAGATCTTCAGGCACACAGAAGCCCCTGTATCCAGCACTCTGCAACTCGAAGGTCAGCTTCTGTCCTGCAACTCCTGTGACGTGGGATTTGTGTTTTGTTGTGCTGGTAAGGCCTCCTTGTGACTCCCTGTGTCCTTCGCCTGTGGATCATTTGTGGGGGCTCCATTGACTTCCACTGGCCTTTCTGTGTGCTGAGGGCCAGCCCTGACTCTCATCAAGGGTAGAGTATCCTGGACCTTGCTGGTCCCCAAAGCTTTGCAAATTCTTCTGCAGCTCCTACCTGCATTTGTCAGTGCTTCTTAGTGAACTGGCTGGTCACTGAACTTCCTGCAATCCAGCAACCGTCAAGGGACAGCTCATAGGTGACTCCTGGGATCTTCTGCAACTCCTGGACCCCGCAGCTGGGCTTCTTCCGTCACCGACTTGCAGGAACTTCATCTTCAGGAGAGTGGGCATCGCCACCTGCACCACCTATGCACCTCCAAGGGTGCAGGACCTTGTCCCCCTTTCCTTGCAGGTCCTCCATGTCCGGAATCCGTCATTGTGTTCCACCAGCTAGGTCCATGGGTTGTGACAGCAGCAGGACAATACAAGACATCCACTGACTTCAGAGAGTCCCTTCTCCCCTCTGCATCCAGGTCCTCTGGTGTAGATACTCCGTCTTCTGGGAATCCTGGGGTGGGAGTCCTCTCCAGCCTTCCTCTTGTCTCCTGGTTTCCTCTGGGTCCACTGGGAAGGGACCTGAATCCCACTAACTCCAACCACTACTCTCTGTGTTAGCCTATGGGACAACTGGGTGGGTTACTACTTTGCATCTGGTTGCTGGGGACACTTACAGTACTTACCTCTGGTGTTTCTATCTATCCCAGCCCCTAGCTAACTACCACGCTCACCTTGGTTGGGTTCACTATTTCACATTCCATTTTTTACTATATGGTTTGGCCCTCCCATAGGGCCCTGTCTATTTTTATGCTATTGCTGTTGGTTATTTTGTGTACATACATCTCCAAAGGGAGGTATACTAATGCTAGTCTATTAGTAGTGCTGTAGTAAAGTATCTTTTATTTTTGCAACAGTTGTGTGGTTCTTTCTTGTGAGTGAGTTTCTATCTGACTACTGTGGTATTGCAAGTGCTTTACCTTACTCCTGGATAAGATTTGAATGCTTGCCTCAGCTACCTCTAGAGAGGTACTTTTGTTGAGTGTCCAGTTCCTGTTGGAGCCACTCTAAGATGGGGACCTAACGTACTCGTCTACTGGTCTTGACAAAGGTCTCGAGGTCAGCTTCGAGGTCTAGGAGAGCTTCAGCATCCATTCGGAGTCGACTGGGTCTTGTGTACCTGCAACAATGAGAGACCTTCAATGGGACCAACTGGGTCTGGTGCATTTGGATCGTCTCGGGCTCAATGGCCAATTGGGATCAACACCCTTGGCTGGAGCTTGTCCAGCCTTCTGTCAGTGACAATGAAAGAGTCAAGGTCGTGAGAGGCACCTGGCTTGCTTTTTATCGGCATCTGGGCTCAAGGTTCAACGCCAACTCACTAGGATGCAGTGCTTTACCCCAGTATTGAACTTATGGGGCCCAGGCATGGTGAAATGAACCTCAGGGACTGAAAGAATACTCACTCAGAGCCCTGGGTGGGCTCTTTGTATGACGGTTAGCCTTCAACACTGCTTCAACGTCCTCCAGCTGCTAACCATCAGACTAACTCAACAACTCCGTCTCCGGACTGAGTACCAAAAGTGCAGCCAGGAGACCAGATAGGCATGCCGCCTCCTTTTCTTCGGCCTCAAGCTCATCATCTTTGCCTAACATGTCCGGGGTCTCTGTGTTGCAATGTTGATGCATCCTCCTCTGTGCTCAGTGCTGTTCCCTTCGATACCGGCAGGTTTTCTGTGATCAAAAGGTAAGACACAAAAGATAGGGCATATTTCTACAGTGGAGGGACAGTTACAGAATACACACTGTGATGATCCATCCAGGGTTTTTCCCTGTTTGGCAGGGAGATGAAGGCACCAGAGCTCGGTGGAGCCCAACGTGATGGGATTGAAAGGTAACTCAACAGGGCTGACCAAAAAAAGTGTTTAGGACATAACACACGCTGAGCCCATGCTCTGTGTGTGTCCCAACACAGTGAGGGGATATAACTAACACGGAGTCAGTGCTCATAAGCAATGTACAGAGCAATGTACACCAACAGGAGTCACACCACGTCTCAAGACTCAAGAGACATTGTCAAACAAAACAACTTGTAAACGTCCGACCTCAATACTAGACAGTAGGAGTATGATAAGCATGTGTATGTACAAATATACATGCCACAAATATGCATGCGTATATGTATATACATATATATTATCCACTGGCGTTCGCCACTAGGTAGTTATAGTTGGGATCTAGTTTCAGTAGGAAAAAAAGTGTTCTTTGTTTTGCTAAGAACTTTGGCGCCAATTGACGAATCTTCAAAAATATTTTCCCAGCTAGTTAGTTAGTCACTTTAGCTGCAGACTGTAAGGATTTGATGTGATCTGTCATGCAGGGGCGAGAGAGGGGAAAAAAAAGAAAAAAAAGGGAGGGGTGGGGGGAGGAGGGCTGTCCCAAATGTGTTTTCCCCATGAAATTTCCCATAGGGATTTTATACATAACTACAGCCCAAAGGGCTGAACAGTTACACCACATGTGGCAGAAAGCTTGATCTTGACCAGAAGAGTGCTTTTTGTAATCTGGTGTAAAACTGTTCAGTAGTTTTGGAGTCATTCAAGTAAAAAAGTTTCTGTATATCTAGAGACGGATATCACTGTGGATCCTCCACTGATGTGGATGGATTGGAGGATCCACACACCAACAGCAATGCCATTATTGGCTGGGCATAACGCGAGAGTAAAGTTGCAGCAAACAATACTGCTCTCTGGGACTTGCATCCCAGCAGGGAAAATTAGATTTTAAAGTAATACAAGGGCTCAGAGGAGAAGTACTTTGACCCTATGGGACTGATGGAGGGGTCTGTGAGGGTCCCTCATGGCAAAAAAAAAAAAAAATGTACAAATTTCTTACTTTTTTTTTTCCCCCCAGCGTGTGAGGATTCACAAATCCAGAACCCAATTTAAAACAATTTGACACATACACCCAGAGACCCATACACCAAATCACACACACACATACCCACTCAACGACTTACACATCTAAGACCCGCACAGCACTCACAGACCTACTCTCTCAAACACTCAACCACTCATGCACCCATACAGCCATTCACAGACCCACTTACAGACCTACACAGGCACTCACATACCTACTCACACAGCCATGTAGACCCCTATACAGCTATTTAAACACCAACTCACAGACCCATAGTCACCAATACATCCACATACACATCCATACAGCCACTTACACAACACTCACAGATCCACATAGCCTTTTACATCCTCACTCAGACACCTATACAGTACAACCACTGACACAGCCACTCACACCCATACAACCAACTCACACACTACTCAGAGACTGATGCAGCCACTTACACACCCACTCAAGTCAAATAAACTATTTGGCATAATAATACCATAAATGTACTACACACTCGCTCATACACCCACCCATCTCTCTCTCACACACACTCACTCTCCTCTCTCTCACACATACAGACAACCACTTACACATCCACTCACTCACACAGGCACTCACCCACTCAGACACACAGCCAGTCACACGTACTCACACACCTACCCCACACTCACCCACCCACACACATATATACACACATACAGCCACTCAGACAGACCCACACAGCGACTCACGCCCAGTCTCACACAACCACCTACCTACACACCTATACAGTACTCACAGACCCACACATCCAATCACAGACCCACACATCCAATCACAGAACCACACAGCCAGTGTCACACGCACCCACACACCCACCACACACACCAATATAGCCACTCATACACCCACTCACAGACCCACATAGCCACTCACACACCCAGGTTACAGGATAAAAAAAAGTAGAACTTCTCTGGAAAAAAAAAACAATGGTTACAGGAATATTAGTCAGGAAACAGAATAAAAAAAAATAAAAAAGAATTTCACCTAAAAACAAAGGTTACAGGAACGTTGTAGTTAGGTTCAGATTTTACACACATGAAACCAAAGAACGAGTTACTTACCTTCGGTAACGACTTTTCTGGTGGATACATTAGCTACCTGTGGATTCCTCACATATTGAATACTCCCATTGCGCCAGCATTCGACGGAAATCTTCTTCCTAGCTTCTGCATGTCGACGAGGACGTCACAATTGCCCACGCAACGCCGTCTGACGTCATACAAGCAATAAGAGGTCCTCGCTGACGTGCCGACGTCAGTACCAACATTTTTTACGTGCCTGAGAATAATAGGCCATTGAAATAAATAATCAAATAGCAATATTTAATGACATTCAAGATAAATACATCACTTCAAGAACTTTTTTTTTTTTTAAATAAATAAATACACAAATAAATATATATATACATATATACAGTATATGTACATGTCCTCAAAACCAAGAGCAGAACACCCAAGAACAACTTGGTTTGACCAGACAGGCAACGGGGAGGCGGGTGGGACCGTGAGGAATCCACAGGTAGCTAATGTATCCACCAGAAAAGTCGTTACCGAAGGTAAGTAACTCGTTCTTCTGATGGATACAACTACCTGTGGATTCCTCACATATTGAATAGAGTCCCAAAGCAGTACCGCACTCGGTGGTGGGTGCCTGAATGGTCAAACCAAGAAATCCTGCAGCACTGACCGTGCAAAATGGCCATCCCTCCTAACCTCAGAGTCCAAGAAGTAATGCTTCGCAAAAGTGTGGAGGGATGACCAAGTTGCGGCCTTGCAGATGTCGACCACAGGAACACTCCTAGCAAAGGCCGAAGAGGCCGACTTAGCTCTGGTGGAATGAGCTCTTATACCATCAGGGGGTTCTTTCTTTGCTAAAGAGTAACACATTTTAATGCAAAGAATGACCCACCTGGAGAGTGCTCTCTTGTGGACTGCCTTTCCTCTCCTCTTTCCCACGTACCCGATGAAAAGCTGATCCTCCAGCCTGAAATCCTTCGTTCTGTCCACATAAAAGCTTAGCGCTCTCCTCGGGTCTAAGCGGTGTAGTCTCTCTTCTTCTTTTGAAGGGTGAGGCGGAGGATAAAACGTGGAAAGAGTAATCGATTGGGCCATATGAAAGGGTGAAACAACCTTCGGTAGGAAAGCAGCCTTGGTCCTCAACACCACCTTATCCCCATAAAAAGATGTGTAAGGGGGTTTTACAGATAGAGCCTGCAGCTCACTCACTCTTCTTGCGGAAGTGATTGCAACCAAGAAAACCGTCTTTAGGACCAATAACCTTAAGGGGCAAGAATGCATAGGCTCAAAAGGGGAACCCATAAAAAAAGTCAGAACCAGGTTTAAATCCCACTGAGGCATAATGAAAGGAGTGGGAGGAAATTTGTTAATAAGACCTTTTAAAAATCTAAGTACTATAGGAGATTTTAATAGAGAAGGCTGGTCTGGAAGACATAGAAAGGCTGACAGGGCAGATAAGTATCCTTTAACCGTAGCCACTGCACAACCCCTCTGTGCCAGAGACAATGCAAAAGACAAGATATCTGATAAGTGAGCACGTAAGGGATCAATTTGCCTCTCTCCACACCAAATCACAAATTTAGCCCACCTATTAGCGTAGATAGATTTAGTGGAGTGTCGCCTGGCCGATAAGATAACATCCACTACATCAGGCTGGAGAGAAAAGGAACTCAGGTTGCCCCTTTCAATCTCCAAGCATGAAGGTGCAGGCTCTGGAGGTGGGGGTGTAAAACCTGCCCCTGCGATTGTGAGAGGAGGTCTGCCCTGAGAGGGAGACAGAGCGGAGGGCACAGTGAGAGTTGGAGAAGGTCCGAGTACCACACCCTCCTTGGCCAATCCGGAGCTATTAAGATGACTTGGGCCCGGTCTTGACGAATTTTCCTCAGAACCCGAGGAATTAAGGGTATGCGGGGAAACGCGTAAAGCAACTGGTCGCACCAGGTCATCTGAAACGCATCCCCTAAAGCTACTTGTACCGGATACTGGAGGCTGCAGAATAACGGGCAGTGTGAATTCTCCCGGGTGGCAAACAGATCTATCCGAGGAAACCCCCACACCTGGAAGATTAGACGGACTTGATCCGGATGGAGATGCCACTCGTGATCGGTCGAGAAATGGTGACTGAGAGAATCCGCACGCACGTTCAAGACTCCGGCCAGATAATTTGCTACCAAACAAATCTGATGGTCCTTTGCCTAGGACCAACGCCGTAGAGCTTCTCTGCAGAGAAGGTACGACCCTACTCCTCCCTGCTTGTTTATATACCACATTGCAGTAGTATTGTCTGTCAGGACCTGAACCGACTGACCGTGAAGGGAAGGGAGGAAGGCCTTGAATGCAAGACATATCGCCCGCAACTCCAACAGATTTATATGAAACATCTGTTCTACTGGAGACCAAAGACCTTTGATCTCCAGGTCCCCCAGATGAGCTCCCCACCCTAGAGTGGAAGCATCCGTTATTACTGTGGTCACCGGCGGAGGTTGCGAGAACGGCCTTCCTTGGGAAAGATTGCCGTCTGCAATCCACCATTTCAAATCTGCTGCAGCGTCCCCGGAGATCCTTACTGATCCTTCGAGATCCCCTTTGTGCTGAGACCACTGCTTCCGGAGGCACCACTGAAGAGCCCTCATGTGCCAGCGAGCATGAATGACCAACAGAATGCAAGAAGCAAACAGACCGAGCAGGCGTAGGACCTTGAGGACCGGAATGACCGCTCCTCTTTGAAACATTGGAACCAACGCCTGAATGTCCTGAATCCGCTGAGGCAGAGGAAAGGCGCGACTCAATGTTGTATCCAGTTCTGCCCCTATGAACAGGAGGCGCTGAGAGGGCTCTAGGTGAGATTTGGGTACATTCACTGAAAAACCCAGGTCGAACAACAACTGGGTTGTCGACTGAAGGTGATGCAGCACGAGCTCCTGAGACTTGGCTTTGATCAACCAGTCGTCCAGATAAGGGAATACTGCTATCCCCTTCCTTCTGAGCTCTGCTGCAACCACCGACATCACCTTTGTGAAGACTCAGGGTGCTGAATTAAGACCAAATGGGAGGACCGCAAACTGATAGTGCTGCGACCCCACCACAAACCGGAGATACCTCCTGTGCGACTTGAGTATCGGGATATGAAAGTAAGCATCCTGCAAGTCGACAGACACCATTCAATCTCCATCGTTCAGCGCCAAAAGCACCTGAGCTAGGGTCAGCATCTTGAACTTTTCCTGTTTGAGGAACCAATTCAAGATCCTCAGGTCCAGGATTGGCCTCAATCGACCATCCTTCTTGGGGAACAGGAAGTATCTCGAGTAACAACCCTGACCCCTTTCCTGCTCTGGAACCAACTCCACCACACCCTTTGAAAGGAGGACTTGAACCTCCTGTTCTAGCAACAGGAGGTGTTCTCCTGAACAGTAGGAAGGACGGGGCGGGATGAGGGGCGGAAACTCCTGAAAGGGTAAGGCATCGCCTTTCCCCACAATGCTGGTAACCCAGGAGTCTGATGTTATGACCTCCCACTTGTGGAGAAAATTCAATAACCCCCCCCTACAGGAGTGGAGTGAGAAGGAATTGGCGGAAGCCTAAGGCTGCTTCCCATGCTGCACCACTCCAGAGGAAGAGGAAGAGGCAGAGTGCTGCTGAGTGGCTCCCCTGGTGCGGACCCTACCCCTCCCTCTGAAAGATCTATAGGAGAGAGCAGAGGAGGGTTGCTGGAATTTTCCTCGAAAGGAGGAGGAGGAACCACATCCAAATCCTCGAAACCTCCTAAAAAATCTTGAGGAAGCAGAAGAAGAGGCTTGCAAGCCCAACGACTTGGCAGTGGCTCTACTCTCCTTGAACCTTTCTAGAGCCGAATCAGCCTTGGCGCCGAAAAGCTTATCGCCATCAAAAGGAAGGTCCAAGAGGGTTGATTGTACATCAGAGGAAAATCCAGAGCTACGAAGCCAGGCTTGCCTCCTTGTAGCCACAGCAGTACCCATAGCTCTAGCAACAGAGTCGGTCGTATCCAACTCAGATTGAATAATCTGGGTTGCCGCTGCTTGAGCATCCGAAACCAGGCTCAATAATTCTTGAGGAACCTCAGTATGCGTTGACTTAATCTCGTCCATCAAGGCGCAAATGTATCTCCCTAAGATGCACGTAGCATTGGTGGATTTCAAAGCCATGCTACATGACGAGAAAGCCTTCTTTGATGACATGTCCATCCTTTTAGAGTCTTTATCTGAGGGCACAGCTGGACAGGACCCTGGAGCAGACTGGGCTGAGCAAGAAGCCTGAACCACTAGGCTTTCAGGTGTTGGATGCCTGGAAAGAAAGCCTGGGTCAGCAGGTGCAACTCGATATCTCCGAGCCACAGATCTATTCACCGCCGAAGATGACACCGGCTTCATCAAGATTTCCATAATGGGGTCCAACAGTGCCTCATTAAAAGGCAAAAGTGGCTCTGCGGATGTTGAGGCAGGGTGCAACACTTCTGTCAAGATGTTTGGCTTGGGCTCAGACACCGGCAAAGGGAGGTCCAAAAAGTCTGCTGCCTTTCTAATGACTGAATGAAAAGTCGCTGCCTCCTCTGTGTACTCCCCAGGAGACGACAAGTCCCATTCTGGAGAGGTGTCCAGGCCACTAGCCGTGTCCAAGCCATGGAGCCCTTCACGAGAGTCCTCAATCTCCCCTTCCTCCAATGTCTGCCGGTATTCTTGCTCTTCAAGGAGGCGAAGAGCAAGCCACCTCGAATGCAGTCTCTCCTCTATCCTCGGCGTCGACATGGCGTCAGCAGAAGTCGAAGCTTGACGCCGGTCCTCTGATCCGTCAGACGCCGGATCTAACAGCGCCATGGTTATCTTCGGCGCCGAACGTGGAGCAGGACGGACTAAAGACTGTTCCGGGGCCAGTGGAGGTCTAGTCGGCGTCGCTGGCTGAGACACTGACGCCGCAGGAGCCGAAGATACAGGCGCCGACCCCAGCGCCGAGCCCATATTTCCCAAGGGAAGAAAGGGCATAAAGGGTGCCGGTCGTAGTGGAGCCGGAGCACCCATGTTGAAGGCCAAAGGGCCTGACGGACCAGCCGGTCCACCACCTGGAGCCATCTGTTGGAAGATGGAGAACATTGCATTCAAGAATGCGGAACTATCAGCTCCAGGGGCAGGGAAAGCCGGGTACTGAGGTGCCTGGTTCGAAGGCGACATCGACGCCGGTCTCGACGTCCGCATGGACAGAGAAAACACCTGAGGCTGTGGAACCTCGAACACTGAAGGAGGATTAACAGGTGACATCGGTGAAGTCGGGGAAGTCGGAGATGCTAACGGCGTCGGCGGCTGGGGAGAGACGGTCGGACTAACTTCCCAAGTCTTACGACGTCGAGTCGAAGGTGACCTCGATCGAGACCTCTCCCTACTCGACCGGCGTTGAGATTCTCGACGACGCCGGGAGTCCCAATGACGCCGATGCGACTTCGGTGAAGACGACTTTCGGTGATGTCTTTTCTCTTTCTTTTTTGATTTCGCTAGAAAGAGCTTGGCCTCACGTTCTTTTAAGACTTTAGGATTCATACGTTGACAAGAATCGCACTTGTCAACGTCGTGGTCGGAACTAAGACACCACAAACAGTCAGAATGTGGGTCCGTAACCGACATTTCACCTCCGCACTCGTGGCAGGGCTTGAATCCTGACTTTCTTTGCGACATTGTAATGTCTCAAAGCAAAAAAAAAGCCAAAAAACACTGTAACCACGTCGAGAAGCAACAGTAGCTCCCTCGAAGATAACCGTTAGCACGGAAAAAAGGGAACTGACGTCGGCACGTCGGCGAGGACCTCTTATTGCCTGTATGACGTCAGACGGCGTTGCATGGGCAATTGTGACGTCCTCGTCGACGTGCAGAAGCTAGGAAGAAGATTTTCGTCAAATGCTGGCGCAATGGGAGTATTCAAAATGTGAGGAATCCACAGGTAGTTGTATCCTTCAGAAGAACCTCAGCAGTTATAGTTATCTCAGGAAACTGTAACTCACACCCTTACCATGCACTGCTAATTACCCCATATTACATCAGTTACAGCATCTTCTATGACATCATTGATAATACCACTGCAACATTTACAGTAAAATTATTGAAGAGAAAAATGTGTGGCAGAGGCGCGACTTATATTTACCTTAGGGAATGAGTTATAGTTTCTTGAACTAACTATAACTGCTGAATTTCTATGGTTTTATGTGTGTAAAATATGAGTTGACGTGCCAGTGTTGATGCACTTATGCCCAGTGACTGGCACAGAGACCTGAGGAGAAGACTTTGAGCAGCATTTCCGGCACTCTCAGAACAAAATGTTGCTTTCTACCAATGAAGGAATGAATCCAGAAACACAGGTCTAGAGTTAGACAGCACAGGATGCACCAAGAAGGGTGAAAGGTTAAGGAATACCACTGAAGTAAATGTTATCATACGCTGCATTTACCATGATGCATTAGGGTAAATTGAGTGCTGAGATGTGAGGCAGTGTGTTCCCACCCTACTTCCGTCTGAAAAGGCCCTTTTGAGCTACTCAGGTGACGAGCTTATGTTGATACACCTGCCCCCAGTTAGTGGTACAGAGACCTGAGAAGACTCTGGCAGTATTTCCAGCACCCCCAGAAAGACTTGTTGCTTTCTACTGAGGAAGGAATTAATCCAGAAACATGTGTCTTGTAGGATGCACTGGGGCAAATTCAGTGCTGGGATGTGAGGCACTCTGCTTCCACCCCCTTCTGAGTAAAATCTGAACCTAAATATAATGTCCCCATAACCTTTGTTTTGAGTGAAATTTAAAGTTTTTAAAATTCTATTTCCTAACTAGAACATCTCTGTAACCTTTGCTTTTTTCACTGAATCATATATATTTTATAGACTCACAAAGCATGTGTGTATGTAATCCTTTTCTGCCTTATTCTTTAGCCCTCTTCAACTGTTTTTAATTTGTGATTTTCTGCCTTCTGTAATACTCCAATTATCAGAAGGCCAAAAGGTATCCAGACTACTAATCATGAAGGATTGCCTTGGGTATCTTCACTTTTGACCAATTCAAGAAGTACACTTGGAGCATGTGCAGTTGAAAAGAGAAACAAACATATCTATGGGTTTACCGTTTGTTAAAGCCAACAAAGAAAATTCACAAAAAGTGCAATACGGACAAGACACTGGTCCTGTTCCACACTACTGTCTCCATACAAGATCAAAGTGTTCTTGTGTTAATGCTAATTTTCCATAAGGATGGAGAGGAGTGGAGTGGCACTCTCTGCACCACTCACTTCCACAAACTATCTCAACACACCTCTCACACTACAACGATCGCATCTGAGTAGCTTTTTGTAGCACAACGTCTGGGTCCCTCCTTATGTCTGTATTTTGTAATTTTCATACGTTTTATTAAATGTGGCCAGCAGCAACAAATTAATGGCTGATCTATTGTGGATTTTAAGCTTCGCCGCAAAAGTGTGTGATCCTGTCAACATAATGGCAAAACTTTAACATTCCTACCCATCCCACCCGAGCAGATATGCAAAATGTAAGACTACCTGTCAAACTGAATTTCATAAAAAAAATGCTCAACGCACAATCCACTGCTTTAACAATACCGAACTTTAAAAAAATGATTAAATGAAAGGTTTCATATTACCTGAGCTTCGTATCTTTCTTCAAGGCAGTGTGAATAGATGCCATTATGCTATGAAACAATTCAGAAGGTGGCGGAATATTAGTAACAGGGGGGGTCTGCATTATGTTGTCTTCAGGCTGATTTTGTTTAGTTAATTCTGATTGTGGTGTTTTCCTTTCAAATGGTGTTTCTTTATCCTTGACGCTTATCCTATGTACACAAAAAGGGAAGATAAATGACCCACTCAATATTTCCAGTATACAGACTGAAATCACACTCTACAAAAGAGCCTATTACATATAGTCAGACCGCTTTCAACTGTTACCGCTGACAGATGTAAAAACACATTTTAGAAATTCAGTGCACAAAAGATCTATGCAAAATTCAGTAAACAAAGAATGTATGAATATTCTTCCCTATGAAAAAGCAGAGAAGATCTGACAGCGAAGCTTGCTCTATTCCGGAACTGCTGCTCTGTCACAGATGCATGGGTCTGTCTCCCTTTTAAGTTGTGAGCAGCAGCAAAATCCGATCTGAAGCATTGCACAGGAGGCATACAAACAACTTTTGATCCAATTTAGAGAATGCAGTTGCTGTTTTGATCCAAGAGAGTTGTATTTCTTGTATCTATAATGTGAGCTTTGCCCTCTCATGTTTTAACATTAAATGTAAACATGAAGTGGCTATGTTAAAATATGCATAAACCTGTCTTCTGTAATGGAATTTGAACATAGCTAGAGATGCAAATAACCAGACCATGACGATATTTCTACTACTGAATTCATCAAATTCAAAGAAATAAAACACTAGGTACTCCTATCCACGGGTTCCAGTATACTTAGGATAATTTATCTTGAGGATGGTGGCATGTCAGCATGCATACAAATCTTGAACAGAAATCCTGAGCTAAACCTTCTCTCAAGCAGCAACATTAGGCTCCCATCTGACATCTTAGGCCATAGTACTACCAGGTAGCTGAAGTAAAAGTTTTGAAAAACGCACGTCTAAGTGTAACCAACTGACTCTTCGATCCAAAACTAAAAGCTCTGCAACACAAAGAGCCTGAGGAATTACTTCACTAACACAGAAACTTGACCAAGAGAGCAGCCAACAGAACACAACACAGACAACAAGTTACTGTAGTGAGAAGGAAACGCTACTCACCAGTAATCCTAGTTCTCTTCCACAGGAAATCTCTTCAAAGTCATAAGCACTGAATAGTCCCGCTCATGCGCAGGAATCCCAGAGTACTTTTAAACTGTATATAGAAGTATATCTACTTTGCACAATAGTAGACTACGAATACATATCCAGAATAGATCTTGTGACTTAACTTGGTGAATATTGAATGTAAAAGTGGCATTCTGTTTACATTTGTAGCTACTACTGTCCTCAAGACTACGTTGGGAGGTTTATCTTGGTGTTGCTAGAACAGAGGTTCTCTTTCAAGGAATCTTCATTAATAGTTATTTAAGCACTGAATAGTCTTGCCCACATTCGGGGATCCTCAAGTATTTAAGCTTTACATATATGTAAATCTAACTTTGTGCAAAGTAAACAACATGTGTTTGCAGCCTATAGAAAGGCTAAAAGAGGCCAAATTCATTTAATTTTTTATTTTAAAAAGAAGCCAACTGCATAGAAATGAGTCACTGCTAGAGAAGAGACCACAGAACATCTTTCACAAACTTTGTTGGAAAGAGAATGTATGACATTTTTAGCCACAAGGCTGCAATGCTAAGCACAGGAGAGACAAAACTGTCCCTATGACTTTAATAACCTCACAATATACCTGCATCCCATCATGCTTCACAGGTGACTGGGCAGGTCATTTCAGAAGAAATGAGAGTATTCTGGGTGAAAATTGCTGAAAACTGAAGTAAGTCTTGTCTGGAGAGGTGGGAGGGTTGCTTAAGACTTTGATGAGATTCCTCTGGAAGAGAACTAAGATTAGAGGTCAATAACCTTTCCTTCTCTTGCCAGGATCCTCAATAGTTGTCAGCACTAAATCGAATAGCAAGCCCATCTCGTAAATAAGCAGACAAGAAATAGAAAACAGCTCTAGCAATCACTCAAAAAGCTTCCTCAAAGGAGCATGTCCTACTTGAGTGTCCGCTCTGGATTCCGAGTCCAGACAGTAGTGTCCAGTGAAAGTATGAATAGATCTCCATGTAGCTGCTTTACAGATTGCTGAAGTAGGAATATTCCTAAGCAAGGCTATAGTAGCAGCTTTACCCCACGAGGAATGGGCTTTAGGTATACCAGTTAAGGACTTTCCACCAAGCTGATAAGTAAGTAGTGTACATGAAACTATCCATCTAGAAATAGACAACTTTGATGAAGGTAAACCTTTTCTTACGGGACCGCAATTTTTTTTAAAAAAAAACACTACCTTATTGTCGTATATCTTTTGTTTTGTTCAGAAAGAATTTCATAAGTCTTTTTTCATCCAGAGAATGCAGAGATCCCCCTGCTGAAGTGGATGGATTTGGAAAGGACATAGTGAAAGAGATGGTTGGGTTACTGTTAAAATCTGAAATCACCTTACGAAGAAAACCGGTGTGTTCTCATTATCACTCTTACTATGGAATACTATGTATTGTTCAGTTGCACATAAAGCCTGAATTTCACACGCTCTGCACACTGAGGTAATAGTGACAAAGAAAGCTGCTTTCCATGTAAGAGGTAGAGAGGCTTTGTCAATGGGTTTAAAGGGGGGTCCCTGTTAACTTAGATACAACAATGTTATGATCCCAAGGAGGTGAAGGGGACTTAACAGGACAAAACACTACATTTAATAGAAGAAAATTATAAATCAGACCTTGCCAGATGAAGTAGGTATCGTATTACCTCATCTTCTAGACACGAGGATGGATGGTGACTAAATACACCAAATACAAACACTCTTCCCTTAAAGGCATATGATTTTCTAATAAAAGGTCTTTTAGCTTCTCGTAGAATGTTCATATAGCCTTGTTAAAGACCTCAAATTTTACCCTGCTCTGTCCTAAAAACGAACCCGACCACCCTGCCGGAACCCTAAAACCTACCCCAACCTGTCCTAAAAACTACCCTAACCTTCTTTCCCTCCCTGTAGCCTAAAACATACCACCCACTGTCCTAAAAACTACCCTGAACCCTAAAACCTATCCCGCCCCATCCTAAAAACTACCCGGACCCCCAAACCCTGCCCTAAAAACTACCCCAATCTCCCCCCACCTCCAAACCAGGCACCAGCCCAACCCCACGTACCTCTCTCTCCTCTGCTCCTTCCTGTTCCACCCAGACATCTAGACTGCTCTCTCTGCTGTCACCACATATATGCATGGTAAAGGCACGCGTGCTAGATGCATAAGCATGGCAATGACCACGTGGTAAATGCATACCGTTGCACTGACCGCATTGTAAGTTGTTTCCCCCACCCTAAAGCCGAAGATAGATGCTCTAAGGATAGATATGCCTCTAACGAGGAAAAACCACAAAACGTTGAAGGAGCATGTCAAGACCACAAAATCCACTCTTGACTCCCTCAGGACAACAGCTCCTACACTAATGCACATATTAACGCCCTGAAAGATGAGGAGGACTACTTCAAACAACGTTCCAATGAGGGGTGCTTTAATGTTAAGATCGTGGGCCTCAGTATCAAGCTAGAATTCAACACTATGAAACCCTACCTCAAGGAATGGTTTTTGACAATGATTTTACAAGGCAAACACTCATCCTTCTTCTCCATGGAACACATCCACAGAGTTCAGGGTTAGCCCTCACCTCCATTCCCCCGTCCCCCCTCCAACACCCCTGTCACCACCAGGGGGCCCCCGTACCTGTGGTACTGGTCTCTTCAACTATAGAGACAGGGATCTATCTTGCAAGATACCAGAGCATGGGGACAGTGGAGAACACTCAAGTCAACATTTTCCATGACTACACATTGGAAGCACAACAATGGCCTTCTTCCTTTTTGTCAGTACCTCCATGACCAAGACATCAGCTATGCTTTACAATTTCTGGCCACACTAAGGATTAAGTAAGATGACAGTGCCACTTTCTGCACGACCCCAGAGGAGGCCTTGAACTGGTTGGAACACAGAAACATAGCCACTCCACCCCAGGGGACTGCAGACACCTCAATAGCATGGAGGGGACAAAGCAGCTGCCGCTCCCTTAAGATGCACCCCAAGGTGGGCCCCTCAAGGGAGCAGGCAGCCAAGGAAAAAGCATAGGTGGTCGCAGAAGTGGAACAGAGCGCATCAAACCCATCTCCTGCTGGATCAGTGGAGAGCAGTCTTAATGAGGAGGTACCCAACCATCCCCCATCACTGGTTGATCAGGTACTTGGAGGGGGGCCCTAGGGTCACTCCTCAGGTGTCGGAGGATGTGATATAGGCACCTGTGATTAGTTAGCCAATTCATGGACTTTGACTTCAATTCTGTGGCAAAGGATATAGATGAGGTCCATTGTACTGCTGTTGTGTCCGAGGGATGTGCAAGGCCAGTTTGCTGTTGCTGGTACTGCTCTACAGACTGCCTTACTTGTACAAAGTGTCGCAGAAACTGACTGTTTCACAAGTTCACTTTTTTGTTGTATCTAAGTAATGCTGGCTGGACACTGGGTGTGCTAGCCCGGGAAGAGGTTGAAAGACGCTATCTCTGTATATACTATACCAAAATGTGTAGTGTGTATGGAGTCCAGGGGTTCTCCACAGGCTTAACCAAGGCTACAGTAAATAATACTAATGCTCTCTTTTGTGGTAGTGTGGTCAAGCCGTTAGGCTTATTAGATGGTAGTGCAAAGCATTTGTAGTACACATACAGTCAAGAAACGAGGCACGCACCCAATGACTAATTCCAGGCCAATTGTTTTATAGAGCAAAAATATATTTTGTTATTTTATTTCTAGAACCAGAAGGTCTTTGTTGCAGGTAAATACAGTTGTAAATAGGTATCAAGCATATGTATCAAATGTTCTTTATTTGGTTTTTGCAGATAAAGCAGTTTACAAGTAACACTTATCAATTTCAATAATTGACCATGCAATTTTTCATAGTAGTCAATAGAGTCCCGGGGGTGGGGAGGTGGGGAATGTTAGCACATTCAACAGGCAAGTACACAACTTACGATTCCAGTCTTCGGGGTTAAGATGTCCACAGGTAAAAGTTTAGGCTGACCCCAAAAGTTACACCACCAGCAACAAGGGGCCTGTTCGGTGCAGAGGTCAAAGTTAGTATTGGGTTTACAATGGAATCCTATGAGACTGGGGATGCTCGGTAGAAAGCAGACTGCTGGTAAGTACCTGGGTTTCAGGACACAGGTCTTGGGGGTTTAGGTCAGCACCAGAGGAGGGTGGGGTGTGCCAAACACAGGGCTGGGTGCCTAATGCTTTTCAATGGAGGTACCGGGGGTCACAAAAAGATGCTGCAGGCTGGGGCCAGGGCGTCGGTTCTGGGAAACCAAAGGCTGTCGGTCAGATTACCCAAAGACACGGGGCTGCAGGTGCGGACATCTCTTTGGGCGTCTGGTATCTTCGTCGGTATCCGGTCGCGGCCAGGCGGGTCCTCCGGATTCAGGCTGCAGGTGTCCTCGTGTTCGTCAGGAGGGGTCAATGCAGGGTGGACTTGAGGTCGGAATCGCCTGGGGACCTTCTCTGGAATGGTGGACCACCTGGACTCAGCAGTGGGTGCAGCTTGTGGATCCAGGGCGGTTCTGGAGTTTTTTTTGGAGGTTTCTGCTGGATAGGGCTGCTGTCCTCTGTAGTTCTTGGTCCTCTGCTGGGCAGGCAGTCTTCTGGGGGTTTGTAGGGGTCCCTGGTCCTGCAGGATGGGTCGCCTTTTTGGAACAGGAGTCTTGAGGCTGCAGACAGGCTGGCAGGGCTGGGGCCAAGCGAGTTGTCGCCTGGAGTCTTCACCGCTGGGAAAGGCAAGCAGTCCTTCTTTCTTCTTGAGGTCGCCAGGAATCTGGTAAGGTTCACGGGTGCCCCTAAATACTAGACTTAGGGGTGCTACAGGGGTCAAAGGGCAATAGCCAATGGCTACTGTCCCTGAGGGTGGCTAAACCTTCCTGTGCCCACTCTCTTTGGGGAGGGGGGCACATTTCTATCCCTATTGGTCCCTCTCCTCCAAACCAAGATGGAGGATTCTACAAGGGGGAGAGGGGGGGTGGGCACTTCAGCTCTGGGCAATTTAGGGGTGATCCCAGGTGAAGTGGTCTCTCCTTGTTTTTTCAGAATTTTCCTACCAGACCTGCCGCCAAAAGTGGTGCTTGGTCCGGGGGCAGGCATCTCTACTAGCCGGAGTGCCCTGGAGCACTGTAACAGGACACCAGAGCCTTTGAGGTTCACCGCCAAGTGTTACAGTTCCTGCAGGGGGAGGTGTGAAGCACCTCTACCCAGAGCAGGCTTTTTTTCAGACCCCAGAGAGTCCAAAGGCTCTCACCCCAATCTTGTCCGTTAGTGGCAGGCACTGCTCAACCATGCACTAAAGGGTTGGGTAAAATACAAGAGGCATCTCTAAGATGCCCTCTGTGTGCATTTTACAATAGATCCAACACTGGCTTTATTGTGTTGGTTTATTGCGCTGAGAAGTTTGATACCAAACTTTGCAGTCTTCAGTGAAGTCATCATGGAGCTGTGGAGTTCATAATGACAAACTCCCAGCCCATGTAGTCAGTATGGCCACACTGGACTTACAATGTCTAAGAATGGTCTTAGACACTGTAGGGGCATACTGCTCTTGCAGCTATGCCCTCACCAGTGGTATAGTGCACCCTGCCTTCGGGCTGTGAGGCCTGCTAGAAGGGTGACTTACCTATGCCACAGGCAGTGGTTTGTGGTCGTGGCAACCTAAAAGGGGTGCTATGTCAACTTTACCTTTTTCTCTCCACCAACACACACAATCTGCAACAGTAGTGTGCATGTGTTTGGTGAGGGGTCCTTAAGGGGTGGCACAATACATGCTGCAGACCTTAGGGACCCTCTCTGGTCACAGAGCCCTTGGTACCACTAGTTCCTTTTACAAAGGACTTCGATGTGAGCCAGGGGTGTGTCAATTGTGGAAACAATGGTACAGTTTAGAGAAAGAACACTGGTCCTGGGTCCTGGTTAGCAGGATCCCACAACACACTCAATCAAGTTAGCATCATATCAGGCAAAAAGTGAAGGGGTACTGCAGACAAGGGCCCAGTTTCCTACAGGGGTGTTCGGTGATTGTTATATGCTTACCTTTCTTACTCGTTTTTGTTTCCTCATTGAATGTTTTTAGAAATGTGTGCGGTTCACTGGCTTGGGGAGTGGGGTGGATGATAGGCTTGGATGGGATGAAGACTGTGGTGTTATATTGCAAGATTATTACTGAAAGACTATGCCTGGTACTAGAACAGGAACACAGTATCTGTTAATGATATGAAATGTAAGGGGGTTGGCTGGCTACGTGAAGTGGTGCAGAGTGCACCAAAACCTGCGCAGGCGTAAATCTAATAAGCACTCCTGCAAGAGACACATCTGTCTGCTCTGGACCTGGAGGACAAGAGTAGGTGCTGGCGCGGAACTACATGCTCCCCGATATGCTTGGGGTGCGCTTAACTAAGTGACACCAAGGACACCATTGGAGGTGCTATACACTAAGGTATACCCGGAAGGGAGATACTCACTACTAGAGGTGATCCTATATGGCCCTCCTGTGTCCATTATTTCTTTATATGGTCCAAACAATAATGAGGCCCTATTTCTACAATTCCATCAGGCCCTGCTCCATAAAGCACTGGTCCCTTTCTACTGATCAGAAATTTTAATTGCGTTCCAGGCCTTGACTGTGACCGCTCCTGCCCACCGGTATCAGGGACCCACTTGGTTGTACTCACTCACCATCTCGACAATTGGGTCTCCCACAATCAGGCATTGGACGCATGGCACAGCTTACATCCCCCGCTCAGAGAATATTCTTTATATTCGGGGCAACACAATCTCCACAGCAGGATTGACCATATATGTTACAGCTCAGAGGCACTCACAAAGGTTGTCCAGGCAGAATATTCAGGTTGCACTACCACAGACCACTGCCCACTGCAATTCCAACTGACATGGGGCCACAGGCACCCTTGTGTACCAACTTTGAGCCTTTCCACAGACGGCCTACAGGACAAGGCCTTTCGCGCCACCCTCTCCCCGCCTACTTCATAGATTACATAGGCTGGATTCGGAGATTCGTACATGTGAACTGATGCTATCGGACAATAAGACAGCTGCTGCTCTACTGGCACAAGTGCTACTAGCACACGTCTACGTTACAACAGCTGGGCACAGTAGGCTATAAGTAATATCAAACCCGGAAACACATGGAAGAAGATAAGGCAGACAAGCTTTTGACCTGGCTTTTCCGCACTCTCCAAGGGTCGCCATTACTGATAATCGCAAAGCAACAGGCCCCATACTCAACACCCCGGAGGCTATTAATACAGCATTTTGCTCCTACTATACGGCGCTCTACCCAGCCCCGCATTTGACAGACCCTACCCTGATTGGTTTGTTTCTAGACACTTTACGCCTACCACAACTTCAGGCATCTCAACGGGCAGATCTTGAGGCCCACTTTTTCTATGACGTGGATGCGATCAGGCAAATGGCACGTGGCAATACTCCTGGAGCAGACGGCTGGCTGGAGGAAATTTATGATGCCTTTAAGCTCAAACTCACCTCTCACTTGCTAAAAGTGTTGAATTCAGCCTCCTAGATGGGCATGCTCCCATATCTACTTTGTGAGGCAATCTTGGCTTTCCTACCAAAGCCGGACAGAGATGCTCTATTGCTGGGCTTATATAGAACCCTCTCCTTATTGAACACAGACTACAAGATCCTACGGAAGATGTTAATGAATCAGTTGATCCCCATAGCAAAATACGTAGTACACCCAGATCAGAACATGTTTGTACCCGAGAGGTTTCCTGAACCTATGCCGCCTATTCATGCTGATGGATTGGGCACGATCATCAGGTTAGATCACCTGTGTAGCATTGCTGGACATAAAGAAGGCGTTTGACACTCAGGGATGGAAATTCTAAAGGAGGTCTTCACGAGGACTGGGATAGGCTCCAAGTTCCAATAATTGACAGCCCTGCTTTACAACATGCTGCTACTCCAGGTAAAAACTGAACGTGTCATTTCTGATTGATTCACCAGAGCGTAGCACCCATTAGGGTTGTCCCCTGTCCCCAATAATCTTTGCTCTGACAATGGAACCCCTTGCGTGTGCACTTCGATCTCGCGCCTCAAAGTGAGGAGTCCAAACCGATGGTCGCTGGTACGTAATATCACTAGATGATGCCACTGTGCTTCCTTGAATTAAGGCACTCCTACGGCAATTTGAAGAACCATCAGGCCTAAGAGTGAATTGGGACAAGTCCCAACTGCTTCCGTTGACAGCACTATACGAGGCTCAGCAGAGGGAGCTTCCACACACCCTGCTCCCCTGGTTCTGTATTTCCATTAAATACCTGAGCGTTTGGGTGTATCATTCAAACCCAGACTTAAGAGGACATTGTGGGCAGAGCCCTTGTGAGTGTGAGGTATTCCCTCCTGTTTTGGATGTTCTAATCGCTCTCACCAGCGGGAACAGTAGCGATCTCCAAGATGTTAAGCTATCCAAGTTATTGTATTTCTTCTCCTCTCTGCTGGTGAAACTGCCCGCCCGGTTCTTTGCGGACCTACAATCGTTCCTCACTGCATTAATATAGGGCAAAAGCAGACGCACGGTGGCACTTGCTAAACTATATGCTACCCCAGCCGTGGTGTGCTAGGTGCCCCAAATTCCTAATACAACTATGAAGCTGTCCACCTACAGTGCCATGCAACGGCTTGCAGGCAAAAATATGTTAGAACTGGGACGTTGGATTAGGGAGGCAGCATCTTCCCTGGTGTTGCAATGGCTACTGGGTTGTAAAATGGAGGTACCTGGGATGAGGAAACACCCTCATGCACGTGACCAGAAAATGCTGGGCTACTACGTACATGCCTAAGCTACGTGATTGCTCTCTATACACACCAAAACCCAAACGCAACCGGATGCAGCAGCTGAGACCGAAGCAGGTATTAATGTCTGGGGCAAACTATTCACAGTTTGCCTCCTCAACACATTTGACAGTGTGGTAGATGACTATGGTATTCCCAGGGCTCTTTACTTATCTACGCCACAATTACACAATACCTACACATGACCAGGCAAAAAAGGCACGATGAGCCAGAGAATTACCCAGCTTTTACAGGTGCTGTTGACATTTGGGAAGGCAAAGGGCATCTTTACAGCTCTATACACACTGACAGGGAGGTTCCTCACCACCCTCTACGTGCTTATTAGGATGAATGCCCTAACTGTCACGTTGATAGAAAAACAATGAACACAAAGGTGCCAAAATGAATTCCCACGGACACCAGATTAAAGTATACAGAGTTTAATTGCCTTCACGGCACACATGCTTCAGCCCTGAGCGACTGAAGACACTTGCCCCCACTGCCAGACTGAGGCAGCAGATTTTATGCACATGGAGTGAGTGGAGCGGCCCCCAACTTGTCCCTTACTGGGACGAGGTCATGAGGTTTATGTTAGAGTCCTTAGGCATTCCCTTCCAAAGAGAGGGTAGGCATTGCATCTTGGACGTCATCTCCCCCTTGGCTGCGCATAGGCCAGACAAAGAATTCATGGATCTTGCCTTAGTGCTGGCGAAACAGAGGATAGCCATGTGTTGGAAGTTGGTTATGCTTTCCCTAACCAATTTTTGTCTTTTGGATGTGCGCTCTGCCATTCTGGAGAAACAACAAGCACTGATGGCTGGAGGGCCTGGTTGTCTGACAACAGCCACACTTCCGGACTGGCAGAATTATTTGGAGAAGGTGGAAGCTGAGTCAAACAATAGACTGCCATAGATAACGTGACCTCTGGTGACACTTTCAGTGGTCTGGCTGTCAGCCCTCCAGAATACAGCTTCACACCCCTAGGTACAACTCCAGGGATCCCTGCACCGTGCACAAATTCAGGTCACCTTAAACATTTACCATCCCTGCACAGACATAAGCAGATTCTTCCAACTAGACTCCCTTCTTTCCCTCCCCTGCTGCCCTCTCCCTGCTCCTTCCACTCGCCCCAGCTACACCTTCCTTCTCCCTTGACCCAAAGGTAGACACCGGAGATCACTATCCATCAGTTTGCATATTTCTTACAGATTGTAGACTGTAAAGTTCATGTTTTACGATGCTAATTGTAAGGATGCTACTAAATCACTGTTGACAATATTTCTACTACTGCACGGATAACTGGGTGTATATATGGATATGTGTCAATGCCAAGCTTCACTCAATTGTTACTTTCTTGTTATCAAAACTAACAAAGATACATTTAAAAGAAAATTGTACTCCTCTGTTCTCCGGTCAGCAGTCATCTCTATTCACGACTACTTTTGAGTCCATCGAAATCTGAAGTCCTGGTATCAAGGTGTCCCCTAAATGATCAATCTAGGGGCGTTAAGGGGAGTTAGGTGTAGCAGTCAGTAGGCTACTTACCCCTGTGGTCACTGTATCCCTCAGATAACCACTTCCTTTGGGGATTGGGCATCACCCTGTCCAAGAAGAACAAGTTACTTACCTTCGGTAATGCTTTTTCTGGTGGATACACTAGCTACCTGTGGACTCCTCACCTTATGAATTCTCCCATGCGCCAACATTCCACGGAAAATCTTCTTCCAAGCTCTCCATGTCGACGAGGACGTCACAGCTGCAGGCAACTCCGTCTGACATCACCATGCCAATTAGAGGTCCTCGCCGGCGTGCTGACGTCAGTTTCACCCATTTTTTACGTGCCTTTGAGGCAACCAGGTGAAAACCGACCTCACAATAGCTCAAATGAATACATATATACATAAAACCATAATGTAATAAAATTGTAACCATCATTTATATATACACATAATTACCAAAAACCTATGTACATTTGTAATACAAAAATCTTGGTATGACCAGACAAGCAACGGGGAGGCGGGTGGGACTGTGAGGAATAACTTGTTCTTCTGATGGATACAATTACCTGTGGATTCCTCACCTTATGAATAGAGTCCCAAAGCAGTACCGCACTCTGAGGTGGGTGCCTGTCTGGTTACACCAAGAAATCCTGCAATACAGATCGTGCAAAATGGCCGTCCCTCTTAACCTCAGAGTCCAAGCAATAATGCTTTGCAAAGGTGTGGAGGGACGCCCAAGTCGCTGCCTTGCAAATATCCACCACCGGAACCCCCTCTAGCCAAGGCCGAAGTGGCAGACTTAGCCCTGGTCGAATGGGCCCTAATACCCTCAGGGGGAACTTTCTTTGCCAACGAGTAGCAAACCTTGATACAAAGAATGACCCACCTGGATATTGTTCTTTTATTAACCGCTCTGCCCTTCCTCTTTCCAATATATCCCACGAATAGCTCATCTTCCAAGCGAAAGTCTTTTGTCCTCTCAATATAAAAACGGAGAGCCCTTCTGGGGTCCAAACGATGGAGCCTCTCTTCCTCCTATGAGAGGTGATGAGGAGGGTAGAAAGAAGGAAGGGTAATGGTCTGCCCCATATGAAAAGGAGTGACAACTTTAGGTAGGAAAGCCGTCCTGAATTTCAGCACCACTTTATCAAGAAAGAATAAAGTAAAAGGAGGTTTAACACAAAGAGCCTGAATCTCACTTACACAGGAAGAAAGCATGGGTTCCAAAGGAGAACCCATTAAAAAAGTTAAAACGAGATTCAGATCCCACTGAGGCATAATAAAAGGAGTGGGAGGAAACTTATTAGCTAAACCCTTTAAGAACCTAATAACAATAGGTGATTTAAACAAAGAGGGTTGATCCGGAAGGCAAAGAAAGGCTCACAGTACCGCCAAATAGCCCTTGACAGTAGAAACTGCACAACCCTTCTGTGCTAAAGCTAATGCAAGCAACAGAACATCGGATAGATGGGCCCTCAAAGGATCAATTTGCTTCTCTCAACACCAAGCCATTCATTTTGCCCACCTGCCAGCATAAACGGGCTTAGTGGAGTGTCGCCTGGCTGATAAAATAACATCCAATACATCTGGTGGGAGAGAGAAAGAGCTCAGGTTGTCCCGTTCAATACCATGAAGATGCAGGCTCTGGAGGTGGGGGTGTAGAACCTGCCCCTGCGACTTCAAGAGGAGGTCTGCCCTGAGAGGGAGACGGAGCTGAGGGCACAGTGAAAGTTGGAGAAGGTCCATGTACCACACCCTTATTGGCCAATACGTGGCTATTAAAATGACCTGAGCCCGATCTTGGCAAACCTTCCTCAGAACCCAAGGAATCAAGAGTATGGGGGGAAACGCGTAAAGCAACTGGTTGCACCAAGACATCTGTAACGCATCCCCCAAAGCTCCTTGCACCGGATACTAGAGGCTGCAGAATGACGGGCAGCAGATCTATCCTTGGAGAACCCCACATCTAAAAGATGTGAAGGACCAGACCCGGATGGAGATGCAACTCGTGATCGGCCGAGAAATGTCAACAGAGAGTGTCCGCACGTACGTTGAGCACTCCGGCCAGATGATTCGCTATCAAGCAAATCCGATGGTACTGAAGCCAGGACCAGAGCCACAGAACCTCTCTGCAGAGAAGGTGCGAACCCACTCCTCCCTGCTTGTTTATATACCACATCGCGGTAGTGTTGTCCGTCAGGACCTGAACTGACTGACCGCGAAGGGACAGGAAGAAGGCCTTAAGAGCCAGCCGTATCGCCTGCAACCCTAACAGATTGATATGAAAAGTCTGTTCCGCTAGAGATCAACGACTCTTGATCGCCAGGTCTCCCAGATGAGCTCCCCACCCTAGAGTGGAAGCATCCATCATGACCGTGGCCACCGGAGGCGGCAGTGAAAACGGCCTTCCTTGAGAAAGGTTGCCACCCACAGCCCACCATCGTAGATCCGCTGCAGCATTTCTGGAGATCGTTATTGACTCCTCGAGATCCCCTTTGTGTTGAAACCACTGCTTGCGGAGGTACCACTGGAGAACCCTCATGTGCCAACGTGAATGAGTGACCAACAGAATACAAGAAGTGAACAGACTGAGCAGGGTAGGACCTTGAGGACTGGAACAACCGCTCCATTTTGAAACATTGGAATCAACGCCTGGCTGTCCTGAATCCGCTGAGGCACAGGATAGTTCTGATTTAATGTTGTATCCAGTACTGCCCCTATGAACAGGAGGCGCTGAGAGGGCTCCAGGTGAGACTTGGGCACGTTTACCGAAAAGCCAAGACTGAACAACAACTGAGGTGTCATCTGCAAGGGATGCAACACGAGCTCTGGTGACTTGGCTTTGACCAACCAATCGTCCAGGTAAGGGAATACTGATATTCTCTTCCTTCTGAGACTTGTTGCAACCACCACAATCACCTTCGTAAAGACTTGAGGTGCTGAAGTAAGACCAAACGGAAGGACCGCAAACTGGTAGTCTTGCGACCTGACCACAAACCGGAAACTTGAGTATAGAGATATGAAAGTAAGCATCCTGCAAGTCGACCGACACAATCCAATCCTCTCTGTTCAACGCCAGAAGTACTTGTGCTAGAGTCAGCATCTTGAATTTTTCCTGTTTGAGGAACCAATTCAAAATCCAGGTCTAGGATTGGTCTCAATCGGCCATACTTCTTAGGAATCAGGGAATATCTCGAATAACAACCCTGACCCCTTTCCTGCTCTGGAACCAACTCCACTGCACCTGTTGATAACAGGATTTGAACCTTCTGCTGCGACAACAGGAGATGGTCTTCTGAACAAAATGAGGGACAGGGAGGGATGGGAGGGGGAAACTCCTGAAAAGGGAGAGCATATCCTTTCCTCACAATGTTCAGAACCCAGGAGTGTGATGTGATTAACTCCCCCTCGTGGAGAAAAAGACGTAATCTTCCCCCTACACGAGACGTATGGCTGAAAATGAGCAGAAAACTAGGGCTGCTTCCCTTGTTGTTGTCCTCCAGAGGAAGAGGATGACGTAGGGTGCTGCTGGGTGGCCCCTCTTGTCCGAACCCTCCCCCACCCTCTAAAGGACCTATAAGGGAGGCTGGTAGGCTGTTGGACTGTGGTCTCCTATGGTAAACGGCTCCACGCCCAAACCCCTGAACCTCTGAAAGGACCTGAAAGGGTGTAGGAAGTTGGCTCTGTATGCACTATTTCAAAGTAAGGAATAGTATGCACAGAGTCCAAGGGTTCCCCTTAGAGGTAAGATAGTGGCAAAAAGAGATAATACTAATGCTCTATTTTGTGGTAGTGTGGTCGAGCACTAGGCTTATCAAAGGAGTAGTGTTAAGCATTTGTTGTACATACATACAGGCAATAAATGAGGAACACACACTCAGAGACAATTCCAGGCCAATAGGTTTTGTTATAGAAAAATATATTTTCTTAGTTTATTTTAAGAACCACAGGTTCAAATTCTACATGTAATATCTCATTTGAAAGGTATTGCAGGTAAGTACTTTAGGAACTTTGAATAATCACAATAGCATATATACTTTTTACATAAAACACATATAGCTATTTCAAAAGTGGACACAGTGCAATTTTCAACAGTTCCTGGGGGAGGTAAGTTATTGTTAGTTCTTGCAGGTAAGTAAACCACCTACGGGGTTCAAATTGGGGTCCAAGGTAGCCCACCGTTCGGGGTTCAGAGCAATCCCAAAGTCACCACACCAGCAGCTCAGGGCCGGTCAGGTGCAGAGTTCAGAGTGGTGCCCAAAACACATAGGCTTCAATGGAGAAGGGGGTGCCCCGGTTCCAGTCTGCCAGCAGGTAAGTACCCGCGTCTTCGGAGGGCAGACCAGGGGGGTTTTGTAGGGCACCGGGGGGGACACAAGTCAGCACAAAAAGTACACCCTCAGCAGCACGGGGGCGGCCGGGTGCAGTGTGCAAACACGCGTCGGGTTTTCAATAGGTTTCAATGAGAGACCAAGGGGTCTCTTCAGCGATGCAGGCAGGCGGGGGGGGGCTCCTCGGGGTAGCCACCACCTGGGCAAGGGAGAGGGCCTCCTGGGGGTCACTCCTGCACTGGAGTTCCGATCCTTCAGGTCCTGGGGGCTGCGGGTGCAGGGTCTTTTCCAGGCGTCGGGATTTCAGAGTCAGGTAGTCGCGGTCAGGGGGGGCCTCGGGATTCCCTCTGCAGGCGTCGCTGTGGGGGCTCAGGGGGGACAACTTTGGTTACTCACAGTCTTGGAGTCGCCGGGGGGTCCTCCCTGTAGCGTTCTTTCTTCACCAGTCGAGTCGGGGTCGCCGGGTGCAGTGTTGCAAGTCTCACGCTTCTGGCGGGAATTGCAGGGGTCTTTAAAGTTGCTCCTCTGGAAACAAAGTTGCAGTCTTTGTTGAACAGGGCCGCTGTTCTCGGGAGTTTCTTGGTCCTTTTAGAGCAGGGCAGTCCTCTGAGGATTCAGAGGTCGCTGGTCCTGGGGAAAGCATCGCTGGAGCAGTTTTCTTCCGAAGGGGGGAGACAGGCCGGTAGAGCTGGGGCCAAGGCAGTTGGTGTCTCCGTCTTCTCTGCAGGGTTTTTCAGCTCAGCAGTCCTCTTCTTCTTAGGTTGCAGGAATCTATCTTGCTGGGTTCTGGGAGCCCCTAAATACTCGATTTAGGAGTGTGTTTAGGTCTGGGAGGGCAGTAGCCAATGGCTACTGTCCTTGAGGGTGGGTACACCCTCTTTGTGCCTCCTCCCTGAGGGGAGGGGGGCACATCCCTATTCCTATTGGGGGAATTCTCTTTCTACAAGATGGAGGATTTCTAAAAGTCAGAGTCACCTCAGCTCAGGACACCTTAGGGGATGTCCTGACTGGCCAGTGACTCCTCCTTGTTTTTCTCATTATCTCTCCTGGACTTGCCGCCAAAAGTGGGGGCTGGGTCCAGGGGGCGGGCATCTCCACTAGCTGGAGTGCCCTGGGGCATTGTAACACGAAGCTTGAGCCTTTGAAGCTCACTGCTAGGTGTTACAGTTCCTGCAGGGGGGAGGTGTGAAGCACCTCCACCCAGAGCAGGCTTTGTTTCTTTCCTCAGAGAGCACAAAGGCTCTCACCGCATGGGGTCAGAAACTCGTCTCTCAGCAGCAGGCTGGCACAGACCAGTCAGTCCTGCACTGAACAATTGGGTAAAATACAGGGGGCATCTCTAAGATGCCCTCTGTGTGCATTTTTTTAATAAATCCAACACTGGCATCAGTGTGGGTTTATTATTCTGAGAAGTTTGATACCAAATTTCCCAGTATTCAGTGTAGCCATTATGGAGCTGTGGAGTTCGTTTTTGACAGACTCCCAGACCATATACTCTTATGGCTACCCTGCACTTACAATGTCTAAGGTTTTGCTTAGACACTGTAGGGGCATAGTGCTCATGCGCATATGCCCTCACCTGTGGTATAGTGCACCCTGCCTTAGGGCTGTAAAGCCTGTTAGAGGGGTGACTTACCTATGCCATAGGCAGTGTGAGGTTGGCCTGGCACCCTGAGGGGAGTGCCATGTCGACTTAGTCATTTTCTCCCCACCAGCACACACAAGCTGGCAAGCAGTGTGTCTGTGCTGAGAGAGGGGTCCCTAGGGTGGCATAAGACATGCTGCAGCCCTTAGAGACCTTCCCTGGCATCAGGGCCCTTGGTACCAGGGGTACCAGTTACAAGGGACTTACCTAGGTGCCAGGGTTGAGCCAATTGTGAAAACAATGGTACATTTTACGTGAAAGAACACTGGTGCTGGGGCCTGGTTAGCAGGGTCCCAGCACACTTCTCAGTCAAGTCAGCATCATTATCAGGCAAAAAGTGGGGGGTAACTGCAACAGGGAGCCATTTCTTTACAAAGGGGTAGTAGTGGAAGCCTGCAGACCCAAAGACTTTGCTGTGGCCCTACTGTCCTTAAAGCGCTCTAAGGCGTCAGCTTTAGCACCAAAACGTTTTTCCTCATCAAAAGTCAAGTCCAAGAGAGCAGTCTGGACATCTGAGGAAAAGCCAGAGAACCTCAACTATGCATGGGTCCTGGTAGCAACAGAGGTACACATCGCCCTGGCCACCGAATCTGTAGAATCCAGACCAGACTGGATTATCTGCTTTGTTGCGGCCTAAGCATCAGACAGAAGTTCTTCAAATTGTCGCTGCACCTCCTGCGGCAGGTCCGGAACCATAGTCTTATCTGAATCCATCAGGGCGTGCACATATCTACCCAATACACAGGTAGCATTTGCTGCTTTGAGGGCCATACTGCAAGAAGAAAAAGTTTTCTTCGCCGGCTGCTTCATCCTCTTGGATTCCCTGTTCGCCAGAATCACAGGGAAGGAGCCTGGTGCACACCATGTTTAACAAGAGGCCTGAACAACCAGACTCTCTAGGGTAGAATGTTTTGACAGGAATCCCAGATCCCCAGGAGCCACCCTGTAGCTCCTTGCCACAGATGTGTTGACAGCTGCTAACGATACAGGCTTCCTCCAAACCTATAAGATAGGCTCCAGAAGAGCATCATTAAACAGAAGCAATGGATCCGCCGAAGTAAAAGAAGGATGCAGGACCTCACTTAAGATATTTCTTTTGACCTCTGCATCAGGCAACGGAAGATCAAAAAAATTAGCCGCCTTCCTGATCACAGTATGGAAAGAGGCCGCCACCTCCTTAAACTACCCTGGTGAGGAAGGGTCCCATTCCGTGGAAGTGTCTAGTCCACTGGCCGAGTCAAGCCCTTGATATTCCCCCAAGGGTTCAACAATCTCCCCTTCTTCCAACAACTGCCTCTTGTACTCCTCTTCCTCCTTGGCGTCGACATAGAATTAGCTGACGTCGATGAAACCGGCTTCAGAACTGAAAGGCGCGGACCAGGAGAAGAAGGTTGACTTCAGTCTAATCCGGAGGATCCCATCGGCACCGTGGTCACCTGAGGCTCCGGCATCGACTGAAAGGGTGATGACACCGGCGCCGCAGGTCTAAAAGGCAAAGTCATCGGAACCGCAGGTCGCTGAGGTGACGTCAATGGCGCTGAACCGGCACCCTCAGCAGGATAGAAGTGCATAAACGGCGCCGCCTTGTAAGGAGCCGGGGAGCCCAACGAAAATGCTAAAGGACCCGTGGGACCAGCCGGTGCACCAGCAGAGGCCATAGGATTAAACATAGAAAACATGGCATTTAAAAATGCCGCCGCATCCGCTCCCGGAGCTGGGAAGGCAGGATACCGCTGGTCTCCATGCTGCACCGGCGCTTGTTGAGCATCTGAATCCTGCGCCACAGGTGAAAAGCGAGAACTCTCTGGGCGCGCAACCACCTCGAAGACCGACGGCACTGGAGAAGCCTGAGGGCTCTGAGGTTGTGGAGCCACAGTCGGACTAACCTCCCACGTCTGCCGTCACGATGGAGACCTGGACCTTGAACGGCTCCGAGCCGAACGACGCTAAGGGTCATGATGACGTCGCCTCTTATGCTTCTTCGTCGAAGTGTGAGAAGATGACCTGTGATGGCCCTCATGTCCTTTTTTCGCCTTAGCCAAAAAGAGTTTGGCCTCCCTATCCTTCAGAGCCTTTGGATTCATGCTCTCACAGGATACACACTCGACGTCATGCTCGGAGCTCAAACACCAAAGACAATCATCATGAGGGCCAGGGACCGACATGCGACCCCCCCACACTTTCCTCACGGCTTAAATCCCGTAACCAGAAACAAGATGGAACACCTTCAACAGCAGCGAGTGTTAGGAGAAAACCGATAGCGTCGAAGGCATGGAAAAAAGGTAACTGACGTCAGCACGCCGGCGAGGACCTCTTATTGGCACGGTGACGTCAGACGGAGTCGTGTGGAGTCATGCAATTGTGACGTCCTCGTCGACGTGGAGAGCTGGGATGAAGATTTTCTGTCAGATGCTGGCGCATGGGTGAATTCATAAGGTGAGGAATGCACAGGTAGTTGTATTCTTTCGAACTCCTACTTCCACCACACACAAGATGGTGGAATTCCTAATTTTGTGTTAATTTCAAGCTGGTCACCCTAGAGGTGTGTCCAGCCTCCAAAGTGCAACAAGCCTCCCGCATATCTAATTTTGGGCCTGGTCAGGGTGCGGTCAGCATCCCCTAATCTCTGAGGGAGTTTGTACGGCCCTTTGAAGCTCCCTGCCTTGGAATGCTAATTTACAGGTCATCCTGTGTACAAGACGCTCTGCTCTGCCAGAGCAGGCTTTGTTCCTGACCACTCAAGAGGGTGGGCTCTCACCCGTAGGGGTCAGAAACTCATCTGTGGTGGCACGCTGGTTACAAGCAGTCAGTCAGCACACTAATAGTTGGTAGGTTTTCAGGGGGCATCTCTAACGTACTCTTCCTGGTGCATGTATGAAATCCAACACTGGAATCATTGTGGGTTTATTAATATGAGGTGTTTGATACCAAACACCATAGGTATCAGTGAAGCCATTAGGTAGCTGGGGAACTTGTTTAGAACAGCATCCAATACGTACCTTAGTATGGTTTCCCTGTTCACTTGTACAGTCCATAATTGAACTGGCCAACACAGGGGCATATCTATTTATGCATATAGGCATATCTATTCATGCATAGATTTCCTCATAGGTAATAATGCACTCTGCCTTGGGACTGTACGGTCTGCTGTAGGGGTGACTTACAAATACTACATGCAGTGTTAGGGGACATTTATCATATTGTGTTTTCACAATTTAGAGCACCTGGCTATCCAGCCTCCGTTGGTAGTTAATACGAGTTTGGTGCTGGGTCCCTCAGAGTGGCACAAGCTATGTTGCAGCTCTTAGGGACTCTCTTTAGTATCTATGCAGATGTACAACTTACTAGGGACTTAGAGAGGTGCTAAAGGCCTGGTCACTTGGTAATCAAGAGAACAATTGTCTTGTTTTCTGTGAAGGAACACTTGACACTTGGATCCTGGTTAGCAGGAACCCACTGCACCTCAGTCATAAAATACCAGACAACAAGTGGGGTGACAACTGCAACCAAAATCCAGTTTCCTACAGATCTTCTATGTCCTGGAGGCAAAAGCAGAACCCTGGTCTGAGTATAATCCTGCTAATGCATGTGTCCGATAAAGACTTGCAAATCTTTAATAACAGTTTGTGCACCAGGGGATCACTGTGGCCACACCCACAGAAATCTGGTACAAGAGTCTACTGCAAGTAGAATGTATTTGTATGTGTAAGAAAGTCACTATTTTTGGCATGGTTACCACTCAATTTTTGCCTGTTTATCAGTGTATTTAGAATGTTTACACTGGGATCCTGCTAACCAGGACCCCAGTGATTGTGATCTCTCCTCTAAATTTGGCTGCTTTGTTACCCTTTACACTCCACAATTGGCATACTGGTGTACCCCTGTAAGTCCCTAGTATATAGTACTTAGGTACCCAGGGCATTGGTACACCAGGGGTCGCCCACGGGTTGCAGCATGTATTATGCCACCCCTGGGAGCCCATGCAAACTGTGTCTACAGGCATCCCATTGCAGCTTGAGGGAAAAGGTGCATGCACCCTTTCATTGCTGGTCACTGTAAGCCACCCCTATCGTAGGACCCCCCTAACCCAGAGGGCAGGGTGCAGGCTCCTGTGTGTGCTGGCACCCCTGCATAAGCAGAGGTGCCCATGCAAATTCCAGTTCCAATGCACTGGACTTCATAATTGAGGGGAAGCCATTTTATCCATGTACTGGCCACAGGTGGTCCAGCTACATAATGGTAACTCCAAACTTACGCATGTTTGACATCAAACATGTCAGACTCGTACCCCAATACTAATGCCGGAATTGGTGGCATGATTCCATGCACTCTGGAGGATCCTTAGAGGATTGCTCCTACTGGTCTTTCAGGGTTTACGGACAGCCCGCGCTGCTGTAGCCCCTCGGACAGGTTTCTGCCCTTCTGCTGCTTGGCCAGCTCATCACATAAGGTTCAAAGAGACTTGTCCTTTGTGAACATTTCTGCAGTGCCAATTCCTGATGGGATTGTGTGGGGCAAAGTAATGTTTGATATTTATATGGTCCCACTGAAATCATTCAAATACCGTATGTATTAAAGTTATCCATGAACAATATAGTTATACCAGGCATTGTATCTGATGATTGGGATGTGAAAACAGTTGATTCAATGATGACAGATTTGCAATATTATACTGTCTATGAAAATGAAGATGTTTACCAGTTTAAAGACAATTCTGGTGACATGTTTTGCTATAATTATTATGGGCAACACTTCATACATAAAGCAAGAAGTCCAAAAACAATATTTGACTATACACAATGGGAACACTGCCCAACTCCCCCGCAAAGGGAGTTCCAAAACTTATTTTGAAAAGTTTGCGTATTTTTCTGGGCATCACCTAAAAAATGCTGAGTCATATTATTTTAAGGTAACTCCGACTAGGGATAAACATATGTTATTGACCAACACAAAATTTATATATTCGGACTCCTTTGTTTCCCGGTTGTCAATTGAAGGTTATGAATATTGGTCAAAAAATGTTGATTTGAAGAGTGTTTGGGGAACAAAAAATTGTCAGACCAAGGGTAGAGAAACATTGTTTAGAGCATGTCTCATCCCCGTTCAAATGTTTTTTTTTAAATGAACCAGTACAACAGGCCAGTTGTTTAGGCTGAGCTACAATTAGAGAATTAAACATGCCCAGTATACCTGCCCCTGCAAAATGTAATAACTGGCAAAAGTACATGTAAAGAAATGGCTCCCTGTTGCAGTTACCCCCCACTTTTTGCCTGATACTGATGCTGACTTGACTGAGAAGAGTGCTGGGACCCTGCTAACCAGGCCCCAGCACCAGTGTTCCTTCACCTAAAATGTACCATTGTATCCACAATTGGCACACCCTGGCATTCAGATAAGTCCCTTGTAACTGGTACTTCTAGTACCAAGGGCCCTGATGCCAAGGAAGGTCTCTAAGGGCTGCAGCATGTCTTATGCCACCCTAGAGACCCCTCACTCAGCACAGACACACTGCTTACAAGCCTGTGGGTGCTAGTGAGAACAAAATGAGTAAGTCGACATGGCACTCCCCTCAGGGTGCCATGCCAGCCTCTCACTGCCTATGCAGTATAGGTAAGACACCCCTCTAGCAGGCCTTACAGCCCTAAGGCAGGGTGCACTATACCATAGGTGAGGGTACCAGTGCATGAGCATGGTACCCCTACAGTGTCTAAACAAAACCTTAGACATTGTAAGTGCAGGGTAGCCATAAGAGTATATGGTCTGGGAGTCTGTCAAACACGAACTCCACAGCACCATAATGGCTACACTGAAAACTGGGAAGTTTGGTATCAAACTTCTCAGCACAATAAATGCACACTGATGCCAGTGTACATTTTATTGTAAAATACACCACAGAGGGCACCTTAGAGGTGCCCCCTGAAACTTAACCGACTATCTGTGTAGGCTGACTAGTTTTAGCAGCCTGCCACAAACCGAGACATGTTGCTGGCCCCATGGGGAGAGTGCCTTTGTCACTCTGAGGCCAGTAACAAAGCCTGCACTGGGTGGAGATGCTAACACCTCCCCCAGGCAGGAATTGTCACACCTGGCGGTGAGCCTCAAAGGCTCACCTCCTTTGTGCCAACCCAGCAGGACACTCCAGCTAGTGGAGTTGCCCGCCCCTCCGGCCAGGCCCCACTTTTGGCGGCAAGGCCGGAGAAAATAATGAGAAAAACAAGGAGGAGTCACTGGCCAGTCAGGACAGCCCCTAAGGTGTCCTGAGCTGAGGTGACTCTAACTTTTAGAAATCCTCCATCTTGCAGATGGAGGATTCCCCCAATAGGGTTAGGATTGTGACCCCCTCCCCTTGGGAGGAGGCACAAAGAGGGTGTACCCACCCTCAGGGCTAGTAGCCATTGGCTACTAACCCCCCAGACCTAAACACGCCCTTAAATTTAGTATTTAAGGGCTACCCTGAACCCTAGAAAATTAGATTCCTGCAACTACAAGAAGAAGGACTGCCTAGCTGAAAACCCCTGCAGAGGAAGACCAGAAGACGACAACTGCCTTGGCTCCAGAAACTCACCGGCCTGTCTCCTGCCTTCCAAAGATCCTGCTCCAGCGACGCCTTCCAAAGGGACCAGCGACCTCGACATCCTCTGAGGACTGCCCCTGCTTCGAAAAGACAAGAAACTCCCGAGGACAGCGGACCTGCTCCAAGAAAAGCTGCAACGTTGTTTCCAGCAGCTTTAAAGAACCCTGCAAGCTCCCCGCAAAAGGCGTGAGACTTGCAACACTGCACCCGGCGACCCCGACTCGGCTGGTGGCGATCCAACACCTCAGGAGGGACCCCAGGACTACTCTGATACTGTGAGTACCAAAACCTGTCCCCCATGAGCCCCCACAGCGCCGCCTGCAGAGGGAATCCCGAGGCTTCCCCTGACCGCGACTCTTTGAACCTAAAGTCCCGACGCCTGGGAGAGACCCTGCACCCGCAGCCCCCAGGACCTGAAGGACCGGACTTTCACTGGAGAAGTGACCCCCAGGAGTCCCTCTCCCTTGCCCAAGTGGAGGTTTCCCCGAGGGATCCCCCCCTTGCCTGCCTGCAGCGCTGAAGAGATCCCGAGATCTCTCATAGACTAACATTGAAAACCCGACGCTTGTTCCTACACTGCACCCGGCCGCCCCCGCGCTGCTGAGGGTGAAATTTCTGTGTGGACTTGTGTCCCCCCCGGTGCCCTACAAAACCCCCCTGGTCTGCCCTCCGAAGACGCGGGTACTTACCTGCAAGCAGACCGGAACCGGGGCACCCCCTTCTCTCCATTCTAGCCTATGTGTTTTGGGCACCACTTTGAACTCTGCACCTGACCGGCCCTGAGCTGCTGGTGTGGTGACTTTGGGGTTGCTCTGAACCCCCAACGGTGGGCTACCTTGGACCAAGAACTAAGCCCTGTAAGTGTCTTACTTACCTGATTAACCTAACAAATACTTACCTCCCCTAGGAACTGTGAAAATTGCACTAAGTGTCCACTTTTAAAACAGCTATTTGTGAATAACTTGAAAAGAATACATGCAATTTTGATGATTTGAAGTTCCTAAAGTACTTACCTGCAATACCTTTCGAATGAGATATTACATGTAGAATTTGAACCTGTGGTTCTTAAAATAAACTAAGAAAAGATATTTTTCTATACAAAAACCTATTGGCTGGATTTGTCTCTGAGTGTGTGTACCTCATTTATTGTCTATGTGTATGTACAACAAATGCTTAACACTACTCCTTGGATAAGTCTACTGCTCGACCACACTACCACAAAATAGAGCATTAGTATTATCTCTTTTTACCACTATTTTACCTCTAAGGGGAACCCTTGGACTCTGTGCATGCTATTCCTTACTTTGAAATAGCACATACAGAGCCAACTTCCTACAGTACACAAATGCAACTTTTAGTGAGCTTAATGAGTGGGTCCAGAATGGTACATTTAATGCTTCACTGACACGTCCAGGCGGGTGGTTATTGTGGCCAATAGATACCAACGGGTGTCATCAACGTTTTGTCAATTCCTCTGGGGTTTCCGAACAAGTAGGTCAGACCCTCGCTATATATCAACAGAACATGCTGACATAATTACGACATATAGTGTAGGAAAATTGTGCAAACAGTGGCTAAAATCATCCTCACTAGATGCAGTTGAGACCCATCTCAGTCTCCTGTCTAACAACACTGACTTACAAGATTTTTTGTCAGGCCCAAAGATGCCACGTAGGAAGCGTTTCCTGTATGAAGTATACAATGAAATATGGAAACTTTCCCAACAAGAGTCTGCAGCCCAGTTAAGGCAGATAGATCAGGAAAATATGGAAAAGGCATTAGCTGTTGTGGATAATGGGATTCACACCTTGTCCGACCGGATATATACAATTAACAACATTGTTTCTTCGGCTATAGACATTATAAGATCTGATATGTCTTCTTTATATCATGGACAGAGTCAGACCAGGTCCATTATGCAGTTGGGTTGGACACTTCAGACATTGAAGGCGGGTCGCGTTCCGTGGCAGCACATCAGTGCCAGGGAAATATTTTTTTCCTTTAATTTAACGCGACAACAACAACTAATGGCTAAAAAGGAGGCGACTTATGTCATGCTTAACATTGAAAAGATAGAAAGACTGCCTTTTACTGTGGCCGAGATTCCTTTAGCAGAGTGGTTGATACACGGGGTTATTAATCTGCCTATTTCTACATTACAATTCACTTCTTGTTTGAAACATGTTCCGGTAGGCAGATATGAAAAGTTGGGAGATAGTTACATCCACTTCCCCTCTCGTACAAATGCCTCAATGGCATGAAAGAGGTCTTTCTTAGCAGCAGTGAATGCAAGACTTCAGTCAACCATTCGATGATTTGTAAGCAGCTGTCCTTGCATGGGGCGTGTAATGCCTCGGTTGCAAACTTGGCTTGCTATCTGAAGGGAGTTCCAGTCCCCTTGATTAAACACACGTTCCGGGTGCTTTCAAACGGCAGCTACGTCCTCCTCAATAGTGAAGATTGTTGTGGCGTGCGGGCCGGAATAGTTTACGTTGTTTCGGTCACTAAGTTTGTTACATGCTGCGGGAAAGTGTTGTTTCTCCCCACTAAATTTAGGGGGGCAGCAGATATTTGGCCTCACATTGCTACTATTGCCATGTCGCGTAGCCTCTCATTATCCTAATGAGACTACTGGATTTTGAACGGCAAGATCGTTCACAGTGTGGGGGACTGAGTCTGGCCCACAGTGGATGACACTAGTCACTCTTAATCCTGTTTTGTGCTCCGGCTAACTAGCAGTGCCTCATCTCTCCCAAATGGAAGAGACAATTGGGCAGCCGAGCGCATAACATTTTAGCACTTCCCAGGGAAGTCGTGGTCACTCCGGTCACAACCGGTTCTCTCATACACAGTATAGTCTCAAATATAAATGACAAAGGTAGTTTAAGTTTTTAAAGATTGGTTTAATAAAACAACTGCATTTTAGATAGCAAAGCGTGAGCTGCAATAACCAGAACTACACAACACAGTAGGATTAAAATAGTCACAATGAGAGTGAAGCACAAGAATAAGGCTATCGTAGTGCCGCTAGATTATTTTCTCTCTAAGTTATATTTCGAGCACAGCATGTGAAGCTCTAAGCCTGCCTTTCAGGTTCCCCCGGGAGGACATCAACCCTCATACCGGAGCAAAGGCCTGTAATCTGCGTCAGCATTTGCAACGGGGCATTCAGTATCTAGTTGTAGGTTCCTGGCTGGATCTCCCTCTTGACGTGTACTAGGACTAGGAAGTGTTTTTATAACTAACACGCAGATGTTCTAAGAAAATGTCCCTACGTAAGGATGTGTATTTTCTATGAATACTGGAGACTAAACACATGGAATTAGGCGTAACATGGCTGGGGAGTGGGAGCCTCCCCACGCCATTGGCTTGCTTTGAAGGGCACATTTGGTGCCCTCCTTGCATAATCCGGTTTGCACCGGTCCTGCTCTGGCGCGAAAGCACACAAAGGAAAGACAGAGGAGTGGTCACTCCCCTATCACCACCCCAGGTGGCCACTTGATTCTGCCATCTGGAAAACCAAATGTGCATAGGCGCCTGGGAGCATCTGCTTGGTCAGGACAGGTGACTGACGCCAGTGACCCCCTCTGGTAGGTGGTCACCCTGCAGAGTGACCAAGCCCCCTGTTAGGGCTATTTAGGGACTCCCTTGGGGTGGATCTCCAGATTTGGCTTGTAAGACTCCACCAGGACTCCTCCGCATCGACCTCTTTTGCTCCTGGCCACCAGAACTGCTACTGGACTCTTCAAGAACCAAACAAGCCTGCAACTCCTGAGACGGCCTCCCTTGCAACATTGTTTCTTCAGATTATCCAGCATTTGCAATATTTCCACGGCTGTGCATCCTCAGGGGTCTGCAAGAATTCAGATGCACCAAAGAAGCAAGAAGGAATCTCTCTTGGAGTAATAGTCACTTCTCTGCATCCACAGGCAACCAAGGCAACGACGTCCGGCTGCTGGGATCTTCTCTCCTCCAGGACTGCGTGGACCCTGCAACAGAGGTGGTGGTGCTGAACGTCCTCTCTGCCCTCTGTCCAATTTGGGAGACGGTAAGCCCTTGCTTCCCCCTTGCAGGACATTTGCACGACTCCAAGGACCTCTCTGCAGCTCCTGGGCTCCACAGATGATAATCTTCCCTCATCGACCCAGATCTTCATCCACAGAACGGTGGGTAGTGGCTCCTGACCCACCTGGACACTTCTGCAACATAGATTGGACTCTGTCCCTTCTTTTGCAGGTCCTCTTCTTCCGGAATCCACGGCTGGGTTAGACTGGACTGGTCCTGGTCTTGCAATCTCCCTTTGTTAGTCTTCGGGAAGACAAGGTAACTTACCTCTGCTCTCCTGGTCGCTGGGGGTCCCCTAGGTACTCACCTCTTGAGGGCCCAAGTTCTCCCAGCTCTCTTCTAACTACAACACATCCTTGGGTGGGGGAACTTCACTTCGCATTCCACTATATTAGTATATGGTTTGGCCTCTCTATAGGGCCTTAGCTATTTTCCCTATTCCTTGACAATGCTGGCTGTTTCTATAAGCTAATTCCTCATATGTACTGGGTATATATAGTGTGAACTTACTTACCACCATTTGGGGGCTGCCTATAGGTAACCTAGTTCAGCAACAATGTGTGGTTCCTTTCAGGTATGATAAGTTGCTGTGTGACTGCTGTGGTATTGCAAGTACTTTACACTCGTCCCAGATAAGTCTTGGCTGCTCACCACAGCTACCACTAGAGAGCCCTGGCATCCTCGACACTCACTCACCACTAAGGGTTGCCTGGACCAGGTAAAAGGTGCAAACACCATAGGTGTCCACAAGGCTAGGTTCCTGCAGTATGCACCACCGGAATTCAGGGGACAGCAATGGTCCAGGTACACACATTGCATATGTTTATTTGCTATTAGGAGGGGTGTCTGCGGTGGACATTTGATGGTGGAACCTTTAATTTGTTGACAGATGTCAAAACTAAGGACATACTGCTTGGCCTGTTTGTATAACCTGTGCCACCAATCGCGTTTTTGTAAAAGGGATTCTGTAGCCACCACACCAGCATGGGCAGAAGCAACACCCTCATGAGCTGCTTTGATTAGTCCTAGCCTATGATTCTGGTTGTAACAAAGGGAATATTTTGGACACTTACGTAGTAGGAATATTTGATAGGTTATGCTTTTGGTAAAGGCTGGCAATGAGTTATTGCAGCAACAGATGCCATAGCAAATGCAGATTTAGTAGCTTCATCCGCCAATGAATTTCTTACAAAGTGTATTCCAACACGATGGTGGGCCAGTGTATGTATTACATGAGCCTGTGGCAGTTTCTCCTTAAGACCTGCCCCCTTCCCCCCCAGAAACGTGTGTATTATGGTGTTTCCCTTGGAATCTCTGAACCCATTAAGAAACCAGTAGTGCAAGTTTTCGTTAAAGGACTGTAAGCAATAATACAAATCACACATCTCTTTAAATGTGGCATACGTAAATCCAATGGTACCCACGATGATCTGGATTTATTTTTCTTAAAATTAGATTTGCAGCCATGGTCAGCAAATCCCAGCGCAATGCCCTCTACCCTGTCCAAATCTGTGTTGATGTCGTCGTCGTCAGATCTCACCTACATAGGAATCTACATAGGACAACAAATCAGGATCACGCTCATGTAATATTGATGTCACATGGTCTAAGAACAATCCTGGGCTGTTCTTACACCCTTGGCTAAGTCGACAAACACAACACAGAGCCTAATGCGGAAAATGTGCTTAAATCCCAGCTTTTGGGTACTAGACTTTGGCAGAAAAACCCATTGGAAGTGTCCAGTGTTGTTTTGTATTTTTTGTGTACAATGTTGTTCATAAGAGCTGTGCTCTGCGAGTTCTGAATGTCAAATGTGCACATGTGATTGTTTAAATGTCAGTAATCTAAGACTATTCTATAAGAATGGTCTGGCTTGGCTACACAAAACAAAGGTTATTCATAGCTGATACGCATGGTTCAGTACTTGTGAGAGAATCTCACTCACTGCTATTTTAGTATCAAGTTTCACTGGATAATGAGTTTGTATTTGGGGACTGGACCATGTAGGTATGAAGTCAGAAGGAGAGCCCCTATCCCATCCCACGAGGATGCGCTAAAATGTTGGAGCATGTCCCAGAGCTCAATCTGCGGCATAGGCTTCCTTTACTGGCTATGAGACAAGGACTGGGAAAGAAGGGAAAAATCCATCTTCCTCTTGTGGGAGCGTTTGGACAAACTCTGGTGGCCAATCTTCTTCTACCAGAAGAACATCATAGCTTAACCTTAATCTTTCTTTGAAAATTAATTTGTGTCCTTCATGAGCCCCTCAGTTTCAATTTTATTGTAGACCCTGTCGGGTGGGGCAATACACCTGTCTGGCATTTCAACTTCAAGGTAGTCATTAGTTGCTGTCACATCTAGAAGTTCTTGAAGATTCTGACGAACTATTGTGACCTCTGCCTAGCAGAGTCACTGCCCACGTCCTATTCTTCAGTAATTTTCTCAATATGTGTGCCATAATTAGCCAAAAGTGCTGCTGCCTCCTCCGTTTTGAATTGAGATTTATGCTGTGTAAGTTTCTCTTCCTTTTTCTATCCTGACATCAGAGGATCGTTGTGAGTCCTTTTCAGTTTCACGTACTCATTTCTGTGAGCTGCTAGCGTATTGCCAATACTGCTGCTCCCCCTTTAATGTTACTTAAAATGATTGAGGAAACGGTCCAAATGACCCATTAATTTCATTCCCAAATCCAAGGCAGAGACAGCCCTATGTTAATTTTGAATTTGTTTAAACACATCTGGAAATTTGCCAATGCTGGCTTATCTTGTGTCATAGTGTAAATTGCAACAAATACTGTGCGCCAAGTGGCACAGTCAGCTATGGAGGTAACCATTTTAAATGGAAAGCATATTGTGAGAATTCTGTGTTTGTCTTGGGGTCCCGGATGGGGAAAAACTGCTTCCAGCCGATTTGTTTTTGTGCAACCCAAAACGGAATGTGGTTCCTATGATAGTAATAAGACTGCATGTTTAGGGAGACTTGAGGCAACTCCACACCACTTAGAAGCTGTCAGCATGACTCCTAACTAGCTGGAAATGCCTCAACTAACCCCAGAAACGCAAAGGTTCTTTGTAGCAACCTAAACATGACACACTGACTCCTCAGAGAAGTAGAAGAAACAGATCATACCCCTTTCGCTCAGTTACTCAGAGACTCATACATGCAAACTCAGGAAACAACATGCAAACTGGATTTCAATGTATTTATTGAAGCAATTGTGTCCTAGTATAAAAAGCGCGAGCTGCGATAAGGCAGATGAAACATAGTACAGTAATCATTTCAACTAATGTAAATGATATGAACAACCCAACCAATTGGCAGGATTCTAGAGTCCTTCTTACATCCTATGTCTGGGTCTGAGAGCACAGCAGTGGTAAACCACTGCCTGTCCCGATCTCAGGAAATAACCCTTACCCCATAAGGGTCTGCCAGTTGTCTGAACGGCAATCTTCTCGGGAAGCTGAAGAGTCAGCGTCAGGATCAGCGAAGCTGTCAGTGGAATGATGTGCATCCCAGGATGGGCATGGCTGGAATGCCCTCTACCCCACCTAACTTAAACAACGTTCTAAGAACAGGCTTGACGTACTAATGTGTCTAGAAAATGGGGGCTGACTCCTGAGCTCCTGGAGTGGTAATATGAGTTAGAATATCATCTAACCAACATGGCAGCCTTGAGTAGGGCACAAAATGCACTGTGTACAAATGACTTGTGAAATGTGCAGCGTGAACAACTATGCCTTCGTGGAAAGAAGCAGCTGATTAAAATATAAGTACAATGTGTTAAATGCTGGCTGTGCTAGAAAATGTGAAATTAATAAAATGTGTCTAAATATATATACGGCACAGGCCTAATGCTAAAATAAGGGGGTCCAACTTAGGTGCTAAAGAATCCTACAATAATACCTCACAATTCAAGGACCACATCTGTGCTGCTTTTTGTAGCACAGGGTGTGGTTCCCGCTGTATGACTGGACTTTGTAATTTTCACATATTTTATTAAATGTGGTTAGCAACAACTATTTAATGGCTGCTCGGACTGTGGATTTTAAGCATCACAGCCAAAGTGTATGATTCTGTCAAACTACCTGTAAAACAACTTAAAAATTCATACCCATCCCACCTGAGTAGAAATACAAAATGTGACATTACATGTCAAAATGAGTTTTGTAACACACAGCTCGACACAATCAATAGCTTTCATAATGAACTTTAAAGAAAATGACTAAAGAAAAGATGTCCGATTACCTTAACCCCATATCTTTCTCTGAGGGATTGTGTACAGATGGTGGAATTGTACTTGACTTTGCAGAAGGCACTGGAATCTTAATAAACGGGGAAGTCTCTCTTATTTTCACTTCAGGCTGACTGTGTTTAGTTAAATCAGATGCTGGTGTTCTGCTTCCAAATGGTGTTTCTTTATCCTTGAAACTTAACCTATGTACAAAAAAAGGAAGATAAATGACCCACACAATATTTCCACTATACAGTACTGTCAATACAAAAGAGCCTACTATATGCAGTCAGACATTGAACCGTTACCACTGATAGATGTTAAAAAAAAAACACATTTCAGAAGTTCCCACGAGGATGCGGTAAAATGCTGGAGCATGTCCCAGAGCTCAATCTGCGGCATAGGCTTCCTTTACTGGCTATGAGACAAGGACTGGGAAAGAAGGGAAAAATCCATCTTCCTCTTGTGGGAGCGTTTGGACAAACTCTGGTGGCCAATCTTCTTCTACCAGAAGAACATCATAGCTTAACCTTAATCTTTCTTTGAAAATTAATTTGTGTCCTTCATGAGCCCCTCAGTTTCAATTTTATTGTAGACCCTGTCGGGTGGGGCAATACACCTGTCTGGCATTTCAACTTCAAGGTAGTCATTAGTTGCTGTCACATCTAGAAGTTCTTGAAGATTCTGACGAACTATTGTGACCTCTGCCTAGCAGAGTCACTGCCCACGTCCTATTCGTCAGTAATTTTCTCAAAATGTGTGGTATACATAGCCAAAAGTGCTGCTGCCTCCTCCGTTTTGAATTGAGATTTATGCTGTGTAAGTTTCTCTTCCTTTTTCTATCCTGACATCAGAGGATCGTTGTGAGTCCTTTTCAGTTTCACGTACTCATTTCTGTGTTGCCTGCTCATCTCTTTCGGTCCGTATGTCAGTTGAGTCCTGAAAGGTACGGGACGGGCATGTATCAGTACACTGAAACCTGTTGTGAAGTTTTAAATTGTCAGGATTTCTAAGATTGCATTGTTTCTCATTGTTGTTTTACTTTATCTTTATTAGATTTCTGCTTGTCCCAGAACTTTTAGATCCCTTCTGCGCTTGCTTGCCATTATCCTTTTCAGAATTACCTTTAAGTTATGGCCTATTTGATCTTGCCCCCAGACTATACCGGCCTATGCTAGTATAAGTCTCAGAAACAATCTTTGGTAGCTCGCGTTCCTGGTCTATTTGAGGAACGTCTATGAGCTGCTAGCGTATTGCCAATACTGCTGCTCCCCCTTTAATGTTACTTAAAATGATTGAGGAAACGGTCCAAATGACCCATTAATTTCATTCCCAAATCCAAGGCAGAGACAGCCCTATGTTAATTTTGAATTTGTTTAAACACATCTGGAAATTTGCCAATGCTGGCTTATCTTGTGTCATAGTGTAAATTGCAACAAATACTGTGCGCCAAGTGGCACAGTCAGCTATGGAGGTAACCATTTTAAATGGAAAGCATATTGTGAGAATTCTGTGTTTGTCTTGGGGTCCCGGATGGGGAAACACTGCTTCCAGCCGATTTGTTTTTGTGCAACCCAAAACGGAATGTGGTTCCTATGATAGTAATAAGACTGCATGTTTAGGGAGACTTGAGGCAACTCCACACCACTTAGAAGCTGTCAGCATGACTCCTAACTAGCTGGAAATGCCTCAACTAACCCCAGAAACGCAAAGGTTCTTTGTAGCAACCTAAACATGACACACTGACTCCTCAGAGAAGTAGAAGAAACAGATCATACCCCTTTCGCTCAGTTACTCAGAGACTCATACATGCAAAGGCAGGAAACAACATGCAAACTGGATTTCAATGTATTTATTGAAGCAATTGTGTCCTAGTATAAAAAGCGCGAGCTGCGATAAGGCAGATGAAACATAGTACAGTAATCATTTCAACTAATGTAAATGATATGAACAACCCAACCAATTGGCAGGATTCTAGAGTCCTTCTTACATCCTATGTCTAGGTCTGAGAGCATAGCAGTGGTAAACCACTGCCTGTCCCGATCTCAGGAAATAACCCTTACCCCATAAGGGTCTGCCAGTTGTCTGAACGGCAATCTTCTCGGGAAGCTGAAGAGTCCGCGTCAGGATCAGCGAAGCTGTCAGTGGAATGATGTGCATCCCAGGATGGGCATGGCTGGAATGCCCTCTACCCCACTTAGGCCTACATGATGTTTAACTTAAACAACGTTCTAAGAACAGGCTTGACGTACTAATGTGTCTAGAAAATGGGGGCTGACTCCTGAGCTCCTGGAGTGGTAATATGAGTTAGAATATCATCTAACCAACATGGCAGCCTTGAGTAGGGCACAAAATGCACTGTGTACAAATGACTTGTGAAATGTGCAGCGTGAACAACTATGCCTTCGTGGAAAGAAGCAGCTGATTAAAATATAAGTACAATGTGTTAAATGCTGGCAGTGCTAGAAAATGTGAAATTAATAAAATGTGTCTAAATATATATACGGCACGGGCCTAATGCTAAAATAAGGGGGTCCAACTTAGGTGCTAAAGAATCCTACAATAATACCTCACAATTCAAGGACCACATCTGTGCTGCTTTTTGTAGCACAGGGTTTGGTTCCCGCTGTATGACTGGACATTGTAATTTTCACATATTTTATTAAATGTGGTTAGCAACAACTATTTAATGGCTGCTCGGACTGTGGATTTTAAGCATCACAGCCAAAGTTGTATGATTCTGTCAAACTACCTGTAAAACAACTTTAAAATGCATACCCATCCCACCTGAGTAGAAATACAAAATGTGACATTACATGTCAAAATGAGTTTTGTAACACACAGCTCGACACAATCAATAGCTTTCATAATGAACTTTAAAGAAAATGACTAAAGAAAAGATGTCTGATTACCTTAACCCCATATCTTTCTCTGAGGCATTGTGTACAGATGGTGGAATTGTACTTGACTTTGCAGAAGGCACTGGAATCTTAATAAACGGGGAAGTCTCTCTTATTTTGACTTCAGGCTGACTGTGTTTAGTTAATTCAGATGCTGGTGTTCTGCTTCCAAATGGTGTTTCTTTATCCTTGAAACTTAACCTATGTACAAAAAAGGGAAGATAAATGACCCACACAATATTTCCAGTATACAGTACTGTCAATACAAAAGAGCCTACTATATGCAGTCAGACATTGAACCGTTACCACTGATAGATGTTAAAAACAAAAACACATTTCAGAAGTTCAGTGCACAAAAGATCTATCATGAAGAAAACAATACAGAATTCAATATCCAACAGATCTTTGAATATTCTTCACTGTGAAAAAGCAGAGGAGATCCAACAGCAGAGCTTGCTCCATTTCCAGAAGGGCCACTTTGCTAGAGATGCATCGACTGAGCTCTCTTTTAGGTTGCGAGCAGAAGTGAAATCCAGTGTGAGGCATGGCACAGGAAGCAGTCAGGTTAATTCATCCGGATTAGTGAATTTAGTTGCTGCTTTGAGCCAGGGGTGTTTTATTTCCTGTTTATATCCTGTAAGCTTTGCCCTCTGATATGTTAACATTAAATGTAAACATGAGGGGCTATGCTGTAATCGTAAACCTGTCATCCCAAATGGGATCTGAACATTGCTAGAGATGCACATGAGCAGACCATGCTGATAATTCGTTTACTGGATAAATCAAATACAAAGAAAAAAGCAAGATCCCCCTATCCATGAGTCACAGCATACTTAGGATAACTTATCTCAGCATGCATAAAAATCAAGTCAAGTTAAATAACCTTTATTTAGGCTGAACAGCCGAAAAAGTAAAAGCAAACAAAAACCACGAAAAAGACCAAAAATAAATGTAAAAACAAAAATGACAATAAAATCTATAAAGCACAATAATAATAATCTTTATTGTTTAGTTAATAAAAACCATAACAATGATCTCATAATACAACGTATTTAAAGATAAAAAAATCTCTAACATTCTATAAAATTCCGTAAATTCCTTGGCCATGAAACCATGTGAGGATCTAAAATCAGTTTCTTAACTCTAAGATGCAAAAAGTGCATGATTAAGCATGCATCCCGGATAGCAGGTTTACGTCTTTGGTGTGTGCAGTCAAGAATTTGATAAATTTGCATATTGATTGTGCATCATTAGGATCAAACACTGACATCACCGCTGACCGACAGGAACGAGTCCCATTTCTCATAAAAAGCGGTTTTAATAGTTGTCTGCGGGCTTCTTTTAAGGCTGGACAAATACAAATCAGGTGAACCATATCTTCTTTCGGGCCTTTACATAGCCTGCAGGAAGTCTCTCCTCTATTCTTCCACGATGGTTGATCCGCTCTAGCAGGAGATGCTCCCAAATGCAGAGTCAAGGAGCGATGCTTGATGTTAAGTGCGAAGGTTGCGGCCAGGTATTGTGATGGGGCCATGGTGGTATAAGTATGCATTACCAGCCAGGCGTGTGAGCGTTGCGCAGGTTTAGCTTTATCATCTAGAAAAGATTGGATACTTATTTCCTTTTTTATCGCTCAACACAAAAGGGAATACGACATGGTGGAATCCCATAGGTACTTTGTTTTCGTCTCTTGCAAGGAGTTGTTCAGGTACCTGTTGTATACTGAATTAGGATTGCTGTTTACTGAATTCCATAGTGCCACTACTAGCGGGCTGACAGTGTTTTTACTTATTTTGTACCAGATCTTTATTGTGTGGGCCTTCCTGTCGAGCTGCTGTTGTGTTAAGACCAAATTCCAGCCTTATCTGTGCAGGGGAAGCAGAGCGAGGAAGATTGAAGTCTTGCTTATAGATTTTTATTTGTTGCCTTTCCAGAAGGCTAGCATCTTTCCCGTATTGGGCTGCGCTTCCGTATGTAATTGCTGGAAGGAATTTAGCTGACATAACCGACATTAGTGGTTTATATGATGGGCCCTTTAATCTTTTAGCAAGAGTGCAGAAAGCGAACACCAAGGCTTTGGACTTCTGTAGAATATACTGGTTTTGCGGCACAAAATTGATCTTATTGTCTACTGTAAGTCCAAGATATTTGTAGCTGCAGATCGTATCCAGAGTGATACCATTCAATTTTATTTTATTTGCAGGATTCAAAGAGTAGCCTATTGACATTGTTTTGTCTTTGAAGTGTTAACCTCTATTTTGTTTGTCTTTGCAAATTCGCCCAAGGCACTAACCAGCCGTTGCGACCCTATTTTTGTGTGACTTAACAGAGCAATGTCATCAGCATACGATAGATGTGTTATAGCCAGACTTCCCATCCTTGGAGAATGTAAGTTGGTTGCGTCGAGTTTTGCAGAGAGATCTGCCATGAAGAGGTTAAAGAGGTGCGGGGCCAACACGCAGCCTTGCTTTAATCCTATATTTGTTGGTATTCTCCTGGAAACATTTGAGCCGTCTGCTACCTTGATTCGTACCCAAGTTTTATCATACAGCAATTCTATGCACCTCAAAATTCGTTCTTGCAAACCCCAACTCCGTAGTTTGTTCCAGAGAATTGCTCTGTCCACACAATCAAAAGCACTTTTGAAATCCACAAAACATATGTGTAAATTTTTCTTTAAGCACTTTGCTCGGTTGCTATATCTCCTAGCGCAAGAATGTTAGTCACTGTGCCGAAGCCCTTCCGGAAACCAGTTTGATTCATAGGGACCAGGTTATTTAGATTAGACCAGGTGAGCAGGTCTGCTAGGATTAAAGAGGCAAAGTATTTGGCCTCACTGTCAATTAGAGCTATCAGCCTATAGCTGGCTGGGTTTGCCCTGCTGCCTCCTTTGTATATAGGATTGATGATGGATCCTTTCCAACTATCAGGAATGGTACTGTTACGTTCAAATTCAGCATATAATATTGACAGAGTGGCTGACCAATAATCGAGATCCGCCTTAAATATGGCTTGGGGGAGACCGTTAGGGCCGGGAGCCCCATCCCTACGGCTCCTTCTGATCACCTGGGCTACTTTATTGGCACTGAATCTCATATCACTCTGAGGAACGTCTATAAGTTTTAGTGAAGCCTTCAGTTGCTGATTTTCTACTGGAGGGGTTGGCTTGAAAAAGATGTCTAACAGGTAATCCACCCATTTATCTTCTGAAATTGGGGTACAGTTTATTACTCTTGCCTTTCGGTCTATTTCATTCACTGACATCCAGAATTCTCTAGTATTAGCTTTTCTTAAGTTGATAAGTAATTTGATCCAGAAATCATCCTCCTTTTGGGTTCGTATTTGCCATACCTGTTTCTTATAATTTTTCCGAAGGGTTTTTATTTGGGTACATAAAGATTCTGTAGGAGGTCTATCTTTTGTGGATCTGAGTTTGCGTCTCAGATTCTTTCTTAATTCTAAGATATTTGGTGGCATAGTTAGTGGCCTCCGGTTATGATTTGGAGCTTGACGCCTGGCCGAGCCAAGTGATGGTACTAACTGTAGAAAGCTGGCCCACACCTCCCCAGCTGAGAGATCTTGGTGTGCTGTTGATTGAAGCAGGGTTTTTATATTTTTGCACAGCTGTGGTAGAGAAGACTCCGTCCAAAACAAGCGGTTTAGATTGACAGAGGCTACTGTTCCTAATTGATTTATGGCTGGAAGAAAACACGGAACATTCCAAGCCAATTCTATGTGCTGAAGCGAATGGTCACTGTGGAGAGTAGGTATAATTTTGAATTTTTTAACATGTGCCAGCAGGGGAAGAGAGATGGCAGTGTAGTCAATTGTAGTTGCAGATTTTGCACTATAATGAGTAAAGCTGGGCGGGACATCACCTTTCACCCTGCCGTTTAGCACCCTCATACTTAGATGTTCTAAGGCCTCTACCAATTGCTTGCCCCTTATATCCAGTTTCATCTGTATTGATAGTAACTGTGGTAGCACTGACCAAATTGCGTTTTCTGCTGCCAATTGCTCGTCCGGTTCTGGAGTATATATCAGGTTGCTGTTAAAGTCGCCTGTTAGTAAGATGGCCCATGCTGGATTAGCGCACCGTATCTCTTCTATCTTTTGCAGTAACTTCTCGAAGAGAAGTACTTTACGATGTTTCCGCGGATGGGCATAGATATTAAAGATAATTAGTGGAGGGTGACGATTGAAACTAAAATTGATTTTTATTGCCTGTAAGTCCGTCGATCAGAAAGACGGCCAGCTGCTCTGTGACCTGAAGTGCCATAGAGATGTATGAGGCTAGACCACCGCTTGCCCTGCCTGATTTGTTTGATTTTTCAGCTCCAATGTGGTGTAGAGAATAGCCTCCTAGTTCTATCGGGTCTACCAGCCATGTTTCTTGCAGCACTATTATCGAGTAGTTGCAACTGGACATTACTGTAAATCCTTCTGTAATAATTGCTTTTGCTCCTGCGATGTTCCGGGACATAATAGTAACGGTCGGCCTTTGATCTGTATCTGGTGCATTGCGTATGGTGGGTCAATTACTTCTCCTTGAATTTAGGGTACGTGCCATCCATCTCTATTCGTCTTGTACTCCATTCCCTACAATTAAGGGGTCAATAGAGGTATTTGAATCTTTTCCCCCCCATTTGGATTGACGCTGTTCCGCTTCCCCGACGTCCGGGCCCCGTCCACACTTGCGGGCCTGTGACTCCGTTTTTTGAATTGGTTCACTTTTCAGATTTAACAATAGGGGAAAAGGATAATGTGGGCTGGTTGGTTGTGATAGCCGTATACCCCAGTTTTCAAACTGTTGCTTAACTGCCATGATTAATGCAGCGATTTCGCTTGTTGTCCACATAGTCAGTTTGTTCCCGGTCATTCTGAGTGCTGTTGGAGAGGAATTTCAGTGATATTAAATCTGGGGCCATAATTTTCTTAGTTGAAGGAAGCTCTGGCAAAAGCCTCAGAATGTTGCCCCTGTTCAGGCTATCTTGTTGGCCGTGTGAGTCATAATCTGGGGTTAGAATGACCTGCCTTGATTCCCTATCATTTTCAATAACATGACTAGATTGTGATTGATGGGAATGCTCTATAATTCTGTGTGGCATAGGCCTGTTCCGTTGACCATCCTCCGATTTGTTTCTGTTTGGGGCCCTTTTGAGCGTGCATGATTGTTTGCTTAAAAGGGCTGTGTTTTCAAGGTCTGTTGCTGCTTTTTGAGTATTTTGAATCATTACTTTTGTCTTTATTTGTCCATCATGATGAGTAGTTGAGACCTCCCTAGAAGGATATTTGAGATTTAGGGTCGGTGACAAGTGTGTTTCTCTCGTGAGAGGATTGAGTCTGGACTGCGAGTCGTCTGCTAAAGGAGTGAATTTATTATTCTTTGTGCCTGCGGGGATTACTATAACCTGCCCCGTATTGACCTGGGCAGACGATCTTTGCTTGGAAGATGTTTTGAGACTCGACAAGATGCCGTGGGTCTTGTCCGGAAGGGTTATTGTAGATAGTGAGGAAGTGGCTTGTGCGACAGCTGCATTGGAGGGTGGCTCTGGTGGAATCTTCACTGGTAATTGGGCATCTAAATGGATCTCAGATTTATCCTTGTTGATACAATTTCCTGCCCTTGGGTCTCCCTGACGAGGAGCTGCCAACCTCATGACCGATGCGTGCCCGTTCAATTGGTCTTGGGATGTTGGGTGTGGCATGTTATATTTGACCGACATTGGCGAGTCAGCAGGTAGATGTTCTCCAGTGAACTGTTGTTCTGGACTGGTGACTACCCCCTCCCTTATGGCTTTGGAGCTATTTGAGATTTGGATACTACTTGCGGTTCCTGAAACTCGATTTTGCTGTTGCCGAAGCGTTGAAAATATGGGATACAGATTGTCATTATTAGCTTTGGCACGTGTTTGTTTCCTTGCCTTTCTTGCTCACTTTTTTTGTCTCTTTTTTAGGGGTTTCAGTGCTGGAGCTGGCTGCTCAATTATACTCTGAAAATTGGTAGATGCTGTTTGTTCCAACTGTGAAGATCCATCTGATCCGCCTGTGACCATTGGGTTAATGCACTGAATGTTTGCATCTTTTTTTGCTGGGCTGCTTACCCCAAAGGCTGGTGTCTTTTGAGATGTATCGTGGTTCCTGGGGACGGCCTCATTGGTTTTCCTTGTTTTAACTTCCTGCAGAATCTCTACTAAGACTTGTGGTAACGTACACAGTTTATCTATTATTGGGCCACAATTACAAGGAATTTGCTGGTGGTTGCAATTTTGTTCGATTGGACAGATGGCCAGCGAGTCCAATTTGTGATTGATGTCAGCTATGTATGTGGCCATTACCTTCATTAGATCCATTTGCAAGTCTAATTTATCTGATTGCATGTTAAGAATCGCAGCTGAAGTATGCAGAGCATTCAGCAATGAGGTGTGTAGTCACGTTAGATCTCCTTTCTCACAAGTAAGGTGGCCTGCGTGAGCGGGGTTTTTTAATAGAATTTTTTTTGCCCTGTTAATGGACTCTGGGGGGGGTATTATTGGAAGGCGAAGCAGTCGAGTTGCTTTTTACCATTAATTCCTAAAGTGATTGTATTTTGGACATCTCGCTAGAAATTTCAATGATCGAGTTAAAAGTTCTTTCTTGTTGGTGCGTAGTAATGCTGTTTTTAATGCTTCCTACCACCAGAGGATAGCTCGACTGCTGATCCTTAGGATTCACTAGATCAAAAGTTTTTAAGTCCAGCGCTTCTCCCAGGTCTTTGTTATTTGTTATAGAGAGCGACTGTAACCAGGAATCTTTCAACCCTGTAGTTACTTCGGAACCAATGTCCAGTCTCTCATTGTTCCCCTGGGTGTTGAAATTTGACCACAGGATTGGGGTCAATTGTTGGTGGGTTTTCACATACCCAGTGTCATTATGTACCTCTGTCGCATTACCCGTAGAGATTGGAAGCTCGGAATTACTTGGGTTGCCCGTTAAAACCTGTAGATGAGCACCTGGAGAAGTTTCCCACTCCTGAGCATGTACCTTAGCCATAGTCATGATTCTACCCGCTTGCGAATTTTTGTGCACAATAAATATCAAGGTTAAAAAAGATACAATCAATTAAAATAATCAGATACAAAGGACTGTGATCACAAACGTGGTGATGCCCCTGATTTAGGAAGACACTTCCCTCTGTCTGATACGCCACATGGACAACACGTACCAAGAAAGTGCAAAAACAGTACACAGTCTGGTATCACTTCTTAAAATTCTGAGGGCATGCCTAATACTCCTAAAGCCCAAATTATGGCATACGGGCAAGATCCATTTCTTCCTAGGACCACTGTAGGAGGAACAAAAGAAAATAACATGCTCCACTGATTCTACCACTTCTGGACAAAAGGGGCAGCGACTAGTGAAACCAAAACATCCTTGCTTCCATGAAGCTGTAAACAAACGTACGGGAAGGAATCCCATGAGGAATTTGATATACAGAGTTCTTGCGGCTGGTGACTCAATCTGATCCAAATAGCCTTTGCCCCATAAATATCATGACATTTCTCAATGCATTGTAATCACTGTCCTTCCTTGGTACTACTTCCACGTCGACCAGGTCAGACCACATCCTTATATCTAAAAGGATATAATTACCTAAACTGAAATGGTTTAGCTGATCGAATGTATACCCCTCTATCTTATTCGAGGGGGTTCTTACATTACAATCCTGTAGACCATTTTTCATTGTGAATGCAATGAGCTGGAATATTGCTGCAGACCAGCTTTTCACTGGATTGACTGTGATACCAGCCCACACATTATCCTCCTCACAGGACAGGCTGTCATGGTCAGTGGATAGAGGTTAAAACTTACTATTAAAATCCTTCCTGCCAAATCTTGTAGCCAACCTCACTTAGGATACCCAGGTGGTCATTAACCAAATTAATCAATTGCAATTTATCACTGAGACCACCAGGTCTGCAATAGAAATTTTACAAATAATATGCCCGGCCATTGCTAAAACCCAAAGAAACACACAAGCTGTCAGGACTGCCCAAATTAACAACAACAGCTAAGAAAAATAGTTAAGTTTTAAGCCAGATTACTAAACCCCCACTGACGGTCTCTATTCCGGGAGGTGGTAGCTGGCACGCAAAAGGTTACAAACCAAGTACAATAATATGGAACTAATGCCCAAGTATCCTGGAACAAACAGACATCAAAAGAATCTATAAACGATCCTCTAAGCGGACATACCAACTTGGCTGCTAATCCAGCTAAGTTCCAGGAAACTAGTTTAAAAATATCAGGGGGAACAGGAGCAAATAAACAAGTCCTAGAAGTCACAGGTAATACCACTTTAAGAGGAGAAAAGCCATCATCTCTAGGGGACAGCACACTGGGCAAATGAAGCTAATAGAATGAGAGATTACTTCCAATTGATATGATAGGTTAACCACTACCATGTCCCCAACGGCTTCTTCACGGTGTACCCTGTATACCAAATTAAGGGAAGGTTGGCGTCAATCAAGAACTTCCAACTCAGCTAGGGGCAAATATCTATTTAGAAGCAGCACCGAGGGCCTGCAAGGTCTGTTATTCCTGGCCGATGACAATGTACAAGAATCTCTGCACACAATTGAGGTCGGTTTTCACAAGAACATCAAGGGAACCAAATTTGTGCAAGCGGACTTCCTCAAGCCCTCTATTCCACTATTAGTAAATTACCTCCCAGCTCCTACAATTAATGACAACACAATCCCCAGACGTATTCTTCATTGAGGGCCTAACCCAAACCACCCTCTGCACAAACCAAATTTCATTATACTGCGCCAAATGAAAAATTGGTATTTCGCGCAAGCCAGTGTCAGACCTTATTTTTAAGATCTGCATGTGCTTCATTACCAGGGCTTTGAGGAGGAGGAACTCCTGGAAGGACTACAAAGTAGGAGCAACAGGCTGGAGGCAGGTCTAAACAATAAAACGACCTGCTGTTGACAGCTGGGGCATGCTGTCAACTACGTACATTGGGTCCAACACTAACAATAGGAATGTACTCCCCCACCAAGCCCGTCGTCTCATTGGCCACCAGTGGACGAGATAGTTGCTTTGTCGCCAGAGGGGAAGGGGCTGGTTTGCCCTTGGACAGAGGAATGGAATGACACATCTCAAGGACAGAACCAACCACAGAAGTAGACCTATCAATTTACACTGGAACAGTAACAGTTTGGACCATTTGGGGGGTAGGTAATAAGGGTGACTGCGTAATCTCAAGCTCTAACAATCAACGTTTTTCCATAAGAGGCACAAACAAGCCCTGACTAAAAGTTCAAACCGGGCCATAATTCCTTTCCAATCAAAGGTATTAGCAGCATCAGGGCAAGGCACAGGGCCTCAACAGGGTCTTTGAGTCTATTAAGTTCCCTGCCCCTTTTCTTCCTTTTCCTCTGGCTTTTGGTACAGTCGCTAAAAGTAGGAATATCACAGGTAGGTGTGTTAGCAGATGCAGAAACAATTGATACAGCTAATGCAGCCGACTGTGTTGCAACTGGCAGGGGCTCAGAACCCTCTTGGGCTCCAGGAGCTGTGGAAACCTCACGGGATCAAGCACAAAAGGCTGCGCAGAAGATCAGAAAATCAGCAGAGTCAGGACAACGTCTTGAACATTAGATTTTAAAGGATCAATTTGTTTGGAATGACAGTAGTGGCCAAATCTTTTCCTTTTTTCAGCATAACAAGCGTGAGTACTATGCCTGTGCGCTTCTTTAAAGATGTCCATACAGGGTTGTGGTAAGTTCAAATACTGAAACTCTAGGACTTCAGAAGCCAAATCGCAAGGCTGAGGTGTCTGGGTGTCCAATTTCTCTATGGTTCTGCATGAGACGGTCCTGCCTGTTCGGCATACCTCCAGGGGGACTACTGCGAGCTCTAGGGCTATAGTGAACCATGCTTGCCATGCCCAGTTCGATGCTACTAAGCTGGGGGTGAGAAATGTCTGCCGATGTTTGCAAACCACAAAAGGAAGCAGTGGGAAGGGTGAAAAAGCGTAAGCAAAGATCCCCAATCAACTCATCCACAGTGCCCTGCCCCTGAACTATGCATGCCTGGAGGTGAAGTTTGGGTATTTTGCATTTTCTGCTGTGGTGAAAAGAGCTTGCTGGTAGAGCTTCCACTTGTGGACTTGTGGTATTGACTTAGAAGTCGGAGGTCCAAGATTGTTCTCAACGACCCTGCCCGTTTTGGGAATAAGGCAATAGAATGAATAGACTCCTGTGGCTTGCTGGTGTATTGGCACTGGTTCTATGGCCTCTTATTTAAGAGTGCTTGATTGTCCCCCTTGAATAACTATTGATGTTGTAATTAGATTTTGTGAGGTGGAATATATGGCGATGTGCAGTGAGCTTCAGACAACAGCCATGTTGGATAATATCCAACAATCACTGGTCAGAGGTGACATAAAGAAACCTTGTAGTCAACCCCGGACAGGTGTTGTGTGGACAAGGGGGATGGCTGGCAAGTCAGGATTTGGTGGACGTGAAAGAGGGTTTGGTGAAACAACCTTTTTTTTTTAGGCAGGGTGGTTTGCACATGGGGACGTTGGTAGAATGTGGAGGGGATCTATGGAGGTGGATTTTGTTCCTCCACGACAGGGGGAACAGCAAAAGGAGCAACAAAGCAATGATGTTTGAAAGGCTCCCAAATCTTTCTTGATTTTTTCAGGTAGGGTATCCACTTGAGGGCCAAAGAGGTGTTCGACGTCAACAGGAAGTTCGAAAATGTTTTGGTGCAGTTTGGATTTGAAGGCTGAGACCCTAAGCCATGCGTGACATCTGAGGAGCACGCTGGGGTTAATGTTTCTTGTTGCTTTGTTGCTGCATCAAGAGCAAAACAATGGGAGGTATTTGCTATTAATTTACCCTAAGAGGCTTCTCATATGCCCTTTTTTATGTTTCTCGGGGAGATGTTGGAGGAGCCCCTCCATCTTGCTCCAACGAGCTCTGTCATAGCAGAAGAGGAGGCCAAAGGAGCTGGTAATTCTCCATTGATTGAAAATTGGGCAGCCACTAACCTCTCTGCTGCATCTATCTTTTTACTTTCTTTGTCTGTGGGGGCGCCTCACCAGATGGTTGAAAGTTTGCCCTTTTTCTCACTGTAGCGACCACCAGACAGCCAGGAGGGCGTTAACCTTTAATGCATGTAGTGTTGTTTGGAGAAGGTTTATCTTTCTTATCGATCCTGGGTGTAACAGCATGTACCTTAACTGGGTCTTCAAAGCTGTCAGGTGTGTGTCTAAACATATACTTAAGCATTGGCAGATACTGTACCAAGCGTTTACTAGAGGAGAGTGCTTGAACACAGAAAATCATCCTCTGGTGGTTCCATATGGAGCTGAACCTTATGATACGGAGATGCCCTAAGAATGATTTGTGGTAGGTAGTGGTGTCTTCTGAGGCAGAAGGATTTGCCAGTTAGAGATCAAGGTCTATGTCTGTAAGTGGGTTAATGTCATTAGTGTCCATCGGATCCTCTTGTTTTGGAACGGAGTACTTGTCTCCGTAATTTACAGGTTGTTCCAGTGTTAGGTCCTCTATCTCGAGTTCGGAGCCTCAGCTGTACTCAGGCGAAAAGGAGCCCTAATCTGCTGCTGACACCTGAGCATGAGCCTCCTCTTGAGGGTCTTCTGCGAGGTCCAGTGTATCCTCTGTGCTGCAGTAGGATTTCTCAAGTCACAGAGCTCGTTGATCATGCAGCTTCTTTTTGGACAAAAATGAGAGGCCCAAGTTACATACCCGACAGAGATGGGTGCATGGGTACTTGGTGTGGCATTGAAAGCAGAACGGTGTTTGCTCCATCACCAGGTGCACATGTGTGATGCTATTAATTGTGTTTGACCAATGACTTTGTGTTTCACCACTGCGCATATTAGTTGCTCAATGTTCACCAGTAGCACATTATGGGGGTCATTCCGACCCCGGCAGACACCGCCCGCCGGGCGGAAACCGCCCAAACACCACACCGCGGTCAAATGACCGCCGCGGTGATTCTAACTTTCCCGCTGGGCCGGCGGGCGATCTCAAGAAGATCGCCCGCCGGCCCAGCGGGAAAGCCCCTGCAAAGAGGAAGCCGGCTCCAAATGGAGCCGGCGGATTTGCAGGGGTGCGACGAGTGCAGTTGCACCCGTCGCGATTTTCAGTGTCTGCAAAGCAGACACTGAAAATCATTATGGGGCCCCCAGGGGCCCCACGACACCCGTTCCCGCCAGCCTCTTCCTGGCTGTGTAAACCGCCAGGAACAGGCTGGCGGGAAGGGGGTCGGAATCCCCATAGCGCCGCCATGGAGGATTCCCTGGGCCAGAGGTAAACCGGCGGGAAACCGCTGGTTGCCCTTTTCTGACCGCGGCTTTACCGCCGCAGTCAGAATTGCCCATGAAGCACCGCCAGCCTGTTGGCGGTGCTTCCGCGGCCCTCTGCCCTGGCGGTTTCAAACCGCCAGGGTCAGAATGAGGGCCTATATGTTTTGTTCAGTTTAGCCGCCTATTGGCTTTGACATGGCATTAGCCATTACATTTTGTATTCAGTTCAGCTGCATATTGGCTTTGACATGGCATTAGCAATTACATTCTGTATTCAGTTTAGCTGCCTATTGGCTTTGACATGACATTTGACATTACATTTGATATTTAGGTTAGCTGCCTATTGGCTTTAACGTAGGGTTAGACATTGCAGTTGAGACATTACAGATGTCTGAGTTTTTCCACAAGATGGACCAAGTTGTTTTCTTCACACCAGACCTTAGCTGATAAGAGCACGTAGATTTTGTGTTTACCTCGCAATCCAGTCTGAGAGCGAATTTGCTCAGGAGAACTGGCCCCTCTCCAAGGTTATTCGGCTCTCACACTGAGTTTGCTTTTAAGGATAACTCTGGGCTACAGTGAGTTAGATTTGAATCTGCTTCACTTCAGACTGGAACTAGACGTCAGTTGCCCGTCTCCCATTTGGGTAGAGAATCTCTTTCTCGCAGTTGGCCGGAGTCATCAACTTGCAGACCCCAGAAAGATGAAGCTGAGTATAGGCCCTACCGCCTTGCCCATACGGTGATGAATTTGACTTTTATGCTTTGCAGTTATGTTATACTATAATCACCTATATTTGCTGTGTACATTGCAACTGAGAAGTACTTTGATATATTTTGCTTTCATTGCTGCGACTACTTTTGAACGTGTGCCTCCAATCTACTAATTTCGTCTCTCAGGAACTTGTGGGTGGGGAATTAATAACAATAAATGTCTTCTTTAAACTCAGAAGTGCATTCCAGAGAGGTTCTGTAAGCTCGGTTAGGAGATAAGTGGGAAAGCAGAACAACATGGTGTGGATGGCATGTGGAAGATCAAGTCCACCTGAATGGCAAAGGCCAACAAGGGCCACAGCCGACTCGAGTTGCCCCAACAAAGGCGACAGCGATGCCTGGAAGAGGGAGACTGAGAAGAGCTGTGATCAAAAACAATACTGACGGTAAAGTTTGGAAAGAAGAAACAACAGTGTTCAAATGGAGCAGCAATGCACATGTCCAAACCAATAAGTGGAAAAAAATAATCAAACAATGGAGTTGACTATGCACATTAACTGCAAAGAGTCATTCTACCTCGTGACTCAAAAGACTTTCTTCAAAGAAAAAGAAATTGCACACATCTGAGCCCAGCACTAGATAGAAGGATGATGATTAGCATGTGTATCTGCAGCCACACAGGCCTCGAACACTAGATTCCATTTAGGGTGTTTTTTAAAATCATTTGAAATAAAAATAAAAAAATTAAAAAAATTGTGGGGGGGGGGGGGGGGGGGGGGAATAGGGGTGGGTTAAAAACGTCTTGATGTAACTTGTAGCACCGTTTCATTTTTTTGACATGGATTAATTGCTGTTTATGACAATCAATCAACAACCTAGGAAGGCAAATCTGCATTTCCTATGTCTAGGGGGGTCAATCATACCTTAACCCCTTCCCCGCCACGGACGTAATGGTTACGTCCATGGCAGCGCCCGTGTGGCGCCATGGACGTAACCATTACGTCCAGGGACTGGCAGTCGGGGGAAGCGCTAGCGCTTCCCCCGAAGGCCGCCCCCCAACACCCCCAGGCCAGGGCTGAAAGGGGAATCCCTTCCCCTTTCACGCCCACCCCCCCCGCCCCCCCCCATGACGTCAGCGCGCGATCGCGCGCTGATTTCATGGAAAGGGGGAATGACGCGCTGGAAGCCATTTGCTTCCAGCGCGTCAAGGGAGAAGGTGAGTATTTCACCTTCCTGCGGGGTGGGGGTGCTCTCAGAGAGGCATCGAGGGAAAGGAAAGGGTTTTCCTTTCCCTCGATGTCTCTTTGAGCATTCCTGCTGCCCGATCGCGATGCGATCGGGCAGCAGGAATGCCCACTAGACACCAGGGATTTCTGTATGTGTGTGTGTGTGTGTGAATATTAGTGTAGGGGAGCGACCCCTTGGGCAAGGGTCGCTCCCCTTTGGGGGCACATGCATTTTACGTCGTTTCTGCCCCCCCTGGGGGCAGATTGGCCCTATTTTTAGGCCGATCTGCCCCCAAGGGGGGCAGAAAGCCACTAGACACCAGGGATTTTATTGTTGCTTTGTATTTTTTGTGTTGGGGGGCGGCCCCTTGGGCAAGGGTCGCTCCCCTTTGGAGGCACATGTATTTTACGTCGTTTCTGCCCCCCCTGGGGGCAGATTGGCCCTATTTTTAGGCCGATCTGCCCCCAAGGGGGGGCAGAAAGCCACTAGACACCAGGGATTTTATTGTTGATTTGTATTTTTTGTGTTGGGGGGCGGCCCCTTGGGCAAGGGTCGCTCCCCTTTGGGGGCAAATGTATTTTACGTCGTTTCTGCCCCCCCTGGGGGCAGATTGGCCCTATTTTTAGGCCGATCTGCCCCCAAGGGGGGCAGAAAGCCACTAGACACCAGGGATTTTATTGTTGATGTGTATTTTTTGTGTTGGGGGGCGGCCCCTTGGGCAAGGGTCGCCCCCAGGGGCCCTCATGTATTTTTGGGCAGTTCTGCCCCCCTTGGGGGCAGAGAGGCCTATTTTTTTTAGGCCTTTCTGCCCCCAAGGGGGGCAGAATCCCAATAGCGCCAGAAATAGTATGTATGTATGTGTGCTTTGTGTTGGGGGGTGGCCCCTTGGGCAAGGGTCGCTCCCCCCAGGGGCGCAATGTATTTATTGTCGTTTCTGCCCCCATTGGGGGCAGATTGGCCCTATTTTTAGGCCGATCTGCCCCCAAGGGGGGCAGAAAGCCACTAGACACCAGGGATTTTATTGTTGATTTTTATTTTTTGTGTTGGGGGGTGGCCCCTTGGGCAAGGGTCGCCCCCAGGGGCCCACATGTATTTTTGGGCAGTTCTGCCCCCCTAGGGGGCAGATATGCCTATTTTTTAGGCCTTTCTGTCCCCAAGGGGGGCAGAATCCCCATAGCGCCAGGGATACTATGTATGTGTGTGTGTGCTTTGTGTGGGGGTGTGGCACCTTGGGCAAGGGTCGCCCCCCCCATAGGGTGCAATGTAATCTGGGCGATTTCTGCCCCCTCCCCTTGGGGGTAGATTGGCCTATTTTTTTTTAGGCCCATCTTCCCCCAAGCAGAGAAGACTAGACACGGGAAAATGAAAAAATGGTTAGTGGCGGAGTGTTTGTCAACTGGCGAAGTATTTACTTTTATGATAATAACAGTTTTTCTCCTTTTTGTTTTAGTTCAAAGCTTTTGCTGACTTTGCTGTGGCTTGTTGCAGTTTTGGCAGTAGTTGTCCTGCGGTTTGCGTAGTTGCATGTTTTAGGTAAGTAAATAAATTTACTCCAAGTGAGTATTGTTGCAATGCATGAATGACATGTTTGTAGGTGGTGTACTGAATGCAGGATTGTGTGTGAAATTGTCCTTAGAGTTATGCACAATGATTATTGTGTTGTCTTATGTCTAATTTGCTTTTTTTTTTCTCTTTTTAGTGGGATATCGTTGGTGATTGCTGTGGCTGTGCAGAGTAGTTGCTGGTGAGTCAAGCTTTTTCAGGCAAGTGAGCAGTATAGTTTTTGAGTTTATAATTCTTAGTGATAAACCTATACTTTGTTACTTATCTTACACAGTGCTGGTTGTTGGTGGTGTATTTGTCCAGTTAATTTTAGTAGGAAGGATCATGGCCAGCCGTAGGATGACCGCTCAGCAGGTTGTTAGTGTGCTTTTTGAGTCATCTTCTGACCATGAATATGAGACTGACTCTGCATCTGAGGCAGAGGAGGAAGTGCAGGATTCTGGAAGTGAATTTTCTGTCAGAGATGAATCATCTGATGATGAAGCCACTCTCAGTGCTGATGAAGGGCCTGTTTTAGAGGAGGACAGTGATGTGCCAATGGTGCAGGAGCCAGCGGCTGAAAGGCTTCCCATTGGAAGACCTGACGCATGGGTTGCACCAAACATGGAGCAGCCACAGTTGCCTGCGTTTACTGGTTTTCCAGGGTGTCGAGTTAATACGGAAAACTTTTTGCCCGTCAACTTTTTTGAGTTGTTTATGGACGATATATTTTTGGAAGAGATTGTTGAGCAGACTAATTTGTATGCAGAGCAGTTTTTGAGGGACAACGCTGCCAGACTTAGGCCACACTCTAGAGCTAGCCGGTGGATTCCCACAAATCTGGAAGAGTTGAAAAAGTTCTTGGGTTTAACTTTTTTGATGGGGCTGATAAGGAAGCCGTCGCTGTCTTCATATTGGTCTACTAGTCCCTTGATGGCAACTGCTATATTTCCTGCCATCATGAGTCGTAACCGGTATGAGCTTCTTCTTCGGATGTTGCATTTTGTAGATAATGCTTTAGCCTTGCCACGAGATCATCCTGATTCTGACCGTCTTTTTAAGATTAGACCTGTCCTTGATCATTTGGTAGATCGGTTTTCAGAGATCTATGTTCCAGGGAAAGAAATATCTGTAGATGAGTCTTTGGTCCTGTTCAAGGGTCGTTTGGTTTTTAGGCAGTACATTCCTAGCAAGAGGGCACGGTATGGAATTAAATTGTATATGCTGTCAGAAAGTAGTACAGGATATGTTTATAATTTCCGGGTCTACACTGGTAGGGATTCCAATATTGACCCCCCTGGTTGTCCTCCCACTTTTGGAGTTAGTGAGAAAATTGTGTGGGAACTTGGTAGACGACTGTTTAACAAAGGTCACCATTTATATGTAGATAACTTCTACACTGGAGTTCGGTTGTTCAAGGAGTTGTTCAGAGTGGACACTGTTGCTTGTGGCACAATCCGCTCTAATCGGAAAGGCTATCCAAAAGAGCTTGTCTGTAAAAAAACTTGAGAAGGGACAGTGCAGTGCCTTGCGGAATGATGAGCTGCTAGCTCTGAAATTTGTAGACAAGAGGGATGTATACATGCTACGCACCATCCATGATGAGAGTACTTCACCTGTGGCTGTTTGGGGTCAGGTTGCCGAAGTGCGCAAACCTGTGTGCATCTTAGACTATAATAAGCACATGGGTGGTGTTGATAGAGTAGATCAGAGGTTAGAACCTTACACTGCTGCTCGTAAGTCTTATGTGTGGTATAAGAAATTAGCGCTTCACTTGTTCCACTTGGCAACTTTTAATGCTTTTGTTGTGTTTAAGGATAGTTCTCCAGAGTCAAGGATGACATTTGTGAAATTTCAGGAGTCTCTCATAGCTAGCCTTGTTGTGCTGGAACAGGCAAGAGTTCCTAGAGAAGCAGTGGTGGAGGATGTGGCTAGATTGAAAGATCGTCACTTTGCTGAGCACATTCCTCCCACGGCCAAAAAAAACTTTCCTGCTAAGAGATGTAGAGTCTGTGCTCGAAGAGGTATCAGGAAGGAGACTAGGATGTACTGCCCTGATTGTCCTTCAAAGCCTGGGCTGTGTGTGGGTGGCTGTTTCAGGAGCTACCACACACAGAAGAATTATTGGGAAATTCCGTGAGCGTAAACTGGTGTTTTATATTTTTATATGTTCGGTTTCACGGTTGGCATTAGTCATGTATTCAGTTAGAGCTTTTGTGTTTGTAGTTTTGTACTAATTTATGATTAGTGGTTTCTTTGTTGTTTAAAAACAAAAAAAAGGGGATGGCATGTGTAGAGTGGCGCTTGGCTGGCGGCGTGGGTGTGGTGGCGCTTGGCTGGCGGTGTGTGTGGGGTGGCGCTTGGCTGGCGGTGTGTGTGGGGTGGCGCTGGGCTGGCGGTGTGTGTGGGGTGGCGGTGTGTGTGGGGTGGCGCTTGGCTGGTGGTGTGGGTGGGGTGGCGCTTGGCTGGTGGTGTGGCGCTTGGCTGGCAGTGCCGGCCAAACGCCAGTCCACACACTCATCAGCTGGTGTGATTGCTGTATCAGGCATGTGGGCGTATGAAAGTGATGGGCCCTTGACTGGCGCTGTCTGTGGATGCGAGTCTTGTAATGTGCTGGGCCCGTGGCTGGCGGCGTGAATGGTCTAGTGCATGTCATGTATGAAAGGTGTGTGAATGGACTGTAAAGCGGTTGGTGCCTTGTCGTTGCTTTACAGCTCACGAGCTGTGAGTCATTGGTTCAGTTTTTTGGCCTTTCAGTTATTACCAGTGCATTTCACTTTTGTGAAATCTCTTGTTAATAAAATTTGATCTACTGAACCATCACTCACCCTCGTGCCAAATCCAACCAGTATGTGTGGTACAAATGACAAAACCTGCTCCGCTGTAATCAGGCGTCGCAGCACACTTGAGACACGCTAGGTGCCTCAGGTGGGACCCCGATGATGAAGCATGCCACCAACTTGGTTGGTGGGTGAGGGGTCTTCTTCACATAACCTAAGTGTGTTTCTTTTCACAATTTTAGTGTTTGGCACATCACGGACGTATGTGCACACATCAAAGTGATATATTCCAAAAATACCTGTGTTTGGGGGGGAGGGCCCACCTATGTTTTTGGTCCTGGGTGCGGCCGTCATGTAGGGAAACCTACAAAACCCAGAAACTTTTTAAAACTAGGCACCCCAAGGAGTCTAGGGAGGTGTGGCTTGTGTGGCTCCCCCAACATTTTCTTACCCAGACTCCTCTGTAAACCTCACAATTTGCATAAAAAAGCATATTTTCCTGATTTTTCTTAGTAGGATCACCGCTCCAGCACAAAATTCCTACTCCCCAGTTTTCCCCTCAGTCTCCCAAGTAAAATGACACCTCACTTATGTGGGTCCCCAAAGCAGAGTCCGTCTAAAGATGTATAAAAGAATATGCCCTTATAAACTTGCTGTGCTATCCCTTCTATCCCTTCAGGTTTTGGGCCTTATTATGTTGCAGGCACCTGGGCCACCCACACAAGTGAGGTATCATTTTTATCGGGAGACTTGGGGGAACGCTGGGTGGAAGGAAATTTGTGGCTCCTATCAGATTCCAGAACTTTCTGCCACAGAAATGTGAGGAACATGTGTTTTTTTAGCCAAATTTTGAGGTTTGCAAAGGATTCTGGGTAACAGAACCTGGTCCGAGCCCCGCAAGTCACCCCTCCTTGGATTCCCCTAGGTCTCTAGTTTTCAGAAATGCACTGGTTTGGTAGGTTTCCCTAGGCGCCGGGTGAGCTACAGGCCAAAATCCGCAGGTAGGCACTGTTTTCTCCCAAAATTGTGGATGTGTCCACGTTGCGCTTTGGGGTGTTTCCTGTCGCAGGCGCTAGGCCTACCCACGCAAGTGAGGTATCATTTTTATCGGGAGACTTGGGGGAACGCTGGGTGGAAGGAAATTTGTAGCTCCTCTCAGATTCCAGAACTTTCTGCCACAGAAATGTGAGGAACATGTGTTTTTTTAGCCAAGTTTTGAGGTTTGCTAAGGATTCTGGGTAACAGAACCTCGTCCGAGCCACACAAGTCACCCCTCCTTGGATTCCCCTAGGTCTCTAGTTTTCAGAAATGCATAGGTTTGGTAGGTTTCCCTAGGTGGCGGCTGAGCTAGAGGCCAAAATCTACAGGTAGTCACTTTGCTAAAAACAGCTCTGTTTTCTGTGATATGTCCACGTTGTGTTTTGGGGCATATCCTGTCGCGGGCGCTAGGCCTACCCACACAAGTGAGGTATCATTTTTATCGGGAGACGTGGGGGAACGCTGGGTGGAAGGAAATTTGTAGCTCCTCTCAGATTCCAGAACTTTCTGCCACAGAAATGTGAGGAACATGTGTTTTTTTAGCCAAATTTTGAGGTTTGCAAAGGATTCTGGGTAACAGAACCTGGTCCGAGCCCCGCAAGTCACCCCTCCTTGGATTCCCCTAGGTCTCTAGTTTTCAGAAATGCACAGGTTTGGTAGGTTTCCCTAGGTGCCGGCTGAGCTAGAGGCCAAAATCTACAGGTAGGCACTTCGCAAAAAACACCTCTGTTTTTTTCCAAAATTTAGGATGTGTCCACGTTGCGCTTTGGGGTGTTTCCTGTCGCCGGCGCTAGGCCTACCCACGCAAGTGAGGTATCATTTTTATCGGGAGACTTGGGGGAACACTGGGTGGAAGGAAATTTGTAGCTCCTCTCAGATTCCAGAACTTTCTGCCACAGAAATGTGAGGAACATGTGTTTTTTTAGCCAAATTTTGAGGTTTGCAAAGGATTCTGGGTAACCGAACCTGGTCCGAGCCACACAAGTCACCCCTCCTTGGATTCCCCTAGGTCTCTAGTTTTCAGAAATGCACAGGTTTGGTAGGTTTCCCTAGGTGGCGGCTGAGCTAGAGGCCAAAATCTACAGGTAGTCACTATGCTAAAAACAGCTCTGTTTTCTGTGATGTGTCCAGGTTGTGTTTTGGGGCATATCCTGTCGCGGGCGCTAGGCCTACCCACACAAGTGAGGTATCATTTTTATCGGGAGACGTGGGGGAATGCTGGGTGGAAGGAAATTTGTCGCTCCTCTCAGATTCCAGAACTTTCTGCCACAGAAATGTGAGGAACATGTGTTTTTTTAGCCAAATTTTGAGGTTTGCAAAGGATTCTGGGTAACAGAACCTGGTCCGAGCCACACAAGTCACCCCTCCTTGGATTCCCCTAGGTCTCTAGTTTTCAGAAATGCACAGGTTTGGTAGGTTTCCCTAGGTGCCGGCTGAGCTAGAGGCCAAAATCTACAGGTAGTCACTTTGCTAAAAACAGCTCTGTTTTCTGTGATGTGTCCACGTTGTGTTTTGGGGCATATCCTGTCACGGGCGCTAGGCCTACCCAAACAAGTGAGGTATCATTTTTATCGGGAGACTTGGGGGAACATAGAATAGCAAAACAAGTGTTATTGCCCCTTGTCTTTCTCTACATTTATTCCTTCCAAATATAGGGGTGTGTGTAAAAAAGACATCTATTTGAGAAATTCCATGTAATTCACGTGCTACTATGGTCACCCCGGAATTCAGAGATGTGCAAATAACCACTGCTCCTCAACACCTTATCTTGTGCCCTTTTTGGAAATGCAAAGGTTTTCTTGATAGCTATTTTTTACTCCTTATATTTCAGCAAATGAATTACTGTATACCCGGTATAGAATGAAAACGCACTGCAGGGTGCAGCTCATTTATTGGCTCTGGGTTCCTCGGGTTCTTGATGAACCTACAAACCCTATATATCCCCGCAACCAGAGGAGTCCAGCAGACGTAACGGTATATTGCTTTCGATAATCTGACATTGCAGGGAAAAGTTACAGAGTAAAAAGTAGAGAAAAATTGATGTTTTTTTCACCTCAATTTCAATATTTTTCTTTTTCAGCTGTTATTTTCTGTAGGAAACCCTTGTAGGATCTACACAAATGACCCCTTGCTGAATTCAGAATTTTGTCTACTTTTCAGAAATGTTTAGGTTTCTGGGATCCAGCATTGGTTTCATGACCATTCCGGTCACTGACTGGAAGGAGGCTGAAAGCACAAAAAATTGCACAAATGGGGTATGCCCCAGTAAAATGCCAAAATTGTGTTGAAAAATTGGGTTTTCGGATTCAAGTCTGCCTGTTCCTGAAAGCTGGGAAGCTGCTGAGTTTAGCACCGCAAACCCTTTGTTGATGCCATTTTCAGGGGAAAAACCACAAGCCTTCTTCTGCAGCCCCTTTTTCCAATTTTTTTGAAAAAAACGAAATTTTCACTGTATTTTGGCCAATTTCTTGGCCTCCTTCAGGGGAACCCACAAAGTCTGGGTACCTTTAGAATCGCTAGGATGTTGGAAAAAAAGGACGCAAATTTGGCTTGGTTAGCTTATGTGGACAAAAAGTTATGAGGGCCTAAGCGCGAACTGCCCCAAATAGGCAAAAAAAGGCCTGGCACAGGAGGGGGAAAAGGCCTGGCAGCGAAGTGGTTAAAAAAAAAAAAAAACATACATTAAAAAATAAAGTTGCCTCAGCTATCTGTTAGACGTTTTTGGAAAGTAAGATTTTAGTTATATATTAAGGGGGTCAATGGTGGTGGCGGAAATTACCTCCACCGGCATGGTGGTCTCGACCGCCATATATTGTTCACACGGGAGACCGCCATAGGCAGATCTCCGCCACCGCCCTGCTACTGCCGCCAGGAGTTCCTTATCAGACAGGGCAGCGCTGGCAGATAAAGAACCTGTGTTCCCCCAGCCTTTCCCTGGCAGTTTCACTAGCTAGGGAAAGACTGGTGGAAGGGGTGCTCCGGGGCCTCCGTGCACAGCCCCGTCACGCATGTCACTGCCCGATTTACGGCAGTGATATGCGCAACGGGTGCTGCTTCACCCGCTGCAGTGCGACATTGACGGCTCCATGTGGAGCTGTCGCCATTGTCCAGGCCCAGCAGAATGTTCATTGTTGGACCGGCCGGGTATTCAACGGGCTGGCAGTCTGTGTTTAGACCGCCAGCATGAACACGGCTGGAAATCCAGCCGTGTTCATAATGACCCCCTAAGTGTTTCAAGAAAATGCACGTAAGCACATATATTCTACTGTTTACAAAAAAAAACGTAGATCCCAAGACTAGGGAATCTAGGCAGGGCAGAGCACAGAATTAAGGTAAACTGAAGTTACATATACTTGATACAACTTATGGTAGAACTAAAGTTAAAGACCTAAAACAAGGTAAAGAGCACCTTTCTCAAATGACCATTAGTAGTGAGGAAGGCACAGCAAACAGGACATTTTAAATCCTTTGCAACAATCTGGACTTGAATCATTGTGGCCAAGACTAAAGAACTAATTCTACTGTAATAATACTAGTACGAATAATGAGTTGGAGTTAGACTACTAGATTTAGGCTAGCACATACTTCACAAAAGTTAAGATTTGCAACCCTTCTGCAACTCCATTCAAAAGTTGTTTCCGTGTACCAAGTTTGACAGGGAAAACAGTTAAATTAAAAACAAATCGATACAGTACTGAGAAACACAAGCTTTCACAAAATAATGTTACAAATGTGCATTACAGTTTTAGATGATTTTACCTCTTTCGTGCCTGCAGCTTCATTGTGGGACTCAATTGTTGTACTACAGCTGAAGAGTCACAGGCGTACAACTTGTGTTGTGGTCTCTCCACATTGTTAGGCTCCAAAAGAGCATCCGGCATTTGAGCATCTGTCTCAAAAAGAATGGCTTCTCCTTTATCTGCTTCCACGTCTTTCTCATCATCGCTCTCAAACATATTGTGCTCATCTCTTTCTAGAAAGCGGTTTCCCTTTTCAGTACGGAGCCCAGGCAATTCAGGAACAATATCATATTTACACGAAGTACTAAAGGTCTGTTCAGATTCTAAAAAACATATTAGGGTCAATTCTCAAATACTGCCATTTTTAAAAGGTCAACATAATATATCTATTAGCTTGCTAATAAGGTAAATACATCAACAGTTTCCTGTTGGCCTTCGAGAGTCAGTTAAGTGTATTGTAAATTTGCATATAGATTATGGATGTTGGTGTTACTTAAAGGCTGACAGACTTTCTCTGAAATTATTTTTTTTACTAATTAAAGTAAACACACAGTACATATCTGAACAATGAACATTCATAGAATCTGAACAATGCCAGGGGTAGCAGCTATGTAATAAGCTGCCGAAAGCCTAGTTAGCACAAAACATAGGTTTATTCGACCCACAGCTGACTGACTAAAAAACTACACGATCATCAATTAAACGCTCCCTCCAACTGCCTCACATTCCAGAACTTAAATCATAAAAAGATAAATCAAATTTGCAACCAATCTGGCAGATAACATTCCAACGTGCTGAGCAGATGATTTGCATGCACATTAACACATGATGAAAAAAAACAGACAAAGAAAAACGAGAAAGAAATCCATTTGTAAAGCAGCGCGTGAATGCAGACGTGTGGTCAGTGTGTTTTTAAAAAAAAAACATTTTGAGAAGTAGAGAAGACAGTTGGATGAGTTACAATCCATGTTGGTGATACAATGCTCAAAAACCTTTAACAGAGTATTTTAAGGTATAGGACAGTCGCGGCTGGATTTTTATGATTCAGGCCACTTCCCAAGTGGACCCGGAGAAAACCAGTTGGCACAAAGAAGGTTGGAGACTGCCCCCTCCCATGGATAATCAGAAGACCGGAGTACCTACACCAGGGAGCCAAAGTGCATGGGGTGAGGTGACATTGGAAACCCTCGCTGAAGTCAATGGAAGCTTCAGTTGTCCAGCTGCTGTCCTAACCTGTGGACCAGGCCGGTGGAACCAAAAGGTGAATTTCGGACGTGAAGAACATGAAAAAAGAAGGAGACAGAGTCCAGACCATTCAGAGGTGTCCAGGCGGTGCAGGTAGGCAATGCCCACCCTCTTGGTGGTGAAGTTCCTGCAGGACAGTGAAGGAAGAAGTCCAGCTTTAGAGTCCAGGGGGATGCAGACGATCCTTGGGAGTCACCCACCAGCTGTCCCACATCGGTCACCAAATTACAAGAGGGTCAGTGGCCAGCAGCACCACCAACAAGCCTTGACAATTGCAAATAGCTGGTGCAAGGACGATTGCAGGTTTTGAAGGACCAGAAAGGTCATAGTGACTCCACCTTTGGAGGGGAGTCAAGACAGGCCTTCAGCAGGAGGGCAAGCCAGCCGGAGGAGCCCCCACGAGTGACCCAGTGGCAGCAGGCACAGGGAGTCACAGTGAGGCCTCAGCAGCAAAAGACAGGAGGCACACAACGCAGGAGCTGCAGAGTGAAAGCTGATTTTGGAGTTGCAGAGCGCGAAGATATTTTGGAGGAAGAGCCAACAAACCTTGGCAAGGCAACAGTCACGGTGCAAAGGGGTTTTGTTTCAGTGGCTGCAGCAAGGGTCCAACATCTCCAAGTTGGTCAGAAAACAAGTTTGACCTGGAGAGGATCATAGAACCACCACCTGTGAGCAGAGCCTTTAAATTGTCCATGGGACAGCAGGATCCATCAGCCGGTCGTCATTGTCTTGAGGAGCCTGCGGATGCAGGGAAGTGATTCCTTCACTCCAAGGGAGACTCCTTCTTGCTTCTTGGATGCAGGCAGAGTCCTTGTGACCGTGGAGGATGCATACCCCGGGATATTACAGAAATCTTGCAGGAGCTGGTGAAACAATGCTGCAGTGGAATCCCTCCCAACTAGAGGCAGTCTTCTTTCAGTTCCAAAAGCAGACCAGCAGCGGTTCCAGAGGACAGGAGCAGAAAATGTCTTGCGTACAGTTCCATGAACAGTCTTGCTCGACGAATCGGAGGACCCACCCTCAGGGTAGTCCTTAAGTAATCCTAAAAGAGTGTACAAGGGTAGTAGTGGTGAAAATGCTGCACCTCCGTGACGTAACAACTCGTATTAAGCAACAAAGTCAATGAGGTGAGAACCTGTTGCCAATTGGTCGGGTGCCCTACTACCCTAATGGGCACAAGGAGTTGCGTACCGAGGTACACAATGACAATAAATGCAAAAAGACCAAGGCACACAGAGGTAAAGAGTCCAGAAACGTAATGGTAGAAGAGTATCTCCGGTAGTATGGATCCAGAAGCGGAGAAAGAGACGCTGATTCCCAGTTGGTGTTGAATGGTGTCTTTATTCCTAGACCAAGTTTGTCATAGGTTAGTATCGTCTTGCAGAAAACAGCCAACACGCGTTTCGTCACACAAGTGACTTTATCAAGGCTGGGCCTGTATGGCCAGGGAAGTGGTAGCAGCAAACCGATATGAAGGTAGGTAGGTAGTAAGCACTGAGCCTGGTATCTGCGAGTGCTAAGTGGTCCAGTGATCGGAACTGAAGAGGTAAAGGCCCTGATAAGCCTCCAAAGGTGACCCTGTATGTTGTGCGAGGAGCGCCTTGTCCATCCGGTGCAACGCGTCTTTAATCCTAAAAGGGAGTTGGTTACCCTCTGTAGTGATCCACCTATTAGACAGGATCAGGGACGTCATCTACTTGGCCTAACCAGTCAGATACCCCTAGGAGCCTCGTCTCACCTTGTTGCCAAGATGGCAGAATCGAAGCAGTCAGTGGTGCTCACAGGCCACCCCACCCCAACCCAGAGAGACCTATTTCAAAGGGAGGGTTGGTCACACCTCTCCCTTACAGAAAATCTTTTTGCTCTGCCTTCCCTTGCAGAAAATCCTTTGTTCAGCCTTTCCCTGCTTGAGTTAGGCTCATCAGCAGGAGGGCAGAACAGTGCCTGGGTTGGTAGCAGCCAGACCCCGTAAGGCTGCATAGGCGGAACTGGGGGATCCTCTAAGGTGCAGAGTACATGGGATCACTGGAATAGGTATAGTTGCATGATTCCAACATGTTGATAACAAACGTGTGGGTTCGGAGAAGCCATTATGTAGTTGGACCAGTCTTGTTAATCAGTGTCCACTACATGCCTTAAGATGGCTTCCCCGCATTTACAAATCCCAGGGAATGGAGTCTAGGATTTGTAGGGGGTACCCTGCTCATGCAGGGGCACCCTTACACTTGGGGACATGCACCCTGCCCTTGGGCTGAAGGGCCTACCAAAGGGGTGACTTTGCCATTGGCTACTGCCCTCTGACCCCCTGTAATGCCCTATATTCTAGTATGTAGTGGCGCCCCTGAACCTTACTCTTCATATTTCAAGCAACCTAAAGAAGTAGGACTGAAGAGCAGTCAGCAGTGAAGACTCCAGAAGACAACTCGCTTGGCCCCAGCCCGACCTGCCTGTCTACAGCTTCAAGACTTCTGCTACAAGAAGGCGACTTGTCCTGCAGGACCAGTGGCCTCTACAAACCCTTAGAGGCCAGCCTGTCTGCCTGCCCTAAAGCCCAAGATCTTCTGAGGACAGTGCTGTGTCCACAAAGAAACCTCCAGCAAGGACTGCAGAGCCCTCCAGATCAGCTAGTCCTGCCCACTCTGCACCCGATGTCCACGGCCTGAGTCTAGGTGGCCCACCTGACTAAAGAGAGTCCCCAGGCTATTGCGACCTCGAGTCTACCCCGGGTTGACCCCTCCTGGCCACCACAATGACACCTGCTGCCTAAATCCAGAGGACACCCTGACCACAAACATATCCAGTGCAGATACCCGACGCCTAAAGGTACACTTGCACCCGCAGCCCCCTGGCCTTGGGGAAACCAGCCAACAGTCCATGGACGTCCAGAGGAGCCTCACCTTACTTGTCTAGCTGTTGCTCCACTTCAGCCCATCCCCTGGACCAAGCCAGCAGCCTCTTTGCGAACCCAGAGTTTTCCAAAGAAAAGCATTGGGTGGCCGAATCTGTGTTTGCACCCAAACACCCCTGAGGACCTGTGTTTGGTACTTAGCTGTGCCACCCCCCCCCTTATCTAAAACTCCAGGGCCCGTACCCTGAGACCTTGGGTACTTACCTACAAACCGTTTAATGTCAAGTGTCCCCAGTCTCAATAGGACTCCATTGAGCACCCAACACCAACTATGACCTCTGCATCCAGCCGGCCCCATGTTGCTGGTGGTGCACCCTTGGAGTCTTCCCAAACTTTGCCCTGTGGACCCCTTAACCCCAGAAAATTGGGAACTTAAGTCTAGTACTAACCTGTAAATTGTGTATGTAATTTTGTCCCCCAGGAATGCATTGCCTTCAATGAAATGTTGACAAAGTGTCCACTTTTGACATTGAAAAGTATTACTTACCTGATAACTGTTTTATCTGATAATTTCAAACAAAGTGCATTTGATACTTGAAAGTGATACACTGTTGAAACTGTACTTGCCTGCAACAAAGATACTTTTGGTTCTAGATAAAAAGTAACAAAGTGTGTGTTTTGTTACAAAAATCATTGGACTGGAAATAGTCGAGTGTGTGCCTGATTTCTTTGCTGTGTGTGTGTACAATAAAAATGCTTAGCACTACCCTATGATCAGCCTAACTGTTTGACCACACTACCACAAAACAGAACATTAGTATTATCAACTTTAGCCTCTGTAAAGCCTCTGGGGATCCACTGGACACTATAAATAACTTTGGAATGGCATTTACAAAGCCTGCTTCATACATTTGTGGATCAGTGGTGCAGTCTACGGCTTTGGATTTGCTGGACCTCTCAGCCAACATCTGATCACACGACTAAGTTTCAAAATTGCCTTTAGATTTAATTGATTTTTGAGTTGACAATTTTTCCAAAACTCCTCCTAGGGCCTTGGATAAGTCCCCTTCAACATTTTCTTTTAAAGTTGAAAAAGTTACTATAGTTAGGAGTAAAGTAACTACAAGTAGTTTAGGTTGCTAAAAGAAATCCCCAACTTTAGTAACATAATGACCAGCTCAGAGGACAAGGTTGTCGAGCTCAACCTAATCCCTTACCTCCATCTCAAGATGAGAGCTAAGGTCTCTCTGCAGTCTCAAAAAGATTAAAACTGGTTTCAACCGTACCAAGGTCTAGCACCAGGAGCTTTTGGCAGAGTCCACAAAGGCACACCCTCCTGAGAAGGATGTTCTCCCCTCGGATGGGGAAGAAGGTAAGTATCAGGAGGATGACCTCCCCCCTCCTAACCTAACTATGGAGAACAGGGCCTCTGCATCTCTGTACTCAAGGATAGTACCCACAGCACCTACACCACACACAGGTGGTCAGGTTCTTCTGGGTCCACAGAGGACAGCCTCAGTGAAGAGGACAGCCTTTTAGCAAGGATGGCCAAAAGAATAGATCTGGAGGTTAAACTCATAGCTATAGAGCAGGAGAGCAGAATTGGGTCTAGCACCCATTAATGGTGGCAGCAACGTAATAACTAGGGACAGAGAGCAATCTTGTGACCCTAAAATCCCCAAAGGGATTGTCCCCAAGTATGAGGATGGTGATCACATCACCAAATGGTTCACAGTCTTTGAGAGGGGTTGTGGAATGACAAAAGTGAAAAGGTATCACTGAGGGGCACTCCTTTGTGAACTTTTAACTAAGTTTAGGGGTAGACTCCTCACACTCACTGGAGCAGATGCTTAGCCCTATGACCTCATAAAGGCTAGCCTGATTGAGGGCTTTGGACTCACCACTAAGGAGTATAGAATTGGGTTCACAAGGGCTCACAAAACCTCCAGCCAGTCCTCTGTTGAACTCATAGACAACTCAGTGAAAACACTAGATGGTTGGTTAACTAGATGTGAAGTTCATGACTGTGATGGGCTCTATAATTTGTTTATGAAAGAACACATCTTGAGTAACTGCTTTAATTAAAAGTTGCATCAATATCAGGCAGACCTAGGTCCAATTTGTCCCCAAGAATCAGAAATGAAGGCATACCACTAAGTCAAGAATAGGGTGACCAAGAATTCCCCTGGGTGTAACCAAAAGAAAGGGGGTTACTAAGCCTCCCAGGGGAAGGGTAGTGAGACACCTAGTGATAAAAGAAAAGAGTCTTCTAAAGGTCCCCATAAACCTACTCAGGAGGGTGGGGGCCAAACCTCTTCACAATCCACTCATGGGCACATGGGTAAAAACTTTGTCCCCAAAAAGGCCTGGTGTTTCAAAGGTAAACAGAATGGACACCAAACAGGAGACTTGGCCTGTCCTAAAAAGAATCCCCCTAGTACTGCACCAGCTAGCACTGGTATAGCCATTCTCCAGGTGGGATCTACAGTGTGCCCAGAACAAATCAGGGTTCACACGCTGCAGTTACTAGCGCCCCTTGAGTAATGGGACTGGGCAAAAGCCTTCAGGGATTTAGGTGCCAGTGTCACCATGGTGACAGAAAAACTGGTTTCCCCAGGACAGTACTTGGCTGGAGAAACTTATCCGGTTATCTATGCTTATAATGCAACCAAGAAACATCCCATGGCTATGGTGTCCTTAGAAAGGAGAGGGGTTACTAGCCTGAAACAGGTAGTGCTCATTTCTGAAATCCCAGTTGCATGGCTGCTAGGGAATGACCTGGAGTCCACAGCATGTGCTGAGGAAGAACTCAAAACTCAGGCAGTCATGCTGGGAATCCCAGAGGCGGTGTCTGTGAAAATCAGACCACAGAGATGAAAAAGAAGAGTTGGAACCTGAAGTGAGGGCCCAACTTTCCAAAAGGAGGGCCAAGAAGACTGGGGACCAGCTCCTAAACAGCAAAAAACTCAAGACTCCTCTTCTCAGGAAGAAGCCTTACCAACCCCAGAGGGAACTGAGCTCATGGAACTTGAACCTTACCACATTGAGCTCTTGGGCCCAGGGGGAACCTCTAGGGACCAACTGTGCCAAGGACAGAGGACCCGTCCAACTCTTGTAGGCTGTGACAGCCAGCTGCTCCACAGGAAAAGGGAGATGTCAGTGGCTCCCACAGGGTCTACTGGGAGGAGTGACTCCTGTACCCTGAGGCCAGAGATCCCAAACCTGGTACCACTAGGAGAGTGGTAATGGCTCAACAGTTCAGGGAATTCATCCTCACCTTAGCCCATGACATCCTCTTATCTGGGCCAAACCAAAACGGAGTATAGGCTAGTCAGCCATTTCTAGTGGCCCAACATGTCGCAAACAGTGAAGTAGTTTTGCAGCTCCTGGGTCATCTGCCAAGCCAGTGGTAAGGCAGGTGGCCACCCAAAGGCCCCCTTAATTCAAGTTGGGGTTCCCTTTGAAAGAGTTAGTGTGGACATACTGGGTCCACTTGAACCACCCACAGCCTCAGGAAACCAATATATACTGTTAGTAGTGGATCATGCTACCAAGTATCCTGAAGCAATTCCTCTTAGGTCTACTACAGCCCCTGCAGCAGCAAAGGCCCTTATTGGTATCTTTACCAGGGTAGAGTTTCCTAAAGATATGGTTTCTAACATATGTACCAACCTCATGCCAGCCTACATGAAACACAAGTGGAATGAGTGTGTTGTGACCTACAAGTTCAAAACACATGATCACCCACAAACCAATGGACTTGTTGAAAGGTTCAACAAAAAAGTGAAAGGCATGATCATGGGACTCCCTGAAAAACTAAAAAGGAGATGGGATGTCCTCTTGCCATGACTGCTTTTTGCCTACAGAGAGATGCCTCAGAAGGGAGTTGGGGTTTTCCCCTTTGAGCTTCTGTTTGTCCATCCTGTTAGGGGATCACTTACTCTTGTGAAGGAAGGCTGGAAGAGACCTCTTGATGCACCTAAGCAAGATGTGGTGGACTATGCACTAGGCCTATGTTAAGGTGAGCATCAAAGTGGAATTCAACAAGATGCCAGATGTAGGGGCTATTGAATCCTCTGACAGCCCCTGGGCCAGTCCAGTGGCCTGAGTCCCCAAGCCTCATCCCCAGGGTGGAAAGAAAGAAATTAGGTTCTGTATGGGCTACAGAAGAGTCACCTCTGTCACCAAGACAGATGCTCACCCCATACCCAGGACTGATGACCTGATAGACAAATGGGGTGCAGCAAAGTTCCTCAGTACGTTTGACTTGACTGCAGGGTACTGGCAAATTCACATACCACCAGAAGCAAAAGAAAACATAGCATTTTCCACGCCTGATGAGCATGATCAGTTCACTGCTATGCCCTTTGGTTTAAAGAATGCTCTTTACACCTTCTAAAGGTTGGTGAATCAAGTCCTTACAGGTTTGGAGGCCTTTAGTGCAGCATATCTAGATGATATTGCTATCTTTAGCGCCACCTGGCAGGACTACCTGGTCGATCTTGGGAAGGTTTTACAGGCCCTGCAATCTGCAGGCCTCACTATTAAGGCATCAAAATGCCAAACAGGGCAGGGCACTGTGGTATACTTGGGCCACCTTGTAGGTGGAGGCCAAGTGCCACCCTTACAGCCCGAGATCCAGACAATTCTGGACTAGGAAGCTTGTATCACCGACACTCAAGTCAGCATTCCTTTGCTTGACTGGATATTACAGGAGGTTTGTGAAGGGATATGGGTCCATTGCGACCTCCCTCTCAGAACTTACCACCAAGAAGATGCCCAGAAAAGTAAACTGGACGGTTAGTTGTCAAAAGTTCTTTGACACACTGAAAGAGACAGTGCTCAGCACCAGTTCTCAAAGCTCCAGACTACTCTAAGCAATTCATTGTGCAAACAAATGCCTCTGAACATGGGATAGGAGCAGTCCTGTCCCAAACCAATGATGATGGCCATGACCAACATGTTGCTTTTATTTGCAAGATGTTGCTCCCAGAGAAAAGTGTTACAGTGCCATTGAGAGGGAGGCCTTTGCTGTGGTTTGATCCCTGAAGCTGAGACTATATGAAAGGTGAAAACCCTAAACTTTTGAGGTGGTCCATCTCCCTACCAGCAGTGAAGCCTCCAGACGACAACTGACTTGACCTCAGCTTCAAGACCCCTGCTACAAGAAGACGACTCGTCCTGAAGGACCAGCGACCTCTACAAATCCTCAGAGGACTGCCTGCCTTCTGTAAAGACCCAATTCGTCCCCCCCCCAACTCCCAAGGACAGTGGCCCTGTCCACAAAGAAACCTCCAGGAAGGACTCCAGAGCCCTCCCGATCAGCTAGTTCTGCCCACTCTGCACTTGACATCCACACCCCAAGTCCAGGTGGCCCACCTTACCAGAGAGAGTCCCCAGGTGATTCTGACCTCAAGTCCACCTCAGGTTGACCCCTCCTAGCCACCACGACGATGCCTGCAGCCTAAATCCAGAGGACCCCCCCTGGACCACGACCCAATCTGGCTAAGATACCCGACGCCTAAAGGTACCCTGCACCTGCAGCCCCCTGGCCTTGAGGACCCAGCCAACTGCCCATCGTCGTCCAGAGGGGCCGCAAATTACCTGTCCATCCGTTGGACTTCTTCAGCCGACCCCTTGGACCAAGTCTGCAGATACCTGTTTGCAGCCATGAATTCCAAGTTCTCAGAGGGCAGGCCTAGCCCGAGAAAGGCCCATAAGCTGCAATACTCATTTTCTCCAGGAAAATGACAGCTCTCTTCTGGAAGAGGAAGACACTGCCCATGATATTAAGGTGAACTGGATCCCAGTAGCAAACCTATCAAGGCCAGAAGGAAATCACCAGGATCGCAGAGAACCCTGTTCCTTTCTTCTGGAAAAATCACAGGCGTGGGAAAATCATACAGACACATACATCTAGTCAGACAACAGGTCATACTACTTGACCAATATATAATCCAACAATCGAGTTCAGCTTGACTCCAGACCTCGAGGTCTAATATGGCCCTATTCCAGTTCCTCATTTAATGCAAAATCAAAACACTTGAGTACCATCAACTTTATTGTACAGGCACTATATCTGCAGATTTCACTGATGTGTTCCACAGATTATATGCAGAGATGGCTACAGGAGTAACATTTCTGCATCCAAATAGTATAGGAATCTTGCATTAAAAAGCATTTTTAAAACAATATTTACAGGCAAGTCATTAACACTAGCTATCCATCAGAGTACAGAAGATTTAGCAGCATATAGTAAAATAAATTTTGAGGTTTATTTCACTTCTCATGCATGCAGTATAAAATAGCACTTTCATAAAGCAAAGATCAGTGAATTTTCCTACAAAGTAAGTTAAAACCCTGTAGTACTATTGTAAACAAATAAATGCCAACCTGGCCTGCAGACTCCCTGGATGTTTCGGTCAGGTGACTTGCCTAGTGATCCCCTTTTCGGTATCTTCACAAACCCAGCCCATTCTGGAGATGCCACCAACTCCTGATTAAAAATGTGAGGAGATATGAACAGTGGGCTTGAGAAGGATGTCACAAAACATCATTGGTTGGGTAACACACTTTGTCATCAAAAATAAGCCACATCGGATTCTGACACTTCAACTGGTTCATTCCTGCACACCGCCTAAGTTAATTTTCTGTGAAAACAACACAAATCAAGCATTTAAGTGTCTCTTCAGCAAAAGTATTCATTATATATCAAATCAAAGCAATGGAGTGATTACCAGGGTAGGAGTTCCATGACCACAGAGGATAACAGCATTGGATACACACAGGAACCTTCCTACCCAACAATTGATCTTCTCAAGTCATAAAGTCATAAACAACTGTGTATAGCAAGGGCAATTGATTCAACTTTTATGTAGACTTTCTAGAAATACTACCTGCCCCATGCATCTATTTACATTTTCAAAGTTTGTTCCCTCAATGAAACAAGCATTTATCTGCTACTCTTCAACCTCCAAGCATGGAGATGTAAATTGTGTAGCATCTTGCCCTGCTCATGCTACAGAAGACCCTCCCAAAGCTGCAGATTAATCAAAGGACAGATGCTCAATCTCAGGAGTTCAAGGTACCACACTCTCCTAGCCCAATCTGGTGCCACTAGGATGACTTTTCCCCGGTTGTTCCTAATCTTCTTCAGAACTCATGACAAGAGAGGCAGTAAAGGCATGCAGGAGTCCCGAGCTCCTCTACAGGAGGCCATAGGATATCTAATCCCAGTTGTCCTAAGTAAAGCATAAGTACTACTAGTACTACTTCCCCTAGAGCCCTTTGCAGTAGCACTAGTAGTGGTACCACATCCAAGGGTGTAGCTGGGTTCAGTTCACCTTGGGTACTGCAGCGGACTCTGGCTTAGTCAGAGAAACCACTGAGGCTGTTCTGGTATCAGAGGGTGGCACTGACTTTGCCACCTTGGCTGCCTGTCCTCCTAATATGGGGAAATACAGACAGCTTCCCTTCATTGATGATACTGAGGCAAAGGCTTACAAGGACACAGGTTCAAGTGTCACCATGCTGACTGAAGAACCTGTCCCATACTATCAGAGGGGGTCACCTGAGCAAATCCTACTTGGGTACACTTACCAAGTAACCAACTCAGAGAACATCACTAAGTGCCACCCCATGCCAGGGGTTAATTTCGGCTGGGGGATCCGGGTACTGGCCCTAAAAAAGTTGCAGTATCCTCATCCAATCCTGTAGGGTTTCTTATGGGCAATGATTTGGACACTTCAGCATGGGTTGAAGTGGAGTTACAGGCCCATGCAGCAATGCTGGGCATCCGCGAGAGTGTGTTTGTCGCAACTAGAGCACAAGTCAAGAAGCAGGAAGATCAAGGAGCATTGGTTTCTCAAACAAAAGCCCAGACAGCTCCTAAGAAGAGAGGTGGGAAGGGTAAAAAGTTACCCTCTACCCAGACCGATTAGGCTCCTCAGGGAGATCATCTTGCCTGTTCTGAGGAACAACCCCAGGGGTGCTTGGGCCTGACACGTCAGCGCTTCCGGGGGTAGAGGGGACCATCCAGGAAAGAATTGAGTCTGGAGCAGAATTCCTGCCACTCTCTTGAAGGCCTCAGACAACAAGCTGCTGCAGAAGAGGCAGGGGATGTCAGTGGATCCCACAGGATCTATGGTCTTCTTTACTCTGAGGCTAGAGACCGCATGCCTAGTGCTACCAGGAGGTTGGTCATTACTCCGAAGTTTAGGGAGTTCTTTTTGACCCCACCACATGACATTTTCCTCAAAGGACACCTTGGGCAAAAGCAAGACTTGGGACAGACTATAGGGACCAAGGAGTTTTGTCGCTCCTGTGTCACCTGCCAAGCCAGCAGCATGTCAGGTGGCACTAAAAATACCACCCCCTTCATTCCATTAACAGTGATTAGGGTTCCCTTTGAGAAGGTAGGGATTGACACTGTTGGTCACCCTGTCCCTCCTCCAGCCTATGGAAACAGATTCTGGTGTGGTGGACTATGCCACCAGGTACCCAGGAGCTATTCCCCTTAGAACCACTACAGCACCTGCAGTGGCCTACGCGCTCTTAGAAATATTTTCCAGAGTGGGTTTCCCTAAGGAGGTGGTGTCAGGCAGAGAGCCAAACTTTATGTATGGCTATCTAAAAGCACTCTTTAGTGCACTCCTGGACCTGTGAAAACTACAAGAGAACTCACCTGCTGCTTGAGGCCTGCCCTGCTATCCGAGAAGGAAGACTGGATATGCACTCGGCATCCAAGGCTGAAGTATTTCAAAGGGTCAGCTGATTGACCTCCAGAGGCCTTCCTGCAACCACCCCACTGACTTACTGCGCTGGACCTACCTGGACCTGCAACTGGACCTGCCTGTGCACTGCTGAATACTTCTGGAGTGAGTTTCAGACCCCCCCAATGGGTGCCTCCCAGATACGGGACCTTTGGTGAACATCAGTTGAGCTCCTGCTAGAATAAGAGGAAAAATCCTGAAGGTATGGGCACTTTGTGACTGCGAACAAGCCTGTTCGCACCCAGATCTTGCCACCGGTGACGACCGCTAAATAGAAGCTCTGGTGAACCAGACTAGTCATGCTATAGTGACTGCCAGCGACAACCGGCAATGTAATATCTGCACTTCACACTACGGCATCAGCAGCCCGTGGTCACTGCTAACGCACAATCTCCAGCAACTTCCGTCCACTGTACACAACAGGATCCTCCCTCTACAGAGGCGACCATCCGCTACGTTTGGCCTGCTTTTCGTACTATAGCTACTACTAGCCGCAACGTTCTAACTGCTCCACCCGGCTTCCTCCACCTGGAACAGAACTCTTCGTGCTGGACTTTAAAAATACATTTTACAGCAACACTAACCTGGTACCTGTATCCAGCCCGCACTCCATCGCGGTCGGGCTGAACTTGTGACTTTCACCAGATTTCACACAACCATACAGCCGCGAGCGGCGCTTTGTGCTTTTCAGTGCAATAGTTATCTTAAATCTTTGAAATTTACTTAATTTTTCTATATTGGTGTGGGATTGTTTTTGTGTTATTTTTTCACTTTATTACTGTATAAGTGCTGCATAAATACTTTACACACAGCCTCTAGATTAAGGTGGTCTACTTTGGTGCTTAGCTACCAGAGTGTTAATCACAGGCTAATTTAGTGACTTTTATGGTTCGCCTTTACAAGGATTGCTGCTTTTGCTTGAAAATGGCTCACATCTCACACCTCCCTCAACCAACAACCCAATCTCTCACAGGTAGGCTTTATAGGAAATTGAAATATTCCTACACACTTGCCTAACAGATTCTCTGTGGTGTTACCTAGGCATTAGTACTATCATTTTTTTTCAAAATAAAAAAGGTTTCACCTATTCACTTTTCATATTGTTTTATATAAGTTTTTGCAGTGCCTCTTGAACAATGTACCCAAAACAGTTTAAAGGCTTGAAACAGTTTCAAGCATTATTCACATTAGCAGAACTCAGAAAAAGTAAACTTTGGCCTCTCTCGAATTCCTTTATCAGCTTTCACTGCAGAATTAAGGGACAAGCAGTTTATGTAGCTTTTAAAAAGCCAATGGTTCATTTACCTGTTTATTCTGATTAAGTGCAGCGGTTCTGGAACCTAGGTTGATAGGAGTGGAGCAAATCAGAGGCTGGGCATCAACTGTACTAATATCAGCTTCAACTAAGGACAAAGAAACAAAACGATAACAGTTAGGAATAACTTTTTTTAATATGATAGTGATGTTCTCAATTCTTGTATCATCTCCTTTACAACTGAAAAAGAACTGACAGTTGCAAACAGGACTGAAGAAGGCTTTTTATGAAAATATTGCCCTTTGAGAAAAGCGCTTCACAAGCTTTCTTCTTTAAGTGCCAAGCCCTTGCATTCAACCTAGGTGTTTCAAACTGATCAGCTAGAGTTCAGATCATACTTTCATTAAAACAATCAGGGATGCTAAGCAATGTTGCACAGGAGGAAGCCTAAGTATTTAGAGTTCAGGAATCACCATGAAAGCCATTATCCCTATTCTCTCATAATGGCTGCTTTCTCCTTCCCCACTAGTTAAGTACCTGATATAATTAAATTGAATGGTGGAAGAAAGAAATTGTGCACACCAGACCAGGCATCAAGCAACACAATTATGGAGAGCTTTACAATCAAAGGTCTGCATCTTTACCAAAGGAAGCATCAAATGCTTGGGGAGGGGCTTGAGTACCTGCCTTATACATTTAAGAAATAGGTACATGCCTTTAAAAAACATCAATTAAGCGTTTGTTCTGTTGAAATGAGAACAAAGCCTCAAAAGAGAACTAGACAACCTGCCCAGTAATCTTAAATCTCACAATCATTTTGGTGGGGTGGTGAAGTCCACAATAAGCAATTAACAGAGTAGTTCAGAATTCTGATGGAATCCACTATAGCTATGAAAAATATTTTAGAGAGCTGGAAGCAGTTAAGGTTGGGCATAGTCATCATAGTCATCACAGCAACGTAGACCTGGGATTAGAAAACAGGTAAAACTATTGTCTGGTTAAAAACTGAATTCAGGTAAAACTTTCACAATACAAAAATAACTCTTGTGAATATTATTTCAATTTAAGTAAGGCAAGAACTGGATCTTTACCAATATATGTACACAGTGTAACAGTAACTGACAATCAGTTTTCTCTTTAACATCTCAGGCTTCGTAAAAGTCTATTATATAATATAATTGTACAACGTAAACCTTTGTGCCCACTCACCTTTGTTCTCTTTCCCATTATCAAACATGTATAGTGGTGGGACCAGAAACTCATCCAATAGCTGATTAATTAGAGCGCTACTTGACAGGGAACATGCACACAACTGTACTTCTTAAATGGGAATGCCCTTTGACATGCAAAGATGAGCAATCTCACCGGTTTGCTTAGGAAAAAAAGTACTGGCAAAATCAATATATTGTGCCTAAAAAAAGCCAGAGTTTCTTAACGTAGGCATGCAAAAACATGTGCCAAGATGCATGCACATGCATGGCAGGCAATCGTAGAACAAGCGAGAGAGGGAAAAGAAGCACATGAACTGCATTTGAGTCTTCAATAACATTCTTTTTAAAATTACTTTCGGGTATGTCATGGAATGAATGAACACTGATAGGCCTTTTTTGTGCTTTCCCCACCCAGGCACATTTGGGTAAGAATGAAAAGACTGATGGGATATGCAGTGTCGTACACCTCAGGCAAACCAATTTCTCAGAAGCTCCTGATCCAATTAAGCATCCCATTGGAAAGAAAGCCTCAACAGCTGGATGCATACGAAGTAGCCAATAGAACTACCCTCTATATCTCTAACAGGTACAAGCTGGAGAATGATTCAAAAGCCTACTTTGCTTGGTGTATGTGCCCCATAAACAGAAGCATGGCATGTCCTATGCAAGCTATAATTGTGGCAGATAATGGATATAATCCTTCTTGGAATTATGCCATCAACAGCTGCTCACACACCATCACTGTGTCCAAATGTACCAAATAGTCGGTCTGTAGAACTCCGAAGCTTAAAGCGCAGAGTCCACCAGATGTTAAGATAAAAAGTACAGTAGAAGGTTGAAAAAAAAATATTTAGATGCTGCTCATTCAACACCTTAGGAATGATAGCAGGGTGACACCTGAGGGCTGAAGCAACAAGGACTTGAAGCTTAATTGTGCTCTTGCAGAATAATGACTAAAAAAGGCAGCCTTATAAGAGAGAAGCCTCATGCTGCAGGTGTCAAAGAGTATGTGAATTAATCTGCCTGGGACAAATTTCGAATTCCACATCATCCAAAAACGCCAGGCGGTGAGAAATAGGTTAAGTACTCTAGTCAGATGTCATTTGGTGACCACTGAGGCAGTGGAAAAGCATTACCCTTGCTTTTTCTAGTAGATGCCAATGGGTATGAGGCAAGTTTTAAATGTAAATATAAATGGCAAGCTTATTCTGCTGCATGTCAAGAGAGATGCGACTGTGAAGAGTAATAAAAAGGATGGGCAGAATTAGGTCCTTTGGCTTGGTATTTCACAGTATGTGCTCTGATACAGAAAACTGGGATGGCTATGTATTCTTATGATATCTGTGTTTCACACTACTTAAGAAGGAGAAGAAAAAACATTTTCATTCCATCATGCATAAAGCTAACCCTTCACTCCTCAGCTTGGCAGCCTTCTTCTCAACGCTCTTTGGTGACAATCGGAACCCAGGCTTGACAGTAGGACAGGAAGAGGAGGCAGAGGTTCGGAGGTCTCATAAAACTGGTATTGCAATGAAGGGCGAGGAGCTAGGCTCCACTATCAGGGAGGACAGAGACTGGTTCCTGTAACCAGCATTAGGAAGAGTTGTTTGAAACCTCAGTGGAACAAATCAGCTGCACCTCTCCAAGAGGTAACGAAAGGCTGGATCTATGTAAAGGAATAGAGACCCCAACTTACAAGAGCATGGTAGTAGCAGTAAGAACAAAGGGGAAACAAAATCAGTGTGGCGGCTGATACTGCAGACGAAAGGCAAGGGTGGCTGCTGCAGGGAGGGCAGAGTCTGCTTTCAGCTATAGGCCAGTCTTTGGGTGTACCCTCTCAAGGAGTAAAACTGGTGGGGAAACAAACGAGCAGTGAGTGGAAAGTCCCAAAGATTATGCCTTAACTCACCTTTCCTTGGAGCATTCAAGGGCACAGTTAGACTTGTTGTAAAAAAAAAAAAAAAAAAGTAGGACTCAAAGGGCATCTCCATAAGAGATGCCTGTATATCTCCAGAAATGCCAGTGGGGCGCATTCATACATTGAGCACTACACTAGTGCCCATTGCTCGTCCCAAGTAATCAGTAGTATCAAGGCCAACCCTAATTACACACTTGGCTGCATGCTGGCTGCTCTTGTTTGACTCAAAGAGCACGGCCAGCAAGCTATTGATGGTCATGTCCCAGAGGGCAAATATAATGACCTGCAGGCAGACTGCACTGACTGACCTCGAAGGCAAGTTGGCCGATGAGAATATTTGCTTCATGCATGCCTCATTTCTTTTCAACTTCCTGTTTGGAAGGGTTATAGGGGAACTAATTGGGATTTACTTTGCTGGTAGAAGCTGTGCCCAAAAAGGAGACTGTCAGAGGCTCATTGCGTGGAAGTAAGGGCTCTAATGAGGATGCATCTCCAGCAAAACCTTGGGTAAGGACATCGGTGTTCACTTCAACAGAAGGTGGCTGTAGGTCTAGGATGTTAGCCATACGTCTAATCACTACAGAAAATGAAGAACGCTCCTCCTTTAGTGGTCCAAGCAGAAAAATCAACAGAGTTTCAGGGAAGTATTAAGGCCACTGCAAATCCCTGTCACCTTCATAATATGGGGGTACAATAGTCATATCACCATTGTGAGGTGGTAGCAAACTCTGGTCTTAATTAGTGTTAAACAGATGAAGGAACACCAAAGGAAGGTTCTGTGGCCAGGAAGAGTCTGCCTGAGTCACAAGGTACAGGAACAGGGTATGCTGGAGTGGAGTTGTGGTGCCATCTCAATCAGGGTTGAGGCAGATTTGGTTTGGGTTCTAACACCAGAGTAGGCAAGGTCTCAAACTCCAGCACAGCACCCATCTGAACAGATGCCGGTGTTGGAGTTGGACTGAAATTCACACTAATGTCCATGCAGCACTAGAGGGCTTCGACTGCAACATAGACAGACATCCCACCAGTAACTCCACAAGAGGCCCCTCTGAATACTTAGGGCCAGGTAGCGGAGTAGAGGAAGCTTGAGGTATCAAAAATATAGAGATAACCTACTTAAATGCTTTGACTGGCTGCAGCATTGCGGAAGGCTGGGAAATTTAGGGTGCAACAGGACTAGTTGTGGAATTGGATCCTCAATCAGGTATCGGGACTGAGCTCAGCTGGCATTTTGATGCTCCCCCAACATCGCTTGGGCCAGAGTGGCTCGATGTGGAGGAATCCCTCTGATACTGTTAATGCTCATTCTTCAACTTGGACTTCCAAGACCTCTGCCTGAGAAGATGACCTATCATACGAACACGTCCACATCTGAGACTTGAACAGGACATGCACAAGATCCATGGTTTCTTCCCGAGTTTGGAAACATACAGCTTCGATTCAAAGTGCACGATTGCCTTTGGGTACATAAGAGCACTTTATTCACATCTTGGAGTAATGCCCTGAGCCCTAACACCAGAGGGAGACCTCATGTGGGTCCATCACCTGTTTACAAATAACATATAACGGTTTGAACTCTGCAGTCTTCACTGTAAACACTACTCTCATGCACAGGGAATAATTTGAAACCAACAAAAGGAGAAGCGGAGTTACGGGATATGTGTTCAAAGGTACAGAAAGAAAGAAACAATTGCCAAAAAGCATGGGTCGTGCACATATGCCATTCTGCTCTGTCATGTTGTCATGTCTGGGGCAAAACAAGGTCAAAGTGGACCCGCAGGACGTCATATAAGACTTCCAGATCCAGAATGGCACCTGTGAATTATTATAAACGTGATGAGTCCGTGATTAGAAGTATCCATCAGAAAGGTCTAATACAAAGAGGTGTCACAGAAGTTCATGGCCAAAACATGCACCACTTCAGGAGGAACCAAGATAAGTAAAATGTTGCCTTAATGCGTTATGGTAGACATGTAGCATCCCCAATATATAACATTTGCAGGTACATGTCTGGATAATGACACAAACATCAAATTGACCGTGGTGGAGTATGTTTGGAAACAAGAGGGAAGCTGGGTTCCATGAACAATGATGCAAGACCTTATCCCATTGGCATTGATGCCTTAGCTGACACTCAGTTTGCATCCTTGTCCCCAAAAGTTATAAAATTAGTCTCACAAATTCACACACCTGGTTTGGAAACGAATAAAGTATAAGGCACATCACAAGCAAACTGAAAAGGACCTCAACAGCCAAGGAGGCATGGTGATGTGGAAAGAAAATCTGAGGTATAGTTTCTTACTCAACATTGGAACTCAGATAACACCTTCTCAATGGTACAAATGGCATTAATCCTGTTTCTATGCCTGGCTCATGTTATGAAGTTTAAGAAGGTGGTTTTCTACAAAAGAAATGCTAGATAGCTCTAGTTCAAGAGACTTGTGCAACATCCTAGTGAGACAGAGGTTCAGGTCCCAGGAAACATATTACGGGGTGGGGAGTGAGGGTTGAACACTGGAACATGTCTTTTCAATGCCTTCTGATAGCTCATGATCAATGGCGGAGGATTCCTATGGAATGCTGTAGAAGACCTGTAACACAGGATTGGTTTTGCAGGTGTTCCTCTGTATAAGATTCAACCAACTAGAGCCAACAAGACAATACATCAACTGGGCAACTAAGTGTGGAGATATTCAATGACAAAAGTGGAGCCATTTGCTCATGTCCTGGATTCTTAGTTGCCTTCCTGTTTGCAGCCATGAACTCAAAGCTCTCAGAGGGGGAGGTCTAGCCCTGGAAAGGCCCACACACTGCAACAGTCATTTTCTCCAAGAAAAGCACATCTCTTTCCTGGAGGAGGCAAACATTGCTCCTTTGCTTAAGGTGAAGTGGATCCTAGTACCAAACCTATCAAGGCCAGAAGGAAATCACCATGACCACAGAGAAATCTGTTCCTTTCTTCTGGAGAAACCATAGATGTGGAAAAATCATGCAAACATACATCCAGTCGTACAACAGGTCATACTGCTTGAACCCATCTAATCCAAGAACCAAGTTCTGCTTGACTTCAGAAAGCCAGGTTTAATGTATCACAATTCCAGTTCTTAATTTCATGCAAAATCAAAAAACTCAAATGCCATCTACAGTATTGTATATTACTGTGCTCTATATCTGCAGATTTCATTGATGTGCTTTTCATTTGTAATTGTTATATAATGAGACGGCTAGGGAAGTAACATTTCTGCATCCAATTAGAGAAACATAGGCATCCTACATGAAAAAGCATTGTTAAAACAACCCTTTCAGGCACATCACTAATATCAGTAGCTATCAATTAGAGAACATTTAGCAATATATAGTAAAACATTTTGGGGTTTATTTCACTTTTCATGCATGCAGTATAAAATAGCACTCTCATAAAGCAAAGATAAATTAATTTTCCTACGAGTACATTAAAACCCTGTAGTAAACAAAGAAATACCAACCTGGCCTGCAGATTGCCTGGATGTTTCGGTTAGATGACTTGCCTAGTGATTCCCTTATCGGTATCGTCAAAAAACCAGCCAAACGTGGAGACGCCTCCAACTCCTGATTAAAAATGTGGGGAGATAAGAAGAGTGGGCATGAGAAGGATGTCACAAAATGTCATTGGTTGAGTAACACACTTGTTATCACAAGCAAGCCACATGCAATTCTAGCACTTCGACTGCTTCAATCCTGCGCACCGCCTAGGTCAATATTCTGTAAAAACAACTCAAATCAACCATCTCTGTGCCCCTTCAGCAAAATTATTAGCTAAGTATCAAATCAATGCAATGGAGGGATTCCCAGAGTAGGAATTCTATGGCCAACGAGAATAACAGCATTGGATACACTCAGGAACCTTCCTACCCAGCAATGGATCCTCGGAAGTCATACACAACGATGTATAGCAACAGAAATTTAATCAACTTCTATGCAGGCCTTCTAGAAATACTACCAGACCCATACGTCTGTTCACATTTTCAAAGTTTGTTCCCTCAATGAATTAAGCATTCATTTGCCACCGCTCGTTCACCAAGCATGGAGATACACATTGTGCAGCATCCTGCCCTGCACTTGCTACAGAAGACCCACCCTAAGCTGCAGCTTTTCCAAAGGACAGATGTGCATGCCCAAGAGTTACAGGTACCACACTCTCCTGGCCCGATCTGGTGCCACTAGGATGGCTTTCACCAGGTTGTTCATGATCCTCATCAGAACTCCAGACTAGAGAGGCAATGAAGGCATTCAGGAGTCGTGTGCTCCTCTCGAGGAGGGGAGGTGTCTCCAGGAGACAGAGCCTTTGGAAATTCCAATGTGCATAAATTATAACATTGCACATTCTCACTGGTAGCAAAACACCAGGCAGCGTTCTCCCAATGCTGGAAAATCCCATGTGTCACATCTGGGTGCAAATGCCAATAGTGATTCTCTAAGCCCCTGCTGCTGCGTTTGTCTGCCCTAACACTTACAGATCTTGACAGGTGGTTCACTACCAAGGAAATACCTTCATCATCAAGGCATATCAAAAGGCTTACAGCCTACCAACACAGGGGCCAGGAATCCATGCAATCCTGCGTTCTGCACTACCACACAGCAGTGGTATAGTCCATAAGCAACTGCAAGGCCTTCAACAACATGCACATCACCCTCAGCTCCAACAAACTTGTGGAGTCGAGTCTTCTATAGTGACCAGAGACCTCTATTGTCCACCTCTCTCAGACAGCCTCCCCAACCTAGCAGTGATGCATACATGACCACTGTCAGCGCTGGGTTGGGTAAGGAGAGGGACCGGTCACTGATCCAACTGCAATCCAGTAGCCACCACTGTAGACATTTTGCAATCTCCTCTCAAATCTGGATACATACAGACAGATTCCCCTGATGTTGAGACCACAGATATTTGAGGTCGCTCTGCAGAGCGCACGTGCCACTTGGTGTGACTGGCCAGCAAGATGCAGGAGGTCCACAAATCCAAAAGCCTCAGAGTCATCTGTACTGAGATCAATAACCAAGGCTCAGACACTGGGATTATGGCCTGAATGTCATGGATTCTCTGCTCCTGGGGAAAGGCACAAAATCATAGTCTCTCTCAAATACCGCCAATGAATGGGTGCATCTGAGAAGGAGTCAGTGTAACTGGAACACATTGATAGTGAACCTCAATGATGTTAAGAGGTCCGCCATTATGTGGCAGTAGCAGACAAGTGCCTTAGTATAAGAAGCTGGCTCTGTATATACTATACCAAAGGTACCGTGTGCACATAGTCCAGTGGATCCCCAGAGGCTATACAGAGGCTAAAACAGATACTATAACAGATAATACTAATGCTCTCTTTTGCCGTAGTGCGGGCAAGCAGATAGGCTTGTCAGAGGGTAGTGCTGAGCATTAGTTGTACACATATAGTCAAGAAATGAGGCACACACTCAATGACTAACTCCAGCCCAATGTTTATATAAAAAAAAAAACAGATAATTTCTTACTTTTATTTTAGAACCAAAGGACTCTTTTTTGCAGATAAATATAGTTTCAAGGTTGTAACACTTTCAAGTATCAATAGGACTTTTGATGAAAATCAACAATGAAGATACGTTTCATATGGCAATACTTTCCAATGGCACTTAGTGCAAAATCAGTGAATGCAATGCAGTTGTACGGGAGAAAAAACACAATCGCCATTTACAGGTAAGAACTTGACTTACTATCCAAGTCTTTGGGGTTTTAGGTGTCCCCAGGGTAAGGTTACAGGGGACACCAAGGTTGCACCACCAGTGGTAAAGGGGAGGCCAGGTGCAGAGGTCAAAGTTGGTGTTGGGTGTTCAATGGAACTCAATGGAGACTGGAGGCAATCGAAAAGGCACAGTTTGCAGGCAAGTACCTGCGGTTTCAGGACACAGGCCCTGGGGCTGAGATCCACAAGGAGGGTATAGGGCAGCACAAAACATGCACCACCACTGGCACAGGGGCAGCTGGGTGCAGGGTGCAAACACATCACTGGGCGCCCAACGTAAAGCAATAGAGATTGTCAGTTTCACAAAGATTCTGCAGGCTCGGTCCAGAAAGCTGGATAAAGGAGACCAGTGGCTGGGCAGGTAAGTTGAGATGTCACTGGACACTGCAAGGCCATCGGTTGGGTTCCCCACAGCCTGGGAGCTGCAGATGCAGGGGTGCCTTTGGACATCGGGAAATCTTTACCGAAGCCAGTCACGGTCAGGGGGATCCTTTGAGTTGAGGCTGGAGGTGTTGTTGTGCTGGCCAGGAAGGGTCAGCCCACAGTGGATTCGGGTCTGGAATCCCTGGGTAACCTTTACTGGGCCAGTGGGCCACCACAACTTGAGCCAGAGGCATCGGGCGTAGGATGGTCAAGACTCACTGTTCCGGAGGGCAAAGACGTCCTTGGTGTTGGTTTCTTTCTGGGCAGAGCCAGTGTCCTCAGGAGTTCTTGGTCTGTGGAAGGAAGTCCTCTGAGGTGTTAGTAGACGTTGCTGGGCCTGCAGGGCAAGTCGTCTTTTTGTAGCAGAAGGTCTGGAAGCTGCAGGGGGGCCTCTCCACTGGCTGGAGTGTCAGTCAGCATGACAAGGGGAAGGAGCCATTGAGGTGCATCACAGAGATATGAAGCACCTCGACCCAGAGCAGGCTTTGTTTCTGACCTCCGAGAGCACAAAGACTCTCCCCTCAGGGGGTCAGAAACCTGTCCAGTGGTGGCAGGCTGGCAGAGACTGGTCAACCGCACACTAGAGAGTTGGTTCGTTTTCAGGAGGCATCTCTAAGATGCCCTCTGTGTGCATTTTTCAATAAATCCAACACTAGCATCAATGCGGGTTTATTAAGCTGAGAAGTTTGATACCAAACTTCTTAGCATTCACTAAAGCCATTATGGAGCTGTGGAGTTTGTAGTGACAAACTCCCCGCCCATGTACTCATTATGGCTTCACTGCACATACGTCTAAGAATGGACTTAGATACTGCAGCAGCATACTACTTATGCAGCTATGCCTTCACCTGTGGTAGAGGGAACCTGCCTTAGGGCCGTACGGCCTGCCAGAGGGGTGACTCACCTATGCCACAGGCAGTGTTTGTAGGCATGGCACACAGGGAGGGGAGCCATGATACTTTCATCTTCTGAAGGTGTGCTGCGACCCCCACCATCACTTTCAGTAACACCTGAGGGGCGCTGGTAATCCCAAAAAGGAACACTGCTAAATTAAAATGCTCCTGCTCCTCCATGAAACGCAGGTAGAGCTCGAGTGTCTGCATGATTGGGATAACAAAATAAGTATCCTGCAGGTAAAAAAAACACCACCCAGTCCCCAGAGTCCAACACAGACAGGACCTGTGCTGCAGTGAGCATCTTGAATTTGTCCTTTTTCAGAAAGGCATTTGGAGGTTGAAGATCTAAACAGGACGATGGCCTCCGTCCTTCCTCACCACAAAGAATTACCAGGAGTAACACCTAGTTCTAACTTCTGAGGCAGGGACACTCTGACGCCATTAGACAATAGGGCCAGCACTTCCTGCTGCAAAACGGATACATAGGCCTCCATTTGCCACCCTAAAGGAGGTGGAACATTTGGCAGGGTAGAAAGAAACGGGAAGGCACAGCCACTTGTTTGAAGTGAAGGTCTCTCAACCCTGGAGGAAATAAGGGATTCTGTCTCCAACCGGGTGGCTGTGTTCTGGCACAAACACACTAAAGCTGTTGGTGGGAGCAAAAGGGCCACAAGACTGAGCTGCATGTTGTCCGTACTGTCCTCTTCCTCGCTGAGAGTGGAAGATTCTGACATGAAAAGGCTAAAAGACCTGCTGGGATGAAGGAGTCCGACACCCACATAGGCATGGGGAGGACAAAACCGCTGGTGAAATTGTCTCCTGGGAACACTTTGTGGCTCTCCTTGAACAATTTCAAGGATGAGCCCAATTTGACACAAACCAGATGAGAGCAGTCAAACAGCAAAGCCATTAAAGATAAGCCAGTAGAACTCATTCAGGCATAGCATAAAAAAGCCACAATAGTACTCACTGCACATCTTCAACAGCCTGTGGTGTCCAGTACAGAACAGATGACAAATTTCACCACATCATGCCCATTCTGCGTAGCTAGAGAAAAGGACGCTCAAAGGTCAACAGACAGTAAAACTTGAGCCACAAGTTCTCAAAGAGTCCTGGGTTGCTTGTGCTAGTTTAGCGACTACCTGCCTTGGCAGTTCAGGCTGGACTATTCTGATTGGACCAGGGTCAAGACTGATTTGCATTTGGCTGGGTACGAACTGAGGTGGCATGGTGAAATAAATAGGTGGTTTGGAATGTGGTTCAGAGTGACAGCCAGTGGCTGAAATTAATTCAAGCATTCCATCCATCTCCTTGTTTTTGATGTACGACAGAGTTCCACAGAGCATGAGGACAGCAGCCTAATAGGCAGATATCATTCACAGATCTCAGGGACAGGCGTGTGAATGAGAAAATCCTCTTACCAAACATTTCAATTCACAATCAGGCAGATAAGTCAGAAAAGCATTTGTAATACCTTTGATGGTGGGCACCTGTACCACCAGATTCTCTGATATTGGGTGTTGAGTAAGATTAGACAAGTCGCCAGATGCAGAACGATGGCAATGATCAACCTATCCATTAACAGACAGACCTGAACAAGGCTAGTGTCAAAGGGCTAATTAAATGTCAATAGTGGCTTTATGAAAGCCTGACCAGGTTACAATACTTTCATCAGGAAATTAGTCTTAGCTTCCATGGTTGGGAGTTGTAAGTCCAGAACTGATGTTCCCTTCACATTATGACAGCGAAAGAGGTGCTGCAAGACACTGGGGAGTGGTGGGGACAAGGACAAGGCCAGTATCTGGCAAAGTGTTTAGCCCATTGGCATCTTGAAGTTCTTCATACCAGTTTTCTTTATCATACTGTGGAACACAGTCAACCCAGTTCTTATCGTCTTACTCTGTGCCAAAAAGTCTGCCTAAGGACTGGGCCCTACCATGTGATAAGGACAAGTATCAGAGTCTGAAAGCATGCAGTGTGGCAGTGCGCCAGTCAGTGCCAGGCGTGACTTAAGTCAAGGTGAATTCAGTTCAAAGTGGGAACCAGAGCCAGTGCTGAATCTGGTACGGCCCAAGGGGTGCAGATGGCTGAAGTCCAACTGGAGGCCCCTTCAAATCCTTGGGGTCTGAGGGCATGCCACAGGTCGAGTTAATAAAACCTCTCTGAAGAGCTCTAACTTCTGCAATGTCGCCGACTGACCTGGAAATTCAGGCTGCTTTGGGACCAAACTGAATCTGCTCTGGTGGAGAACAGAAGCGGGACACATGCGGACACCCTCAACCCCTCTATAGAGCTTGAGTGTGAAATCAAGGGAATGATTCTACTTTGTCTTCTTTTTCTTAGATTTTCGCAAAGACTTTTAATGCAATGATTATCTGCCATGGGAACGACTTTGGGAAAGAGACCTTCCTTTTGACTATGACAGGTAGCAGCGTGGAATCTTTCTGACTTTGGCCTCACTGTCCAGTATGGCCAAAGGATTCCTTTGGGTGCAGTTGACACACCTGTATTTGTGATCTGACCCAGGCACCAAAAACCGACTTTGTGAGGGTCCTTCACAGACATCTGTTTGTGACAGTCCCTACATGGTTTAAACCCTATTGTAGGGGGTGACATTTTCCCTTGCATGCTAGTAGAATTTCTCAAAAGAATCTGTTCAAAAGACCAAAGAGAAGTTCAGGCTCTGCGTCTGAAGTTGTATACAGAAAGGAAACATCAGCATATGTACGTAGCACTTAAATGCAGCTCACCTTGAAACTTCTGGAGCGGAATAACAGCGCAAATACGCACAATGCCACTTGCTGGCACTCAGAAGTGCTGCTTTTTTAGTTTTTCGGACCCAGTCTGCTACCTGGGGAATATTCACAAGTGGAGGAAGTATCCATAAGAAACAATTGCTTTTAAAAGAAGGACATCATTGATTACAAGTCCATTATTAGAAAAAGCCACAAGGGGAGACGGAGGGAGGGTCTGCAAAGTCAGGATGGAACACTGAAGAACAACACTTTCAATGTTCTGAACCAAGGGTGTGGACAATAACCTCCTAGGCCTTTGTATGACCACGTAAATTTTCATTTAGCAGCTTTGAGCAGTCCCGTTTCCCTAATGTACTGTGTTGACGTTTTTCGACCTCTTACCCTTTGGCAGTCTCCCAAGGACCAAGGCTAGTTTTAACAAATCAGGATTCTGCATGTGCAATTTTATTAGAGGTGAAATCTCAGTTGCAGTGTCAGAACACCAGCGAGTGGATGCAGTCCTGATGGCCATTACCTCATAATACTCCCTGAGTAACGCAATCCCATTTGCACTAATTATAACCCCAAATCAGAGAAGGTTCAAGATACTGTCATTGGGGGGCATGACCAGCCAGCGCCAAAGATGGCCGCACACTAGTGCGGCTCTGCTGCAGTCACCAGGTTAATCCCCAGCCATCTGTTCTGCAATCTTGCTGTGCGGGTTGGCACACCACCCAAGACCTGCTTGTCACCCCGCTGAACCATCAATGCTCACCAGCTCCACAGCAGGGCAGCAAAACTACCAATATTCCAGGAAGTGTATAAGCAGTGAAAAGGAACATGGCTGAAGGGGACTGGTGGCCGGGAGCTTGGTAACAAGATCAGCTTTGGGACCCTCGGCTGCCCGGGGCAAGAATCTGCATACTGGGAGGCGAGCCGGGTGCCCCAGACATTTTGCAGGCACACCTGCACCACTGGTTGTCTACTAGTGGAGTGGGCCGTGCAGCAGCAGTTCTTTCAAGACACTCAGCCACGGGCCGGACCCTCTTGTGCTCCCTCTAGCGGATCGAGCATCATTAAGGGTCTTGGGACAAGGGGTCCGCCTCACGTCGAATATCCCATGCCCCCCACTTACCTGCTCCCATCCCAGGAGACATGCCTGTTGCTGAGCGGCGTTCAAGGTCTCCGGGGGAATCACCGCAGTCCAAGAGAGCAGCCTGAGCCACCTGTGTCCAGAGATGGGAGGAGAGCGGCCCAGAGAGACAACACGCGTAGGAGGGGCGCAGACCTCTCCTCCCATCAGCCCTTTCAAGGTAATATCGACCTACTGTGAGAACCCTCTGGGAGGCCCTCTTTTTACCTGCGCATGCACCAAGTCCCTTCATGGCCGCCAGGAGGTGTGTGGGGACCTCAGGGAGGCTAATGCGGCCCAGGTGTGAGCAGCCTACACCACGCCTGTTTGGCAGGTGAGCGGCGACCAAGACAAGTGGCGAGATTAAGAGCAGCAAGGACACTCCCCCTCCCCCCATTATCTATTGTTGAGTCAAAACCCACTGCCCCCCTTTTTCACAGATGCTGGAATGAGTGGGGGAGCTGGGCGAAATTATTGCCTCAGCGACCAAAGATTTAGGGGGAATCTGCGCCCTCCCTGAAAGTATTTGAAACTCTAATTTTCCCCACACACTAAAGACTAAGGGAGGATTGAGCTCCACAGGACACCTCTATCCTGTTTTAACACTACTCGACTGTCACAGGGCCCAGTGACTGTAATTGCTGCTTTCCCTTCACTGACCCAAGGGATCTCCTTACTCGCAGTGAAGAGACACTACTCCACCAGCTCCATTCTCCATCTCTGTGGACATGGTCAGAATCCATAGCCCCCATCCCACACAAACAAACGATTTGGACAAGTACGCAGTATCTGTGCCCATGGTCAAAGAAATGCAGAACCCAGCCACACCGGGGCACGGCCAGCCTGGCCCCTGCAAACAATGGAACCTTCCCTGCATGACATAATGACCATAATTCAGGATGTCCAGGATACACCGGAGCCAAAGGTAGACACTGTAACAGTGGAAGTTACCCTTCATAAGGGCTAACCTCTGTAAGGATACAGAGAGTCACCAAATGCCAGAAGCCACAGGTCCAAGCCCTAACAAAAAAGAACATGGTCATTACAGTTCGACTTGAAGATTAGGAAGGGAGAACCGGAGGAACAACATCTGCATAGTGTGAGTTCCTGAGGGAACTGAAGGTTCTAGCGTCAACATATGTGTGTAAGACATGGTACTTAAGACTCTCCATCAAAAAGACTCTCTAAATTCTTTATTCTTGGGCTCCACAAGAACAATAATTGCAAGGATATTTAACTATAGGGGACAGGGCGTAATCCTGCAGGCAGCTCGCACACAGGGAGACCTCTGCACGGAGAGTGCTACAATCTGGTTCTTCCCTGACTTCACCTTACAGGTACAGAAACAGTGAAGGTGCTTCGAGGAAGTTAAAAGAGTACTGAGAGATAAGGATCACAAAATATATGATGCGCTACCCAGCAAAGCTTAGTGTCATGGGGTGGTTCTTCACAGCATGGGACTGGCTTGAGGAATGGCATGTGCAAAAGGGGAAAAAAGGGACACAATAGCATGCAAAAGATCCTCTGTTGGAAAGGAACAAAAGGCAGGCCCTGGATGACAGCAACTAACTAAAGTGTAGAGACAGTCTGCCAGTGACCCAAGTACAGATCTCCTTACAAATGGATACCATGTCAGCCAAATGGGGCGAGGAGTCCCCCAAAATGGCAGGATATTAATAGCAACTACCGTAGATGGGGATTTCAGATAAAGTATCACCTATACTGAATGCTTTGGCTTGACGGCTTTGCCATACCCACATACGTTTGAGATTTTTTGGGTGACAGGCTGTCGGCAAACTGGGAGGGAGGGGTGGTTTATGATGCACGGGGCAGCAGGGTGGGTGGTGTTTGTGGGAAACTAGTAGTGTTTAAGTTTATGTTTCAAGATAAGTTAGACTGTTACAACTGTTGCTCAGGTGGCAATCCTATCACAGTAGTAGGACACTGTACGGCAAGTTATCAAGGGCAAAGCCACATGTACATGGAACAGCATATAAATGCTACCTTTCCCCCCATAATATTCCCTGTCACAGACACGGACTACACAATGCAGCCTGCTCATATGGTTAGGGAACGTGAATGGTTTGGGCAATACAAGAAAGTGCACATTAGTTCCCCAGTATATCTGCAAGCACTCTCCAAACCTGATGCTCCTCCAGGAGCCATCTCCAGGGCACAACGTACAAACCGCTTGACCGGCTTGGCTTTAAACTCCTAGTCCATGCAGGCTACATCTCTGACTCACGGGGTGGGAACCTTAGTCAAGATGTCAACTCCTTTGATTCCGCAACACAGTTGGCATGACCCAATGGGCAGATTTGTCACACTGTCCGGCCTTTGGGATGGAACGGTCCTAAATGAGGTCTCTCTATATATTCCTCCCCATCTCCAAGCACAAACCATTCCTTAAATAAGTACCTGCCTGCTGGAGATGCCACAGGGAACTCTAATCATAGGGGTGACACCAATGCAGTAATAGAGCCGGTGTTGATGGGCTTTCCAGGACCTCTGTGGGTAGGAAGTGCCACTTACTGCGTTCCTTTGTGGATGCCCGGGGACTGGCAAATAGATGGCGTATACATAACCCAAACAGTTTGTGGTACACATATTTCTCCGCCCCACAGAAGAGCTTCTAGCAAATTTATCACCTATTTACACAAAGTATCCACATAGCCAAATTCCGGGAGGCGCACATTAGACCCAAATGAGTGTTGGACCACGCTCCATTGGAGATTAGTCTCCAGAATACCGTACACATCACAACATTATCCCCAAAGGTTAGCACTTGGTACCTCCAAGACCCATGTATTAAAGACGCACTGAGGACTGGGCCTGAGGTCTACTTCCAAGAAAAAAAACACAGGTGCAGTTGCCTCCTCAAGTACTCTGTGGGAGGCCTTCAAGGCCGTCTTAAGGGGTCAAGCCCAATCCCTCATAGGAGGTAAGAAGAAGCAAACGTCCCTTCAATGTAAGGAAATCGAGCAGGATATGGAGAGAATAAAATTTAAGGTACTAATGGAAAACACAAGCAAACTCTGCCACCAACTGCGTCTTAGGCAGAGTGATCTCCAGGACCTAGCAGAAAAAGCAGCCTGCAGCTCCACCCTTGCCGTGCAACGTCATCTCTATAATGTCGCCAATAAGGTGAACAAGCTCTTAGTGTGGTAGGAAAAAAACAGATAGAGAACGCTCCTGTGTTCTGGAGATACAGGACAGAGCAGGTAGACCCCAGGGAGATAGCCAAAGCATAGCAAATGTGTTTGCCAATTACTATGAGGACCTGTATCAATCCACCACCTCAATGACAAACAATTACTGTGCGGCCTTTTTTCAAGACATTAGCCTCTGTCCGAGACAAAGTGAATCGAGGGCAGCCCTGAAAGCAGATCTCACGGTGGCGGAGATAACACTTGTCATACGTGACCTGCCGTCGGGGAAAGCTCTGGGTCCCAACAGACTGCCGATCAAACTATATAAGGGAATAGTTGATAAAGTGGCTCCCCCTATACTGCCCATGTTCCAAGCAGCGCTACAAGAAGGTATCCCCTGCAAGATCAGCGCATGGCCACCATTATCATCATTCATAAGGCGTGAAAATCACCAAAAAATTGCAGTTCTTATAGGTCAATCTCCCTGCTAAGTGTGGAGCAGAAGTCCCTGGCGAAAGCTCTAGCAAATAGGCTCAGCACTTTCATAACGTCCGTAGTCCACCCTGACCAGGCGGGCTTCATGCCCCACAGAGGAATAAGACTCAACCTCCTGCCACTCTATGGGGCGTTATACAGGACAGATAACCCTGAGACTGAGGAGGCAGTCCAGATGTCAAAATGGCCCTACATTTTTGCAACAGTGATTAAGCTAGGCTTTGGACCAAAATGTTGCAGTTGGGTAAGACTTCTCTAGCTATCTCCATTGGTGCGGGTCCAAGTGAATGGCACGATTTCTCGTGCATTCGTCCTTCACAGGGGCATGAGGCAGGGCTGTCCCTTCTCCCCTGTGATTTCCGCACTGGCCATAGAGGTGAGGTCCTGGAGGGAGGCCAACACAGCCCTGGGATTGCACAAAACACTAATATAAATGATGCCCCTGTGGACAGCAGTCTACTGCGGGAGGTGGGCAGCCTTAAAAGGGGGGGGGGGGGGGGGGGGTCAAAATGGGAATTAATTGGCATTGAGTAACTGGGCGACACTTGGAGAGACCAAGCTCTCATTCCCTTCAAATCTCCAACTACAGAATACGACCTGGCAGATACTGAACGATAAAAATTCCTACAATTCGGCCATGCCATGTTATAGAGGGTGTGCAACCGCCACCCTCCCCGGAGGGCAGATTACTTACAGAACCCATACCAGATAAGTCCATCTCAGTGGTTTACAGAAAACTCATAAACAATGTCCCAGACTCGCTGAGGACATTGGCGCTGCAAAGCCCAAAGGAGATAGCTATTCAGGTAAGATTTCTCCTGATACAATTAAGACTCCTACACAGATCCTACTACTCCTGGTCACTTTTGTACAAGATTCACAAAGTAGATATACCTTTCTGTCTCAGTGTTTGCAGGCAGGAGGAAACCATTATTCATACTCTACAGGCGTGCCCATTGATCCAGACCCACTGGACAGAAAACACCAGGAGAATATCTCAGACCCTCAGAATCACAATCCCCGTATCCTACAGGTGGATCTTGCTCCAGATAACAAGGGAGGAACCAATATCAACATTTTCCATGATTTGGGCAGTGTCGGCATTCGAGGTTGCCAAACGCAATACAACAAGAAACTGGGGTAAACCCACTCCTCTGACTTTGGAGCAGTGGTAATCCTACCTAGATTGGTGTCAAAGGGTGGAAAAAGTGGTGTACCAGAGTCTGGGATGCCCCAAAAAGTGGGGGGAAAAAATCTGGGAACCCTGGTGTGCTACTAGAAGGGGCATGATTGATGGGGCATAATTAAGCATATTCACTGTGCCAAAGGGAGTCATACTGTGCATGTTGTGCTCCAAGACCTCTGCAGTTGGGCCGTAAAAGCACCAAAGTTGAATAGCTGTAGTACTTTGCAACACTTGACAATTAATGCAACTATTATTGCTGTCCCGTGTCAGTCTGCAATGGTAAATGTATGTCTGATGTACGCTGAGCTTTGTTTAAACAAAAAGTTGAAAAAAATAAGGATACGGCCATAAGTGTTTAGTCCCAAAAGACTTTCCTTCCATATCAAGGGACTGTTAAGGGTAACTGAGTAAAAATCTCCATGGCAATAAAACCTTTAGAAATCAAGGAATGGCCCCTAAAGGTTTCACCATTGAGTCAAAATATTAAAAGTGAGCTTCAGAAGTATTCCATAGTGACTATACTGAACTCCCCCATATGAGTGTTTCGAATATTGGGCTGCTGATCAACAATGCCCTTCTTGAAAAACAATCGTTGGTGGGGCACAACTGTTTTGATCCCTAAATGCAATTTTATAAACGTAGTCATCTTTGCAATATTCATTCACGTTCTTTCATTCATTCTACTTACATTGGTAGAGGTTCTCACAGCTTTATTCGTTTGGGGATTGACAGATCACTTGATCTAAATTATTACCCTGTTTCTTTTGTAAAAGACATGAAATACATATTGACTATACTCTTCAATGAAGTAAGAGACAACCGAACTAAGGTTCTAAATGTAATAGTGGTTATTTTTTTGCCATTTTATACAATAGGCTAGCAAGTCGGTATTTTGGAAACAAATAGTAGGAATGCACCTTTTTCTATATACATCCAAACGATGAAACATTGACTCTGTTCACTGCTATTCAATTTATTGGTCCACTTGGACCTAAAAGATGCATATTTTTTAAATACCACTTACCCACCTCACCAGAACCATGGAAAATTCCTGATAAAGGCAGGATGTAGCAAAACTACTGCCTTCTATGTGGCCTTGTTTCCACTCTATGTGCTTCACAAGACTTCTCCATGCTGCATGTTATCATATTTATACTTCTGGCAATAGTCTTGATGTATACATGGTCTACTGTCATGTCATTCTTTTGAAACACCTAAGTAAACAATCTTCTGAATTGTCTGGGAATTCTGGTGAACCTTGTAAAGTGGGCCTATATACACTGACAGGAGACGGAGCACCTCAACTTTCTAGCAGATAACAAGATATGCCTTTTCAAGCTCTTATAAGACGTACTCCAGTGTCTGATGGATGAGCTTTTCTTCACAGTGAACTGGATAACTGTGACCGTCAGGGATCCTGCCCCAAATAAAGGACTCCTGTCTTCTTCCATCTAAGTGATCTTTCAAACGTGTTTATTCCATTTTCAATGGTGAACAATTTGTCCTTTATTGAGAGACTCCCCTAGACCATAGGTCTTTGGTAACAATGCACTGGTGGTTAGACAACAACAAAGCAGGTAATCCAAGTGTCATTTTTGGATCCGAGCTAGGACTGATGCAGCAATCACATGTAAGCATATTGGATTGGAAGACTGTTAGAAATGGGGTCTCTAGTTGGCAGTCGGTTTGCACCCTGTCCAAGTAGAGACCCTCACTCTAGTCAGGATAAGGGAGATACTCGCTCAGTAACCCCTATTCACCCCCTTGGTAGCTTGGCACGAGCAGTCAGGCTTATCTCAGAAGCAATGTGTAAAGCATCTGCACATAACACACATTAATAAGTGAAAAGACTACAAAAGGACACCACACCAGTTTTACAAAAATAGCCAATATTTACCTATATAAAACAAGAACAAATACAACAAAAAACCAACATACAGTAATAAAAATATGAATTCTGCAAGATTTACTTAAAAATGCAGTTCCTTGAAGTCGATAGCTCCACCTGGGGCTATCACGGCGTCGTGATCAGCAAAACCAACAGTTCAGGTCGTGATCCTCACAGTGAGCTCCGGAGAGCGGTGTCGCTGACGTTGCGGTGTCGGTTCCGGAGTCGGTGCAGAAGTCGTCAGGCCCTTGAGGTCACACCTGTTGCAGATTGAACTCCAGGCTGATGAAGTCCGGTGCGCTGGCGTGGATGGCATTGGGGCTGCAGTGCGAAGTGGGACGATGCAAAGTGCAGTGCCACAGGTCAAGGTGCAGGCAGCGGCTCGGTGACGGCATCCAACGGCATCCAGCGGCATCAGTGCAATCAGGGCTGCGGTGTGAAGTGGGGCGGTGCGATGTCCACAGGTCACCGTGCAGGCAGCAGCGTCGTTGTTGCTGAAACGCTGTAGAGGAAGGCTCAAGCCAGCGGTGCGGGATGGGATGGTGCTTCGTGACCCTCACGAGCGGTGTCCACGGGCCACAGTGCAGGCAGGATGCCTGGTGATGACTCAGGAGTCGATGGTGCTGGCGTCGGTGGACCGGGGCTGCGGTGCAAGGCAGTACGGTGCTTTGTGTACCTCGCAAGCAGTGTCCACAGGCCACGGTGCAGGCAGCGGCGCCGGTGTCAGCAGGAGCGTCGTTGTCGGGGATACCCAGGCTGCGGTGTGAGCAGGCGATTCCGGGGTGCGGGCCCACAGGTTGCGGTGCGAGCAGCAGCTCGGTGAAGTCGCCCGATGACAGCATCGGGGAGACCAGGGTCACGGTGCGAAGTGGGGCAATATGACTCTGTGTGGCGTCGGCAGGTCACGGTGCAGGCCAGCGGCGTCGTTGGAGGCGTTGCAGTGGTTTCTTCTCTTGAACAGCACAAAACACACAGTTACCAGTGCTGCAGGTCGAGGAAAACTTCTTTGGTGTCCCTGAGACTTCCAATATGAGGCAAACTCTACTCCAAGCCCTTGGAGAATTTTCTCAAGCAGGACACACGTCAAAGTTCACCCTTTGCACTCTTCAGGCAGAAGCAGCAACTGCAGGCCAGTCTAGTAAAGCAACACAACAAAGGGACCGTAATCCTCCCTCAGTTCTTCAGCTCTTCTCCTGGGCAGAGGTTCCTCTTGGTTCCAGAAAGATTCTAAAAGTCTGGGGTTTTGGGTCTTCTTCTTATACCTAGTTCTGCCCTTGAAGTTGGCAAACTTCAAAGCAAAGTCTCAAGTGTTTGCAAGATCCTTCCTTGTCACACCAGGGGGTCGGAGACTGCATTGTGTGAGGGTAGGCACAATCCTTTCAGGTGTGAACGATCACTCCTCCCTCCTCTCTAGCTTAGATGGCTCATCAGGATATGCAGGCTACAACCCTGCATCCTTTTGTGTCACTGTCTAGAGAGGTGCAAAACAGCCCAACTGTCAAACTGGCCCAGACAGACAATCCACAAACAGGCAGAGTCACAGAATGGTATAAGCAAGAAAATGCCTATCTAAAAGTGGCATTTTCAAACAGACAATTTAAAAAAACAACTTCACTAAAAAATGTATTTTTAAATTGTGAGTTCAGAGACCCTAAACTCCACATTATTATCTGCTCTCAAAGGGAATCGACACTTTAAGGATATTTAAAGGCAGTCCCCATGTTAACCTATGAGAGAGATATGCCTTACACAGTGAAATACGAATTTGGCAGTATTTCACTGTTAGGACATATAAAACACGCTAGTATATGTCCTACCCTTAACATACACTGCACCCTGCCCATGGGGCTACCTAGGGCATACATTAGGGGTGCCTTACATGTAGTAAAAGGGAAGGTTTAGGCCTGGCAAGTGGGTACACTTGACAAGTTGAATTGGCAGTTTAAAACTGCACACACAGACACTGCAGTGGCAGGTCTGAGCCATGTTTACAGGGCTACTAATGTGGGTGGCACAACCAGTGCTGCAGGCCCACTAGCAGCATTTGATTTACAGGCCCTGGGCACCTCTAGTGCACTTTACTAGGGACTTAGCAGTAAATCAAAAATGCTAATCATGGATAAACGAATCAACAGTACACTTTACACAGAGAGCATATGCACTTTAGCACTAGTTAGTAGTGGTAAAGTGCCCGGAGTCCTAAAGCCAACAAAAAAAGGTCGGAACAAATAGGAGGAAGGAGGCAAAAAGACCGGGGATGACCCTGCAAAAAGGGCCATTTCCAACAATGACCCACTCAAGAGACACAACCGGAGGAAATTGGTGACTGAAAGATTGTTCCCTCCGAAACAACTACTTTGTAACAGTGGTAAAACTTTTTAAATTTTAGCGTCTGGCTAATGACTTATCCCATTGCACAATCCTCCTGCAAATGCAAAACATCTCAGTTGTTTGTTACATCACAAGTTGGGGTGTGGGGAGCCAGGTTGAAGAACCGCACAGTACTATGAAGGGACCAATGGAATTGTCATCTGACAAGACATTTCACAATTCATGCAAAGTCCTTTTACTTTCTCTCATATGCACTATAGAAACATTAAAGATAGCAGAAACTGCATGTTGACTCACAGGACATTTCAGGCAATCAATACATTCTGGGTGGAAGGAGACAGGGTAAAGAGCTTTGCAAATGAATGTCTTCACCTTCCACATTTTTTAATATATTTATTTATTCAGTTTTGAATGAACATACAAGAAACCCTTCAGGCAATACAATAAAACACAGACATAGTCCCACAGCGTGCAACCCCGAAGCCACTCCAACAGTTCACAGAAGGAAGGTATGCAGAGGAGAGTCTCCCTCTCAATTCAAGAACATCAGAAACGTCCATAGTTCCAGAATATTAGGCCTTGGGGCGCAAGTCCAACCGCTAACAGTAAATGCGGACGTCCGAAGGGAGAAAAACAGAACTAAAACTAGCAAAAACAGAGAGAGAAAGCAGGCAGGGGCATAGGCAGCACAGCATCCAATCACCACAAACAGCAACATCACACAGGATCAGCAACTCAAGCTAATTCCCAGATGCATGAGCAAACGGAATGAACACCCATTTCTTAGTAAGTGGTCTCCAAAAAGGAGCGCAGCAGCGCCCAAATGTCTCTAGGTCTAGAGCCCTCTGGCATCAGCTCCCAATAAGTCATCAGTTGTTCCTGACAGAACGCAGCATCGCACAGCCACTCAGAAGCACGAGGAGATCGGCCCGTCCCCAACATGCCACAACTCTACGCTTGGCCAACAGCAGCAACATACCCACCAGTCTCCGCATAGCAACCGGCACTCCATCCACCCTTCCAAGCAGCGCCAACATCGGAGAGGGGGGCCAACGTCAAGCCGGTGATCTCCTAAATTACATGCAGTACTTCTAGCCAAAAACTGCTACCTTCCCCCAGTGCCACGCCAGATGGAGAAAATCAGCATCCGGGGCATGGCATCGCTCACAGTTAGCATCCGCACGCAACCCCATGGCACATAAACCTCAAGGCGTGTGATAGAGGCGGTGCAAGAATTTGAAATGAATGAGTCGTAACCTGTAGTTCTGCGACAGCTCCTTCATATACGCACATCACTTCTTCCATGCCTCATCAGAGATGGCTTTTCCAACATCCGCTTCCCACTTTGCCTTAGCAGACATCACACTTTCGCCACGCTGTTCTTGCAAGCATCCATACAACTTGGTAATGAGCTTCCTCGGCGACTGTGCACTCCATAGTACCTCCAGCACCTGGCATATCTGTGGGGTCTCCGGGAGACCAGAATAATGCGTGTGGAGTATTGCACATACACGCAGGACATACAGCCGATGCAACGCATTATCAGTCACCTCACCAAGGGCCACCTCCAGAGAGATAAGCCGCCCCTCCACAAACCAAAACCAGTCTCCTAATAACGACAGGTCCAAGCCACAACGGTAGCTCCACAACTGCGAATCTCGGAACATCCTCTCATCCGCAACAGCAAGCACCGACATCGATGGCGCAAAGGGCTTGTGTAAGGAAATGCCTCCTTGGCATGGTTACCCCCCTGACTTTTTGCCTTTGCTGATGCCAAGTTATGATTTGAAAGTGTGCTGGGACCCTGCTAACCAGGCCCCAGCACCAGTGTTCTTTCCCTAAAACTGTACCTTTGTCTCCACAATTGGCACAACCCAGGTAAGTCCCTTGTAATTGGTACCCCTGGTACCAAGGGCCCTGATGCAAGGGAAGGTCTCTATGGGCTGCAGCATGTCTTGTGCCACCCTAGGGACCCCTCACTCAGCACATGCACACTGCCTCTCAGCTTGTGTGTGCTGGTGGGGAGAAAATGACTAAGTCGACATGGCACTCCCCTCAGAGTGCTATGCCAACCTCACACTGCCTGTGGCATAGGTAAGTCACCCCTCTAGCAGGCCTTACAGCCCTAAGGCAGGGTGCACTATATGAGGGCATATGTGCATGAGCCCTATGCCCCTACAGTGTCTAAGTAAAACCTTAGACATTGTAAGTGCAGGGTAGCCATAAGAGTATATGGTCTGGGAGTTTGTCAAATACGAACTCCACAGTACCATAATGGCTACTCTGAAAACTGGGAAGTTTGATATCAAACTTCTCAGCACAATAAATGCACACTGATGCCAGTGTACAATTTATTGTAAAATACACCCAGAGGGCATCTTAGAGATGCCCCCTGAAAACATACCCGACTTCCAGTTTCTGCCAGCCTGCCACACACCAGACATGTTGCTGGCCGTATGGGGAGAGTGCCTTTGTCACTCTGCGGCCAGGAACAAAGCCTGTACTGGGCGGAGGTGCTTCTCACCTCCCCCTGCAGGAACTGTTAACACCTGTAGGTGAGCCTCAAAGGCTCACCCCTTTTGTTACAGCACCCCAGGGCATCCCAGCTAGTGGAGATGCCCGCCCCTCCGGCCACTGCCCCCACTTTTGGCGGCAAGCCTGGAGGAGATAATGAGAAAAACAAGGAGGAGTCCGCCACCAGTCAGGACAGCCCCTAAGGTGTCCTGAGCTGAGGTGACCCCTGCCTTGAGAAATCCTCCATCTTGAGTTTGGAAGATTCCCCAATAGGATTAGGGATGTGCCCCCTTCCCCACCATTGGCTACTCCACTCCCAGACCTAAACACACCCCTAAGTTCAGTATTTAGGGGCACCCCAGAACCTAGTAAACATATATCCTGTGAAACTGAAGGTGCAGGAATCTAAAGAGAAAACCTAGCATCCGTCTGTCCAGGGGAGCGCTTAATCGGTAGGAAGGCCCTTCGCGCCGCCTGCACCCCGGGAGTATAGTCCGGAAAAAAGTTCAGTTCAGAGTTCTTATATATCACCGGGCGGCGATCTCTAGCCAGGTGGAGCACCGCATCCCTGTTGGGGTAATTTAGCAGACGGATGTTGATAGGCCAAGGCGGGGTCCCAGCGATCTGTGCGCTCTCTCCACCACCAACAGACGCGAAAGCTCGCCAGGAAAAAGTTCAGATAGCATACCTTCAACAAAGTCCTCCATTCTACCCATGTCCGTGGACTCCGGAAGGCCAAGCAATCGAATGTTGTTGCAGCGCGAGCGGGCCTCCAAATCTTCATTCTTATTGTGTATGACTTCCAGCACCCTCTACATTCGCAACAATTGCTCACGCTCACCCCGCCGCTGATCTTCCAGTTCCGAAGTTCGTCCCTCCAGCTGCTCAAATCGAGAATCGTGATTATCCACTCTAGCCTCGATATGATCCAGTTGTTCAGTTAAATGATCGAGCTTAGCGTCAATCCCTGTCAAACTGTTCTTCAAGTCTAGAAACATGTCTTATACTGACATGTCCGATGACCCTTCTGTCGTCAGCGCCTCTCCAGACTGGGAGGCAGAGTTTCCACCTTTGCTCCGGCCCCTATCGAAGGAAATCTTTGCCTGCCGCTGTTCTGCTTTCCCCATTCTTGCAGCAGCCGAGTCCCCCCACGGAGGGCACCCCGCCAATTTATTGCAGTTCACAACCGGCGTGCAGCGCCTCCCCAGCAGCGGCTCTCCCAAGCCACGAGACTCCCAGGGCAGCCAAGTTCTCCAAAGCAGCAAAAATCCACCTTACAGCTCCACCAGGTCCAGACCGCCACCAGAACAATCAAGCTCACATCCGGACAACCCGCCGACAGGGAAGCCGGGCCCCGCAGTGTGGCTCAAGAGTAAAAAAAAAAAAAGGCAGCCAAAATGTCTCAATGGTGCCGCCAGCCCGCTCCTGCAGGCGAAGCCGCCACCCAGCAGGCCAGCCGCAGAGCCCCTCTGCCCAGAGGCGACAGAGCGGCCACCAGTCCGGCCAACAGAGCCGCAGTCGACGCCCCCAGCCCACAAGAAAGGAGGCCCAGCGGCCACCCGCACAAATCCCCAGGCCAGCGCCCCGCCCAGGGCCCCGACAGCCGCCACCAGCAGCAAGCCAGGCGAACCCTCCACAGGCCACAAAAAAAAAAAAACGCGAGACACCCGCCCCACCAGAACGGAGGGCTGATTCGCCCTAAACCCGGGGGAGGCAAAAGACAGCGGGAACAGAAGGGGCTGCAGGGGCAGCGGTGGGCCCTCACCTTCTGCAGCTGGCATTGGCGCCTCAGCCGGCAACAACACGCTCAGCGCGAGTCCTCCCAGCCCGGCAGGAAAGGCCACAGCAGCACGCCTCCGTCCGCCCAGACAGACGCAGCCAGGCCCTCCTCCTCCAACAACAATCGGTGCGACCAGGGCTCCCCCACACCCCCCTTCTTAGCAGCCGGCAGAACCGACATCTCCGGGTAATGCCGCCCAAAAAGGATAAATGCAGAAATGAGGCCCGAAGTCCAGCAGAGCCTCACGAGGTGCCGGCATTCTTGCTGGCAGGCCACTTTCACCTTCCCCTTCCACATTAACAAAGAACAAAATTGCCTTGCAGCTTAGACCCAGATCCAAGTGTTTGGGTGAACAGTAGACTTTCTTACTTACCAGGAAATCCTTGAGGTCCTTACAACTTTTCCCATGATTTCCCAAGAAAGATAATAATATGCTGATTTTAGCCCGGGTTTCAGGCAGACTGGGGAAACAGGTGGTGGGAAAACCTCAGTAAGACAACCATAGGGCAGAAGGGTCGAGGGCAGCATCACCCTTTTTCTTGTTGGATCAATCCTATTACCCCCTTTGCTCTGTACTCCCCACCAAGATTGGAGATTGCATCAAAGAGGTTTTTGTTTTTTTTTACCCGTTTTATGACAGATTCTTAATTTTAGTTCCTCATAGCTTTTTGTTCATTGCCTTAGTCGCTTTTCTTCCACATCTTCCCCCCAAGATTTAATAACACAGAAATATAATTCTTCTGAAAAATTGGAAAGAGATTTTTCTTTTACATTTACTAGGACTGTGGGGGCTGAAGCAGTACTTCAGAGGGTGTTAGATTGAAAATATTTTGCAAAGAGAAAGACAACTCACTCTCTGTTGGGCTGCCAGTCAATGTATTCTTTTTCCAACACTGAGGAGGTCTCGCTTGTATACCCATATCCCTAGACTGATGACTGGATAAGGGTTCCTCGAAGTCACTTGTAGAGTACTCAGTCAAATTGAGAAGTGAAATATTCCCACCCACCATCATGTCTTAAGGATGAAGTAGATTTATCAAAAAATTGCCAATTATCCTGAAGCAAAAACTTTAAAATGATCAGGAGAGAGTCCAGGATGCAGTCTGAATTGTTGACTGATTTTTCCCAAACAGCAATTTGGAGGACAGGATTTTCAGAGTACTGTACATACTTTCCAAAGAAATTATATGAAGACTGAATATTTAAGTGCAATTCTGGTGTGACAGACGTCACAGAGAAGAACGTTTCTCAGAGGAAATGCTACGGAAAAGTTGTATCCTATGGTGGGGGGATGCAGTAGTAGCAACTAAGTACATAAACCGATCAATGTCTAAATCAGTAAGGGTGAAATATTCAATAGGGAGTACATTTTCCTCATTTGGCTGATATAGGGGTCTGACTTTTACTCCTGACAAAATATTTTGAAATAGCGTTAAACCCTGTCGCATAAGGCTCTCATTATTCTAATGAGACTACTGGATTTGGGCGGCAGAATCACTTGCACTGAAGAAGACTGAGTCAGATCCCACTACAGGTCACACCTGTCGGCCTAATCTGGGTTTTGCTCCAGCTAACTAGCAGTGCCTCATCTCCACCCAAGGCAGGGATGATTAGTCAGCCGAGCACATCACACAATTGACTCCTCAGGAAAATCGTGGTCATTCAGATCGCATCCGTTTCTCTCCCTAGTTCTGCCCTTTAGGTTCCCCTGGGAAGACATCATCCCTCATACCTGAGGGAGAGGCCTGTAGTCTACATAAGCAGACTGCAGCGAGCACTCAGCAATCGGCATACAGTCATGGTCATCTGGCTGAAATCTCTCTCTAACGTGTATGGGACAGAGAAGTGTTTTTATAATAAAACAGCTGATGTTCTGAGAAAATGTCCCTACATAAGAATGTTTATGTTTCTATGAACACTAGAGACAAAGGGGGTCATTACAACATTGGTGGTAAAAGCCGCTTACCGCCGTGCAGAAGACCGCCAACACACCGCCGCAGCATTCCACCATGGTCATTATGACCCAAAGCCCGGAATCCGCCAAAATCTAGACACCCACACAAGTCCGCCACACCAAAGGTCAGTGATAAACTGGCGATAACAAAACCTCCACCGTCACACCAACAGGAATATGCCCACACTATCACGACCCACGAATCCACGCGGCGGTCTTTCAACCGTGGTATTCCATTGGCGGTACACACCGCCGCACTCAAAATACACACACACTTACAAAACACTACCACATTGGACAAATCAAAATACACACACCTAATACACATACACACACCACTCCCACACACTCAATACAATATAAAACACCCACCCACAAACCCCTACGACCACAATTGCGACTGAAGGCCAGAGAGAGACACCACCATCTACAAACTAGCATCCACAGGCACTCAACACCATCACTCACATAACATCCACGCAACTCACACAGCACACCTCTAAATATCACCCCACTATTTCACAACACACACCACCCCACACATCACCCACACCACCCCATGGCACCGCAAAGACACCCCAGGCTCTCCGAGGAGGAGCTCAGGGTCATGGTGGAGGAAATCATCTGGGTAGAGCCACAGCTATTCGGATCACAGGTGCAGCACACCTCCATAGCTAGGAAGATGGAGCTATGGCGAAGAATCGTGGACAGGGTCAACGCAGTGGGACAGCACCCAAGAACTAGGGATGACATCAGGAAGAGGTTGAACGACCTACGGGGGAAGGTGCTTTCCGTGGTCTCAAGACACCACATCGCGGTTCAGAGGACTGGCAGCGGACCCCCACCTCCTCCCCCACAACTAACAACATGGGTGGAGCAAGTCTTGGCTATACTGCATCCTGAGGGCCTCGCAGGAGTAGCTAGAGGAATGGACTCTGGTAAGTCAAATCTTTACTCTTTCATCCCCCACCCAACCTGCATGCCATCACATACCCCCACCCTCGCCCTCACCCCATCACTCCAACTCCTCACACATGTCCCAATATCACAAACCACACATCCCAAACCCAAGCCCTGCATGCAACACCAAATCATGGACACCCATCACCAAAGCATGGCCACTGCACATACCCATACACCCCCCTAACCCATCATCACACAAGGTCCTACACAGGAATGCAAGCACTGGGGTACACGGTCACCTACCCATTGCACACCATGGCACACACAGATGCAATAATCATGCTTTTACAGCCCTGCAGGACCCCTACCCAACGTCACAGGACAGGAGGGTCCAGATATGTCCAATCCACCCACAGTGATGACAGCAGCTCTACCCAACTGGATCTAGATGACCAGCCTGGCCCATCTGGGACCTCGGGACAGTCGGCTCCCCTCACAGTGGCACAAGCCACTAAAGAGCTTCCCCCCTCTGGAAATACCAGCACAGCACCCACCCAGGGGGCCCATACCTCTGTCCCCAGGACACGTCAAGCAGCAGTGTGTCCACCACTACAGGGAACCCAGGCTAACCCACCACCCCAACAACACCAGGGACCTGGGGGCAGTGGTAGTGGGCACACGGTTCAGGGGACAGAGGCCCAGGAACACAGGGGAACTGGGAGGGCTGCTGTGCGAAAGGGGGAGGACAGGCCCAGGGAACCCACTCTCCACGAGGCCCTCTCCAACATCATGGGAGCCTACCACCATTCCCAGGAGACTATGGCAACGGTACTGGCCAAGTTTCAGGAGACCCAGCAGCTGCAGGAGGAACAGTATTTGGGCTTCAGGGAGGAACTCAAATCCATCAATTCCACCCTGGGCACCATTGTAGGGGTGCTGAAGGAACTTGTAAACACCAGGAGGGACACTGTGGCACAACAAGGGGCCCGTGACACTAGCCTGGTCGAGGAACCTCCCACCACCTCTGCCGGCGCTAGTGGACAGGAGGCACCGCCACAGGACCACCACACCAGCACCCCACCCCCTGCAGAGGGAGAACCACCCCGCAAACGGTCCCTGAGATCCAGGACAGAGAACGATGCCAAGACCCCCGCCAAGAAATGAGACCACCCTGATTGTCATCCTTTTGTCCCACCTTGTCACCCTGTCCATCTTTAAACTGCCCCAGCTCCACTTCCTATGCCCCTTTGGACAATGCACCTGTGAGACTAAAAGACTGGACTCTGCCATGGACATTCCTCCGCCATCACCCCGGACCATTTTACAACCCCCTCCACTATTTAGCACTTAAATAAACATCATTAAATCACAAAACAATCTGGAGTCAGTCTGTGCTTTTGAAAATGTGTATTAGCAATTAAAGTGACAAAATGCTCTTTCAAATGTAATGTCAACATACCTAGGTCACACAGCTCTAGTCCATGAGGAAAGAAAGCAGATGTCACACAGTGGGACCCACATCTGTGAAATCATAAGGGAAAGTGACAACTCAGTGACCATACTCTGGGTGAAAATGACAGACAGTAGAGAGGTAGTAGATTAAAATCAGATGTAGCAGGCAGTGTTGTCTTCTTACCTGTGTGTCACTGGAAGTACTGCAGGATCACTGTGTTCCTGTTGTCGATGTCCTCTTCTTCTGCTTCCTCGTCTTCACTGTCCACAGGGTCCACAGCAGCCACAAGACCTCCATCTGGACCATCCTCCTGCAGAAAAGGCACCTGTCGTTGCAAAGCCAAGTTGTGAAGCATACAGCAAGCCTGTAATGGTCGAACTCCTTCTGATTTAAACTTGGCACCGACATTCCTACGAGGTTCTGTGGCCAGCGTAATTGATTATTTTCTGGTGGATGTGCGTCTTTGGCCATTGCTGCTAGATATGAGGGTAGATTCAAGATGCGAGAGTGATCACTTTCCATTGTTGCTCACCCTTGCTGGGAATATCTTTGGTAGAACCTTGAATATGCAAACATCAATGGCCCCTCCCCCTATTTTAAACAATGCTTATACAAAGGTGAAGTGGCCAAAAGTCATGTCAAACCCCTATTTGCTATGTAAGATCTACCAAGTGTTCTTAGATAATCTGTCAGCCTATGAAGACTTCGAACCAGAAGCCATTCCACTTCTTGATATTCACGAAGATATGATGGTTAAACTTCAAAGTGTCTTTTATAAAAAGGTAGCCACGGCAAACCGGCAATATGGGGGTTCACCTAACAGCAGTTGGTTTAATGATGCATGCATGAGGGCTAAGACTGAGTTAAGGAAGGCTATACTGGCCGGGTATACGGGGGCAATCAAACAAGCAAGATTCACGTATAAAAAGATAATCCTACAATCAAAGAAAGCTTGGGAAGATGCTATTTGGCAGGACTTGCTAGATGCTACTAAAACAAACAACAATACGCTTTTTTGGGAACTGCTGACTAAGCACGAGAGAGGGGGTAGGTTTATACAAAGGAACCATATTCAACCTGGTACCTGGGTGGATCATTTCTCTCTCTTGTACGAAGGAACTGCCTCCACTGGGACTGTCGATTGTGAGAAAGTGGGATTATACCCCCCAATTTCACCCAATGCTAACCTTGCCACTTCTCCGTCCAGTGGGAATCTATTTAACTCTGAAAGCTATATTTGCTTTTCTCTAGAAGAAACTGCAGACGCCATTAAATCTCTAAAGACAGGTAAAGCCCCAGGCCCTGATAAAATTCCAGGTGACCTTTATAAATCAGAGTTACCCATCTGGACCTGGTATATTAATATGCTGTCAAACAAAATCGCAAAAGGAGGACAGATCCCTGAGACGTGGAAGGGTGCAGAAATTATTCCAATATATAAAAAGGGCAACGTAAATCTTCCAATTAACTACAGACCGGTCAGTTTAATTGACAACCTACAAAAAATTTTTGCAAAACAATTGTTAGTTAGACTGACGAGTTGGGTGACGGAGCAGCAGATCCTATCACCACTTCAGGCAGGGTTCCGCTCTAGAGTTAGCACGGTTGACCAGGTATTTAGGTTGACCGTGCTACACTGGAAATATGTAGTCTTGGCAAAGCAAACACTATATGTCACTTTTGTAGACCTGCGCTCTGCCTTTGACCTGGTCCCTAGAGACAAGCTTTGGGGAGTGCTACACAAAAGAGGGGCACCATCTGATATCATTCATTTATTAACACGTATGCATGAAGGCACATACGCTCAAGTAAGATGGGGTAACCAAGGCGAACTGACTAACAAGTTTCCCATTAAAAGAGGTGTTCGTCAGGGATGTGTCCTAGCGCCACTTTTGTTTTCTTTATTCATTAACGAGGTGGTCCAAGAACTCATGACATGCCAGAATGATGCTCCCAGCTCAGGCAATCAGAAAATCCCAATTCTTCTTTTTGCGGATGACTCTCTATTGATCTCAAAGACCCCTATGGGGCTGCAAATTCTTGTGGATAGATTTAAATCATTCTGCTGGAATTTTGGTTTAGAGCTGAACTCGAAATAAAACAAAATTGATGGTGCTTCGCTCTGGCTCTCGTAAGAAGTGTACGATCAGGTTAGATGGAGCTATTTTGGACCAGGTTAGCTCTATCGTCTACTTGGGTGTGAGGCTTACAGACTCACTCCTCTGGGACGAACAAGTCGGTAAGAGTGGCGGGCTTTTGCAACATCGGGCAGCATCCATATTACGCCTTTACAGGAATACGATCGCTAAAGTTGTGTCTCCAGCAGTAAAGATCTATGTGGCCAAGGCACAGGGTGCTGCTGTTTATGGTGCAGAGATTTGGGGCATGACAGATAGCAGTAGGATAACTAAAATTGAGAATAGCTTTGCTCGGGCTCTATGTGCTTGTCCCACTAGCACCCCATTAACCCCCCTTTTTTTAGATCTAGGGCTTAAACGTATAGCCGATTTGATTATCTTACGGCCCCTACTATATTGGGTGAGGCTTTGGGTAGTTCCTGAACTGGCTATATATAAGTCTTCCCTATTAGAATTGTTAAAAACCTCTAACTCCATGTCCATACCATGGATCAAACACGTATCTAGTTGGTTTTGCATGCTAGGACTGAGGAACTTCTGGGAGAATCCCCAGCAACTTGTGAAGCCCCATGTAAAAGTATTGAAGAGAGCTTACTGGTCCCACATATGTAATAATTACATTTCTCAGAAATCGAATGGTCATTTAACTAACTCGTTTATTGATTTTAAATGGTACCCTGAGTTTGAACCATACTTAGATACAATACCTGATTTGTTAGGCAAAAGTTTGTATGCCAGATTTCGATTTGGAACATTACCCCTGAAGGCCTTAACGAGCAGATGGGGACCTAAGTCAAGCTCTGATACCTGTCCTGTATGTGGCATTCCTTCCGAAACAGTAGAACATTTTATGTTTTTTTGTCCCGCCTATTCAATCCCAAGGTTTAAATGGATATATAAAATCTGTAGGGAATTGAATTTAAGGAAATGTTTTTTAGCTTTGCGGATCTTAAAAAGCCACAATTCAAATGTGACAATTTACGCAGTAAGTAAGTTTTTAGCAACAGCATGGCGCATACGCACTTTTTATTTACAATGAGTTGAAATTGTTTTAAGACGGGCAAACATGGATCATTCTTTTTTTTAATTTTTCTATGACATTATGGTTTATATTATTATATTATATTGTATTGTATTGTATTGCTTTGATGGTCTGTTGGCCGAATAAAGCTTATGTGAAACACTGGAAGTACTGCAGGATCACTGTGTTCCTGTTGTCGATGTCCTCTTCTTCTGCTTCCTCGTCTTCACTGTCCACAGGGTCCACAGCAGCCACAAGACCTCCATCTGGACCATCCTCCTGCAGAAAAGGCACCTGTCGTTGCAAAGCCAAGTTGTGAAGCATACAGCAAGCCACGATGATCTGGCATACCTTCTTTGGTGAGTAGAATAGGGAACCACCTGTCATATGGAGGCACCGGAACCTGGCCTTCAGGAGGCCGAAGATCCGCTCTATAATCCTCCTAGTTCGCCCATGGGCCTCATTGTAGCATTCCTCTGCCCTTGTCCTGGGATTCCTCACTGGGGTCAGTAGCCATGACAGGTTGGGGTAACCAGAGTCACCTGCAAATGGCGAGGGACAACTGTTAGACACACACTAACTCATAGGGACATCCACAGACCCAGACAACTATTCCCACTGTATTGAGTCCATGTCCTCACCTAGTAGCCACACCCGGTGCCTATGGAGTTGCCCCATCACATAAGGGATGCTGCTATTCCGCAGGATGAAAGCGTCATGCACTGAGCCAGGGAATTTTGCATTAACATGGGAGATGTACTGGTCTGCCAAACACACCATCTGCACATTCATGGAATGGTAACTCTTCTGGTTTCTGTACACCTGTTCACTCCTGCGGGGGGTACCAAGGCCACATGTGTCCCATCAATGACACCTATGATGTTGGGGATATGTCCCAGGACATAGAAATCACCTTTCACTGTAGGCAAATCCTCCACCTGAGGGAAAATGATGTAGCTCCGCATGTGTTTCAGCAGGGCAGACAGCACTCTGGACAACACGTTTGAAAACATAGGCTGGGACATCCCTGATGCTATGGCCAGTGTTGTTTGAAAAGACCCACTTGCTAGGAAATGGAGTATTGACAGCACCTGCACTTGAGGGGGGATTCCTGTGGGATGGCGGATAGCTGACATCAGGTATGGCTCCAACTGGGCACACAGTTCCTGGATTGTGGCAAGATCAAGCCTGTAGGTTATGATCACATGCCACTCCTCCATTGTCGACAGGTCCACCAGTGGTCTGCACACCGGAGGATGCCGCCATCTCCTCACATGCCCCAGCCGACGTTGCCTATGGAGGAGAGCAGAGAGTCAAACAACTCTGAGGTACGTAAACTCAGCTTACTCAGAAAATATTAGCAAATCGAAATTTGTCTGTATGAGTGTTTAGGCAAGGCATAGATACATGTGATGCAGTCCAAAATAATACCATGTGGGCCCATGAAATGGCGGCTGCCTGGCCTGTAAAGTGGAACAAGGGGATATGAGGTAACTGCGCTGGCGTTGTACACCGTCGCGGTAGGCAGTCGAAGACCGCGGCGCAATCCTGCATTGGTTAACATTGGACCCTATGCGTCCCAGGAGCCAATGATGATGTACGCCGGCGGTGACGGTACGCACCGCCGCGGATGTGACCGCCATTTTCTGTCTGTTCAATCACTTGATACCTGATCTTCGACAGGAGAGGACCTACACTGCAAGTGCTGCTGTGACCTCAGTCTAGAAGAGACAATGGCTCGTATGTCTGGAGAAAGGGCCCCTGCCTCCAGCACAGAGGAGTTGGAGAAACTCGTGGATGGGGTCCTCCCCCAGTACACGCTACTCTAAGGTCTTCCAGACAAACAGGTAAGTACACTGTGAGCATGCTGTATGGGCAATGCCTGTGTGGAGTGGGGTGGATGAAAGATAGGGGGGGGGGGAGAATGAGGCATGCATGAAACGACAGTGAGTGCATGTGCGTCATGGCAAGGGTAGGGATGGGGGCCAATGACTGTGACGGTGCAGATGGTAATTACTTCTCTTTTTCCCCTGTACAATTCCTGTAGGTCAGCGCCCACCAGAAGAAGGACATTTGGCATGCCATCGCCAAGGAAGTCCGGACCCTGGGGGTCTACCCCAGACAGAGCACCCACTGCCGGAAAAGATGGGAGGACATTCGCCGCTGGAGTAAGAAGATGGCGGAGGCCCAGCTGGGGATGGCCTCCCAACGTGGGAGGGGTGCCTGTCGCACCATGACGCCCCCCTTATGTTCAGGATCCTGGCAGTGGCGTACCCGTAGTTGGATGGGCGCTTGAGGCCATCACAGCAGATACAACGGGGTGAGTACACTCTCACTCTGCTGATTCAGCGCGCATACTAGGTGTCTGGTTGGGGGAGGTGGGCTGTGGGTTCCCCTAAGCCAGGACGAGTTTAGTAGGCAAGGACCCTTCTTAAGGCAGGCCTTGTGGCACCCCACCCCACCTGTGTACAGTGCCAACTACACCTAGTCAGGCTCCTGTGACATCCATGTGTGCAGATATCGGCCATAGCCGTGTAGGCCATTTACCAGGCATTGAATAGTGGACCCCAAGTGCGCGGCGTAGTGCAGGGGGCTTCTGTGTCTGTCGTGTCCGCCAACGGTAGCGGTAATTCATGCACTCAACATGTCTTTCTTCTGTCTTCCCCCCCCTTTTTGTGGTCTCCCTGTTCTTGTGTGCATTAGCATCATCAGGCAGAGGAGCAGTGGAACCGGAGAAGGAGGGAGCGGCATCCCACATGGCCCTGGAGGGCGACACTACGGAGTCTGAATTCACCAGTGGGACGGAGGGTGAGGGGAGCTCCACGGCAGGGACAGGAGCTCCCTTGCGGTGGCAGGCCCATCTGTGCCTCCCGCATCTACAGGTACAGCCGCCAACCCCCCTACCAGCACCGCACTCTCAGCAGCCCCTCAGCGTTTGCCCCGTGCCCGCTCACCCAGGAGGGTGGGCATCACCTTCGCCCCAGGCACCTCAGCCCCTGCCCCAGTCACCCTTGCTGCCCTCAGTGAGGAGGCCATTGACCTCCTCAGGTCACTCATTGTTGGGCAGTCTACCATTTTGAATGCCATCCAGGGTGTAGAGAGGCAGTTGCAACAAACCAATGCATACCTGGAGGGCATTCACTCTGGTCAGGCAGCCCTTCAGCGAGCTTTTGAGACTCTGGCCACTGATGGCAGCCATTGTCCCCGTCTCTAGCCTCCCCCCCACCAACTTCCTCCACCCAGACCCACACCCCTGTACTTCAGCCTATCCCAAGCACACCATCAGACCAGCATGCATACACCTCAACACACAAGGGAAGCTCTGGCAAACATAAGCACCACACATCCCACAGGCACTCACGCAAGCATCACACACCTACAGACACACCAACATCCACTGCCTCCACTGTGTCCACCTCGTCGTCGTCTCCCTCCCAGTCTCGTCTACACTCTCACCTGCATGCACTACCACTACAGCCACTAGGTCCCGCACCAGCACACCCACCACCACACCCCACTCACGTACACTCACCACCCCCACTACCATTTACACGTCCCCTGTGTCCTCTCCTAGTGTGTCTGTGACGCCCCCTCCCAAGGTACACAAACGCAGCCACACACCCACCCAACAGGCATCCACCTCACGACAGCCTCCAGCCCATGCACCTTCACCCAAAGCATCAGACACACCAACATCCACTGCCTCCACTGTGTCCCCCTCCTCCTAGTCTCCCTCCTCCCTCCCTGTCTCGTCTCCACCTACACCTGCATGCACTACATTCTCAGCCACTACGTCCATCACCAGCACACCCACCACCACACCCTGCTCACGTGCAGTCACCACCCCCACTACCATTCACACGTCCCCTGTGTCCTCTCCCAGTGTGTCTGTGAGGCCACCTCCCAAGGTACACAAACGCAGCCACACACCCACCCAACAGCCATCCAACAGCCATCCACCTCACGACAGCTTCCAGCCCATCCACCTTCACCCAAAGTCACCAAACGTACACCTCCTACAACCACTACCTCTTCCTCCACTCCCAAACCCCTCCAGCTACCCATCCCAGTGTTCCTAAGAAACTTTTCCTGTCCAACCTTGACCTCTTTCCCTTACTTGGCAGGATGAAGCACTCTGGGCACCAAGCCCCCTCCAGAACCAGTGGAGAGTTACATCCACTACCTCTGTGCTTAGCAGGATGAAGCACTCTGGGCACTAAGCCCCCTCCAGAACCAATGGAGACTGTTATCCACTTGAGAGACTGTGGCTTTGCACTCCCCAGGATTAAACAGTGGGCAACCCACCCATTGTAGGGACTTGAGAGACTGTGGCTTTGCACTCCCGAGGATTGAACAGTGGGCAACCCACCCACTGTAGAGACTTGAGAGACTGTGGCTTTGCACTCCCCAGGATTGAACAGTGGGCATGGAGCCCCCTCGTGGATCTTGCGTCTTGCACTCATCCGGCTGAGGTGCCCCCACTTCCCACCCCCCTGAGGTGCCTGTTTTAGTTCTATCTGATGCCCCAGCAGTGTTCTCTCCGTCTTGTTCGGGTATTGAGTGTAGCCTCGCCCATGCCTTTTGGGCCCAGTGGTCCACGGACTATGATGGCGGAACCCCTTGGACTTGTGGTCTTGGTGTATATAATTGTTTATAGTGTAAATGTATATATATGTAAATATCTTTGATTTATGTAATTGAATATATTACAATTATTCAACTCATTTCCTTTTGTCCTTGCATTCTTCTGGGTGGGGGGAGGGGGGGTGTAACTGTAATGTATTATGCTGTATTTGTGTGTGTGTTGTAGTGGGTGAGGGTGGGGGTGGGGTGTTGCGTGTGTGTGTCACTGTTTTTTCCCTCCCTTGTGTCGTAGGTGCAGTACTCACCGTGGTCTTCGCCACCGGCGTTCGTGCTCTGGTAGAGAAGCAGGAAGATAAAGGCTGGGAGTACATGAAGTTCCGGTTCCATGGCGTCCTGGTTCCTCGTGGGGTGTGTAGAGTTGAGCGTTTTCCCTTCTAAGTCCTGTTTCCGACGTGTTTTTGTTCGCGGTGAATCCGCCCCGGAAAAGGTGGCGGATTGGACTGTTGTAATTCTGTGGGCGGTACATTGTCCTCCGCCTGTCTGTTGGCGGCTACCGCCGCGGTGTTTGTTTGTACTGCCTTGGCGGTCGGAGTGTTAAAGTGGCTGTCTATGTTGGCAGTTTCTGCCAAGGTCGTAATTCCATTTTTTTTTACTGCCGGCCTGTTGGCGGTTTTACCGCCGCTTTAACACCGACCGCCAGGGTTGTAATGACCACCAAAGTGTTACCACATTTACTGGCAACCTATCTTACTGCAGCCTTGAGAAAAGCACAGAGTGAAAGAAATATCTTGTTTAAGAAAGCAGTGCTGACCTAGGCAAAGAACAGCTAGACAGAGAGATATAAAACAAGACTGCAAATGTGGCTATTGTTAAAATAATAAACAAAGCTGAATAAAATATATCTAGGTTAAAGTGCACAGCGGCAGGCCTAGTTTGCTCAAATAACTTATATGGAACTAGAACTAAAATGGCTACACAACAACCCCTTCACAGAATTTAAGTGCAAGGCATTATTTTTGATGGGTTTGATCTCTATTTTTTGAATACATATACAAAAACTAATTTCCCAGAGCGTAGTTTCTTAACTGTCATCATTGTGGTCAATCTAAAAAGGAACTAGAGGAAGAATTACAATACCAGGACCACCCAGATTTTCATCCAGAGCTTGCTGAGCACTTTCACAAAACTCATGCGGCCAATCTATGATTACACCAAGGATTACTGTGCGCAACAATGAGGAGCCAAGCCAACAAATTAGAAGAGTACCCTCTGAATGTCTTCAAATATATAGCAAGGCTGTTAGGAAGAGATATTTAAGATCCGAAAGACTCAGCAAGTCAGCCAAAATGGAGTAAATGTAGAAGGGATTCTTATGGGTTGATACAGCGATAACAGTGTTCAAATGCTGGAAAACAAGCAGCACCAGGCCGAAAGCCAAACTGCTCCAATTTGACAAACACACTCCTTTTTTCGCCACTCACTCAATCGCCCTAAACATCCGCACTGCCTGGGCCACACACCACCACTCCCTCCCTCCACAACCTTGGACATATCAGCAGCCTCAGCAACTATAATACAGAGCTGCCCGATGCAAACAAACAGGGAGAGCAGGAAAGCAAGTCCTCCCTGGGTAAGAGAACTAATGGTACCTTCAAAAGTGTGGCAGGTGAAATTGCTATCCGGTCTGCAGCAAGTGCACCCTGGGCTGCTCCCATGGACACCAACAGAGCCTTGATGAAGAAGAGCTGTGAAATTGCTTACAGTTTTGGATACAACCTTGGGTGCAAGGGAGGTGGGCGGGAGTCAACATGCGGGGACCAAGGATAAAAAAGGCAGATGTAGTAAAGGCAGTGACTGCCTACGAACTAACTACAAGTTGTAGGAACGGAGGGAGCTGCAAGGCCTCCCCTTCTTTACCTGCTTTTTCCTTTAACCCATTGTCCTCGGCCATATCTCAGGAGGCTGGCAAGGCAACTGGCCAAAAGCACTCTCCACTCTCACTCTGTCCTCCTCTCATTGTCCTCCACTCTAGATCTTCTGCTGCCTCTCCTCTCCTCTCCATGTCCATGTCCATGTCCATGTCCACCTTGCCCTACACTGACTGATGCAAACTATTATCCCTTGCCTGGCACTGAGAAGTAGTCGATGGGGTGTCAATAAATCCATACTAGACTAGTTTGCTTGGCTCGGTGTCCTCCTTAATTTTGGCTGTTTCCCTGATTTATTCTTGAATGATTGTACCCTCCAAGGACGAAATGTTCCCTCTGTTCTTACAGGCATTTGAGATTGTACAAGCATGTTGTAATGAGGGCCAATGGGATCGCCTTCCTCTAGATTCCCAGCATATCCACTGCTTTTGTCATATTGAAGGGCTGTGTGCAGCGGCGACAGAAAAGAAACGACGATAAGTATGAAGTAGACCAATAACTTAGTTGGAAATAATCCTGGTTCTGCAGCATAAGTATTGTCACTTAAGTCATGAACTAGAATAGCACCCCTCCCATGATTAGGGACAACGGAACACTTCTCTATATGTATTTTTGGTGACACTGGAGGTAACCACCCCAACAATGAACAGAATGGTGACACTTCCATAGTATGTGACAGGCCAGCTTTAACTGCATTTGTAACTGCAGAAAACTAAAGGTACACAAACAACATAACAAAACACATTGCAGCATTTAATGTAGAAATGTGACTTATAATAAATAATTAGTTGAAAAACCCTTCTGTAACTGCAAAGATAAAGGGAGGGAAAGATGATGATCAGGTTAAAAGTGTACCCGCTGCACACAATGTACAGTGTAGCGTTCAGAGCTCTAGCATCTTTCACTACCACAGCTGCACTGTACTAACAGTTTGCCTCAGAGGCACTGTTCTTTGTGAGCTGGAGTTTAATATCCTATGAAGGAGTTGTATATTACTGTCACATGAACATCTGGGGGTGTGAGGGTTGTCCATGGCTTCGTTGAAAATATCTTTGATGGAGAACCAAGATTACGTACGAATAACATGGACTTTGGCATCATAGGATTCTCAATGACAGTCATGAACGTAGAATACAGCAGCAAGCAGATCCGACTTTGTGCCTGGAAACGTAAGAAGGAAGAATATATAAATAAAAGAATCTAGCTCTCATGAGGGAGTAAGCCTTCAGATTAAGGTTAGACCTTCTTAAGTCCCACCAGGTAGTCCTTGATGATGAATCTCGTAAAAGAAAGAATTCAGGTTAGGTTCTTTTCTGTATGCTGTTATAAGAGCCAGATGCACTTCTTTTATTGAGGAAAATTGCAGTTTTGCATTTTCCAAATCTAACAAGTTTGGAAGAATGACCATTTTTTGGCAAGATGAAGAGTCGTGTTTTTTTTTTCAAGATAACAGAATACAAATCTCTCATTTGGAGGCGTAAGATATTTTGGTAGATGGTCTTTTTGCTGATTTTAGGATCCTCATGCAGTCTAGAGGTACATTTAAATGTCCATATTATATGATCTCAGGAGCCGTGCTACCAAATTCAAGGACTGTACGTTGGGATGAAGAATTTTGCCTTCCACCCTGGAAAAAAGGCCTCAATTTGTACCTCTATCTGAGACCACCTCCTTAGGGAAACCAACCCTCATGAAGACTCCAAGGAGGGCTGAAGCCACTGCAGGGGCACTGACTTTCCTAAGAGAAACAGCTTCTGGGTGTTTGGTGGCATGGTCCTCTACCATCAAGATAAATCTATTTCCTCAGGTTCCCAGTAAGTCAAGGAGACCAACAATGTCAACCTCCTCTAAAAAATGGAGTTCCCACCACAGATACTGCTATCAGGGGAGCTTTTGGTTTCCACCCTGCCTTGCCACTGGCTTGACAGGTAAAGCAGGAGTGACAAAACTCCTTGACCTTCTCAGACATCTGGGGCTAATAGCAGCGAATGACCAGCCTCTTCCAGGCCTGGTCTGCCCCAGGAGTCCACCTAAAGAGATATCGTTGGTCAGGTTAAGGAGGAATGCTATGTCCTGCTGAGGGACCACTAGTCTCCTAGATGCCCCTGGTTTGTGCCAGTAGTTGGTAGAAATAGACTTTCACTTAAGGATCAGGTAGCAGAATACTACCCACACATGAATGCGGCACTTGTTGAGTTGTTTGGTCTAACTCCTGAAGAGCATAGACAGAAACTTAAGACAAGACAACAGGGGGCAACACAAACATGGTTTAATTCTGTTGACACTTCAGTAAATGCACTAGATGATTGGGCAACAAAGTAGACAGATTTGAAGAGTTCTAAAATGTAACTGTTAAGGAGCACAGTTTAACAAATTGTCACCAAGAGAAGTTGCGCCAGCGTCTGGTGGACTCTTAAGCTGTCTAGCCCCAGGAAACTGGACAAGGTAGCTATGAGTGGGTTCGTAACCCGGTCTTCTAAAAGTTCCTGGTATATGAGACGATGAAAGGTGGTCCGATCTCCTTCAGGGAAAAGAGGGCTTAAATATTTTTTTAAAAGATAGCCCGAAAGAGCCCCCAAAAGTTGTTAAAGGGGGGGCACCCGAGTCACTTCCCACTCAAAGGAGAGTGTGTGTCAGGGAAAGAAGTTTGACCCCTCGAAGGTTGGGGAGTGTTTTTACTGCAATTTGCCAGGACACACAGGGAATGACCTGGAAACCTCTGCGTTGGCAGAAGAAGAGAGGAGGATCCATGCAGCCTTGCTGGGTCTACCTGAATGTGTGTGTTTTACTAAAATAGTACAGAAGGCCCCAAAGGAGAGTCAATGGGTCCTGGAGCCAGAAACAATGGACTAGGGGCCAGATGTAGGAAAACCCGGCATTGCGACTCACAAATTGCGAGTCGCAATGCCGGATGGTGTCCCTGACACCATCTGCGAGTCGCAAGGGGGTCGCAAAGGCCCACTTCATTAATATTAATGAGGTGGGTCGCAATTTGCGACACCTTGCGAGTCGCAGCACTCACAGAGATGGTGGCCTGCTGGAGACAGCAGACCTCCATGTCTGTGACTGCTTTTAAATAATGCATTTTGAAAAATGTTTTCAAGGTCATTCACAAAGGGGAAGGGGTCCCATGGGGACCCCTTCCCTTTTGCGAATGGGTTACCACCAGTGTGACACTGGTGGTAACTGCGATTGCTTATAAGCAAATCTTACATCGCACTGCGACTCGCAAATAGGAAGGGGAACACCCCTACCTATTTGAGACTCGCAGTCCCATTTTGCGAGTTGGTAACCAGGTTACCGACTCGCAAAATGGGAATGGGCATCGTGATGTTGCTTTTGCCCCTCGCAAACAGCGATTTTCGCTGTTTGCGAGGCGTAAATACCTGGCTACATCTGGCCCTAGGTCCCTAGGGCCAAGAGGAGGAGCAGGAAGGCTGGCTGCCAAGCCTTCACAAGCCCAGAGGCCCAGAAAATGCCCAACCCTCAGGGGAAAGGCCTGGTGCCTGCAGAGGAACTGCTCTTTCAAACGTGCCAGGGCTGGCAGAACTCCATGGAGCGGGGAATCCCTCTAGAGAGGACCTAAGTAACGAACATAGGACCTGTCCTACTCTAGAAGACCAACAACAGTTAGCAGTCACAACAGTAAGAAGGAGATACCAGTAGTACCCATGAGGTATACTAAGGGGCGGGGCTCCTGTAGTGAGTATTCAAAGTCAATGGTCTCCTCAACAACAGCTCTATCACATCAACCTAAATGGGCTCCCCAGCCTAATGAAGACACATCTGTCTCAATGGTCTGTGATGGGTGATGCTGATAGAACAGTATTCCTTGAATCTTCTTAAATTTGTTAATCCACCAATGGAAAGATTGCTGAGCTTGTTGAGTTAAGACAACTCCGAATAGTTAGCTTTTTTGATCTTGTGTCCATTAACACTCCACACATAGTTGTAGCGGCCTCATGTACAGATAAGCATTGGGAACAAGAACGTACAATGCTATGGAACCTAGGAGTGAAGATGCTCTCTATACTATATATGCTCCTTAATAGGATAGTACTTGAACTGCTGTTGTGGTTGATTTATCCAGATTTACATAGGATTGTAAAGTAGTTTAACAATTTGACTGTGCCGTTTTGTTTTGTTTTTATTGTGAAATGTAGTCGCTGAAGGCGTTTTTGAAAAATGGAATATACTCTTTCCACCAAGGTATACCCTTCTCCTGGTATTGTATTTAGAGATGCTACTAAGCAAGATAGAACTTGAACTGGGCTTCTGATTGATTTCACCAGATTTACATGCAATGCCAAGTAGTTTAACAATTTGACAGTGCAGTTTTGTCTTTTTGTGCTAGGGTTCCTGACTGCTTTTATCACCCAAATAGGTAAGGGCAAGAATTCCTTTCTTGTGAAGAAATGCAGCAACTAAACTCTGCTACACTACTGGGATTCCCAGTCTTACCAAAAGTCTGCATTCCTTCTTGCTTACTCATAAAGATGTGAACCACTATACAGGCATATTCATTTGCTACTACGAAGGCCCATCTAGTAGAAGGAGAGGCAGGACCATGGATGCAATTACAAGCATCTCCATGCAATAAAACAGATTGGCCGTATTGGCTTGGTCATCTCTGCAGGGTCCCCCCTAACCTTTTTGCCTTCACTCCTGTTTGCTGAAGCCTCTCATGTTGGTTTTTAGGACCGTGCACTTTACCACTGAAGTGTTTATGCTCTCTCCTTTAAACATTGTTAAATAGGCTTACAACCAATTGCCACATTAATTTAATTTATTTGTAAGTATCTAGTAGAGTGTTACTACAAGTATTCAGGGCATGTAAATTAAATGTTACTAGTGGGCCTCCAGCACTGACAGTGCCACACACCTTACTAGCCTTTTAAAACATATCCCGGGCATGGCAGCGAGTCTGTGCTGTTTTAAACTGCCATTTCGATCTGGCAAAATAAACCTTTTGCCAGCAAAAACAACAAGTGATGGACGGAATGCTGAACACTGTCAAACATTCATCCCTAGTACAGTGATCTGGGCCTAAATCCATCGTTTTTTTGCTGCCCATGCCATTCCAGTTTGGACCCAGCCATATGCAAATCAGTCTTGACCCTGTTCCCCATGGGAACAGTCCAGCCCGAACTGCTAGGCCAGGTCTTCCCTGGACTGGAAACAAGCATCCTGGGACCGGTTTCGGAGTTTCACCCCTCATCAGCCAGACTAGCTTGAATCCAGTGGCATGGGAAGCACGGGACCCACGTCTGGGCATACCCTTCCCACTTAGGGCGACAAAGCAAAAACAACAAGTGATGGACAGAATGCTGAACATTGTCAAACATTCACCCCCAGTACAGTAATCTGGGTCTAAATCCATCATTTTTTTGCTGCCCATGCCATTCCAGTTTGGACCCAGCCATATGCAAATCAGTCTTGACCCTGTTCCCCATGGGAACAGTCCAGCCCGAACTGCTAGGCCAGGTCTTCCCTGGACTGGAAACAAGCATCCTGGGGCCGGTTTCGGTGTTTCACCCCTCATCAGCCAGGCTAGCTTGAATCCAGTGGCATGGGAAGCACTAACCCTTGCTTTTTAATATATACAAGTCAACGCTAGGATAGGCACTAACCTGCCCAAGCAGGGTGCATTGTAATTAAAAAGCTGGGCATGTATTTTTGAGTTTTACATGCCCTGGTAGTGAACAACTGTCAAATTTGCTTTTCACTATTCCAATGCCACCCTCTCCCATAAGATAACACTGAAACACCCTATTACACACTAAAACACCTTATTACATGTAATAATTGTTAACTTTTACTTGGGAACAATACTGAGAAATCATAATTTAAAACCTCTTTAGAGGAAAAGTCAGAATTTACGTCACAATCCTGAAAATGCCACTTTTAGAAAGTTGGCATTTTCTTGTACTAATCATTTGGTCCCTGCAGCATGTTCCTGGGTCATATGACTAGGTGCAGTTGGCCTCTGTGTATTCCTCCCAGACAATGTCACCATAGAGGGTCCAGGTGTAGACAGGACTTGGTTTGGGGGCGGAGTTGTCACCTACCACATTTGTAATTAAAAGGCACTGGCTCAGCTCACACACAAAGGACTTTATACTAGCCTATTGTGCCCCCAATTGGAGTGGGACATGGGCAGGGAGGCACGGGATACCAGACACCTCTGTAAGGGGAAAACTCCAGAAGTTTCTGCTACTTCAAAGGGGGCACCTGGTATAAAAATAAGACCTTCAGTCCCACTCTTCAGTACACTCCTGAATCTGTGGATACTACAGAAGAACTCGCCTGATGCTACACTGCTGCTTGAGGCCTGCCCTGCTGTCAGAGAATGAAGACTGGCATGCACTCTTCATCCAAGGCTTAAGCTATTCTAAGGGTCATCTTACTGACCTACACAGTCATATGTTCCAGAGGCCTCTCTGCAACAGTCCAGCTGACCTGCTGTACTGGACCTGCATGTGGACCTACCCAAGCCCTACTGGCCACTGCTGTAGTGAGCTCCTGATCCCCAATAGTACCTCCTAGGTTCGGGATCTTTGAGCATCAGCTGAGCTCCTGCTGAAAGATAAGGAGAAGTCCTGAAGGTTTGGGCACTTGGCGACCGCAAATATCTTCCCATCGGTGATGACTGCCAATGAGAAGCCCTGGTGAACCAGACGCCACAGCAACCGCCAGCGACAACCAGCAATGTGATATCTGCACTTCACGCTTCGGCAGCCAGTGGCCGCTGCTAACCCAAATCTACAGCAACTTCCATCCACGGTGCCAACAGGATCTTTGCGCTACAGAGGCGACCATTCGCTACACCTGGCCTGCTCTTCGCACTACAGCTACTACTATTCACAAAGCTTGCCCTGCTCCACCTGGCTTCGTCCATGGTTAATAGAACTCTTTGTGCTGGATTTTAGAAGGTAACAGTTTTCAGTAACACCAACCTGCTCCCTATGTCCAGCCTGGACTCCATCGCAGTTGGCCTGAACTTGTGACTTTAGCCTGGTCTCTCCCAACCAGAAAACTGCAAGTGGCGCTTTGTGCTTTTGTGCCCAACTTACCTTAACTCTCTGATATGTACTCAATTTTCCTATATTGGTGAGAGACTGTTTTTGTGTTGTTTTCACTTTATTACTGTTTAAGTGCTGCATAAATACTTTACAATAGCCTCTAAGATAAACCTCACTGCTTTAGTGCTTAGCGACCAGAGGGTTAAGCACAGGTTAAGTTAGTGACTTTTGTGGTTCGCCCTGACAATGTTTGTGACTGTTGATTGAGAACGACTCACTTCCCCCCACACCCCAACCCCCACCCCCCCCCCACCCCCAACATCCAACCATCCAATTTCTCACAGGTAGGCTTTATAGGAAATGGAGATCTTCCTACATATTTGCCTGACCGATCCTCTGTGGTGTTACCTACACACTGTTACTCTAAATTGTTTTCTTTTTTTCAAATTACAAAATGTTTCACCTACTAACTTTTCTTATTTCTTAAAGTTTTTGCAGTGCCTCTTGAACAATGTACCAAACAATAACAGTTTAAAGGTTTTGTAGTTTTACGCATTAATCAAATTAGCAAAACTCAGAAAAAAAGTCAGAAAAAAGTAACTTTGGCCTCTATTGTATTCCTTTAAAAGCTTTCACCACAGAATTAAGGTACCAAGAGTAAAAGTGTTTATAGCTTTTAAAAATCCCATGGTTCATTTACCTGTTTATTCTGATTAAGTGCAGCAGTTCTGGAATTTACGCTGATAGGAGTGGAGCAAATCAGAGGCTGCCGATCAACTGTACTAATTTCAGCTTCAACTAAAGATACAGAAACAAAATGATAATAGTAAGGAATAATTGTCTTTAAGATGACAGCAATATTCTGAATTCTTGTACCATCTCCTTTACAGTTGAATGGGAACTGACGTAATTACAAACAAGACTAAGAGAGTCTTTTTTTTTTAAATATTGCCCTTCGAGAAAAGGCCTTTCATGAGCATTCTCCTTTAAGTGCCAAGCCGTGCATTCAACCTAGGTGTTTCAAACTGATCAATCAGAGTTCCAGTCACATTTTCGTCAAGACAATCAGTGATGGCTAAATGAGTGTTGCAGAAGAGGAAGACTGAGTATTTAGGGTTCGGGAATCACCATGAAGGCAGTTTTCCCTAGTTTATCATAATGGCTGTTTTCTCCTCCACCACTGGTTAAGGATCTGATTTCATTCAATTAAATGGTGGGAGGAAGAGATGGCGGACGCTGGACCAGGCATCAAGCAAGACTGTTATGGACAGCTTCATGATCAAAGTCTGCATCTTTACCAAAGGACCCATCAAGTGCTTACACTGGTCATGGAGAGGGGCTTTAGTAGCTGTCATACATTTCTGAAATAGGTACATACCTTTGGAAAAATATCAATTGAGCTTTTTTTCTGTCGTCACGAGCAGAATAGCTAAACCCCTCTAATGTTAGAGGAATAGACAACCTGTCTGGCAATCTTAAATCTCACAATCTTTTTGGTGAAAAGAGTAGTGCAGAATTCTGAAGGAACAAACTCTAGCAGTGAAAAATATTTCATAGAGCTGGAAGGGGTAGGTTGGGCACATGATGAATCATCACAGCAAAGTAGGCTTGGGGTCTGGGTTGGAAAACAAGTGCAACTATTGTCTGGTTAAACAGAATTCAGATAAAACTTTCAGTATACAATAAGGAACTCTTTTATGGGAATATTTTTTCAATTTTAAGACGACGAGAATTGGGTCTTTACCACTATATGTACAATATGTAACAACAACTGCAACTAGCTTTTTCTCCAACATCCCAGGCTTTGTAAAAGTGTATTATATAACATATCTGTACAACTTAAACCATTATGCATACTCGTAGTCTTATGCTCTTCCTATTACCAAGCAAGGATATTAGTGGAACCAAAAACTCATCCAACAGCTGATTAATTACAGCTCTACTTGTCAGGGAACATGCATACAACTGTACTATGTACACGGGAATGCCTTTTAAAAGGTGATCAATCACACCAGGTCGCCTGGGAAAAGAACTTTTTGGCTGAATCAATAGTTTGCGCCATTTAAAAAACAGTTTATTGACACAGGCATGCAAAAGCAGGCGTAAATATACATGCACACGCATGGTTGGCAATCATGGAACAAGGGAGAGCGGGAAAGAAAGCACATGAACTGCCATGAAGTCCTCAATAACAAACATTCCTTCCAAGTATGCCATGGAATGATACAACTCATCCATTCAAAACACTGACAGACCTATTTTGTGCTTACCCCACCCAGGAGCATTTCAGTCAGAATAAAAAGACTGATGGGATATGCAGCGTCGTACAGTTCAAACAAAACAATTTCTCAGAAGCTCCTGATTCAATTAAGCATCCATTTGGAAAGAAAGCCTCAACAGCTGGATGCATATCAAGTTGTCAATACAACTGCCCTCTCCATCTCCAATAGGTAGATGGAGAATGTTTCAAAACCTACTGTGCTTGGTGTGTGTGCCCCATCAACAGATGCATGGTCTGTCCTATGCAAGCTATATTTGTGCAAGATAATGGATGTAATCCATCTTGGAATGATGCCATCAATAGCTGCTCATTCACTATTGTTGTCTCTGAAAGTCACAAATAGTTGGTCTGTGTAGGAGGCAGGCCCTCTATGTAGTGTGCAATGCAATTCTATGTAGTGCGCAGGGGGTCCAGGCAACCACATGTTAGTTTCCAGAGGCAAAAACTAGTTCACCTAATGCTCGAATTTTTGAGGTAGCTTGGTCGACCACAGGTGAGAAACAGGAGACAGAGGCTTGCAGGTCTCATAAAACTAGTATTGCAACGAACGGCACCCATAAGAGGAGCCAGCCCAATCCCCTCCTCCCCTGTGCCGATGTGCACAGTGTATGCTCCTACAGATGGTGCAATGGTGAGGTCCGGGAGGTCATGGGGACAGCATAATTCCTTACAAACTGAGACGCAGGCTGGTATGGTTCAGTTACGGCTATTTGCTATGTCAGCCAGAAGGTCTTCCACAGCTACAAACTTCAAGCACCATGAATGGGAGGGATAGGAGCTTTAAGGAAGTGTGGGTTCCACGCCAGAATCAGGCTCTGAAATAAATAGTGGGCCAACCAGGACACTTTACACTTCATTTGAAAGGGAAGGATGGAGTCCTTTACCTTCAGAGCGTACTGAAGCATGCCAGAGAGGATCAGAAGGCGGAAAACAGAGAAAGATTGGGTAGCTCTTTCCTCAAACCACTTCCTTCTTTTCAGGTACGTGAACATACTGAAACTTCAATGTATAGAGGGGAGGGATAACTAAGCTTAGAGAGTATTAAGGATGAAAGAGACATGGCGGGTCGGTCTTTTCTAAACACTGTTCAGGAAACTAAACCATGTCTCCAGGAAATGTAATAAATTCCACGGATTAGAAGTTTAAAAACAGAAGACATGTTACTAATTAACTCCAATGAGAGAGAGAATACTGGATACATTGCTAACCCCTCCTGGGTCTGATGAAATATATATTCAAGAAACAAGATTGTGAGCCTTCAGGTTGGGGATGAGGTAATGCCCAGGTGAAATGATCAAGACCTGAAGAAGATTAGTTACAGGTTCTTAAATATACAAGAAGAAACATTTTCCTATTTCTTGATTGGTTGTGTCTGTGGATTACTGTGAAAAGTGAAATGTTTACAATTCCATAGTCCAACAGAAATTTGAGACTTCTGCACCCAGGTGTGAAGAAGTGGACTGGAGTTTCTAGAGCAGACAAGAATTCTGAAGGGCATTCAGTACCCAGCTGCTTGGTTCCCCAGGCCTAGACCATGATCATGAGGTCAGGCTTAAACATACATTACAGTACTTTGACGTGCACTGAGTACATGTACTACTTGTATAGCCAGTTAAGATGAGGATGTCGCATCATGTTTCTAGGCCAACTCCCACAATGGCACTATCTGCATACCCTGTTACGTTAACTAGGGACCATGACAGCAAGGGTGTATTTTGTTGCATCCAGTTTCTAGACCAACTCTCACCTCTGGACTCCATCATCCTAAAGAAATTGGTTGTGCGATAGAGTTAGTTCTTCATGCATGTCAGATGATTTTAGAGGGGCACCATATGCATTTTAGCTCAGGTGTGCAACAGATGCACTTCCCAAGATCAATGTCAGAATAGTATTGACCCTAAAGCAGGGAATCCTTGGGGCACCAAGAGTCTTCCCTGCTTCTGCCTTCACATGACTACCAGTAAAGGCATGGTTCTGGCCATCCGTGGCAGTAACAATGTAGCCACCATTAGTGACTAATGTTATATGACCTAGTCTGTCATTTTGTGACTTTCCTTTGTTTCCGTGCATAAGTGAGGCCAGCTGGAGGGTCAAATTGCCGCTTTAAGGCAATTGGAAGCTGCGATCTTGGATTGGATAACCAAGCCATCGGCTTGTCATCAGAAGAAATCTGACACTGCTATACAATTTTTTACACTCCTGCTGCTGATCAGGATCTGTACTACTCACCAGCAGCTGCATCTTGCAGAAACGTACGACTCAGTGATACAGGTAAGAGTGCTGGAATGTTAACCAGCTACGCTGTGACAGCATATTTCTATAAAAGACTCTGCTAAGTCTCTCGTTTATTGAGAAGGCAAAACTTCAATGTGACTCAAATAACACAGGTATGGACAACAAAACATGTAGGAAGAATTGAGCAATGTGAGCAAAGAATATTACTAGGCTATATAACAACATCAAGGGCACTCTATCCAAATGTTGTTTGTCAATGCTTATTCTGTGCCTGATCATTAGGATGTTCCACTCCTGTACACGTTTTTGCTATTTAAAAATATTCCATGTAAATATGAATATGGGATACTCAGTCAACACGAAAGATGCATGTGATGTGCATGCCAGTGCTACCGCTGGTGGTGAAGGGTTTAGGAGGAGGATGGGACCTGGGATGGGTATGAAGAGGACAGAGTTGATTCTTGCTAGTCATTATGTAAGTTAATGTGGCTCTCTATTTTGCTTCCGCTAGTCTACAGGTTCTATTCCTTCCTGTCCATTCTCCGACCCCTGGTTTGTCCCCATTACTAGTAGTTGGCCTCGCTGCTTGTCAAGGCTTGAAACAGGAGCAATACACAGAGGTATCCATACTGCTTCTTCATCTGAAGTGTGGCTCTAAGCCTTTCACCACTCATGTTAGTTTTAATAATGAGGATGTTCAATCAGCAAAAAGTAAATGCTGAGATGCGGTCAAGTCCAGTCTCAAGCAAGTCCACTTGAAGAAATTGTATCTTATGCAAAGGTATTAGTTCCCATTCATGGCTAGCATATACCAATATGCTATGATACTCCTTCACACAAGTTGTGCAACCAGGATTCCCTCAGATGCCATTGCCTCAACACAAAGTCCACACTGCTCTTCTTGTTAACAGGTTACAAGACTATAGTCATGTTTACTTCTTCAATCACAGTGATTGCTGGAAAGGCAACATGCTACTTCAATCACTCTGATCTTCCCTAATGCCAAGACCTGCTGATGGAGCATCTGGGAAGACGCAGGAGTCAACCAGTGATGCCTATGGGGGTCATTATGACAGGGTTGCGGTCAGACAGCCACCAAAGTGGTGGTCCGACTGCGAAATTATGACTGAGCCGCCACGGTCAAACCACTGACATGCCTGGCTGCAGCATGGCTGTCACGGCGGTTGTAATCCGTCAGGGCAGCCATTAGGAGCCGGCTGCAATGTTAAGGCCTTGTTCCCCACTGGGCCAGCAGGTGGAAACTCTGTTTCTGTCCGCCTGCCCGGCGGGGAAGCCATAATAGGGCCGGCGAGGTTCAGGCCGCACAGGCGCCCCTATGGCGGGAAGGAATTGTCAGGAGGCATTCGCCGCCCGCCAACGTTTTAATGAGGGCCTAAGTCAATTAAACCTTTCTAACAGCTCTCCCATGCAACAAATCCTTCCCACATCCATCATTCAAGGTCTGAGCAGCGAGGCTGTGACACCTAGATTAATTCCAACACATCCCTCCTAACTAATTTCTCGGTTACTGCTGCTCTAACTGCATTGTTTGCATCTGCAGACTGGCCTGTATGAGGAGCAAAATGGGTAGACTAGCAACCTTGCCAGTGTAATGGTACCCTTACTTCTTTTAACAAGATTTACAAGAGCTGGAACAAAGAATGTGGATGTCCGAAATCAGTGTCTTCAAGACATGTATTATGTACTCCAATCTAATAGATTGAAGGGTTAAATGGTGCAAGGTAATCTCTTCTCACTTCTACAGGAAGTGAAGACATGCCACCAGAGACAAACTAGTGGGAGGTGAAAAAAGGATTAGTGGTTTAAAGCTACTGGAGTGGAGTCTCAGGGGAGGAAGTAGTGGAATGCAAGGGCTAGCTTTTGCCTCCATTTGTGGGAGTCTACAATTCTGCAACCTGGAACTAATCTTCTGATGGTGGAAAAACAGGGAAATCGGATTTTAAATAATGATATTGGTCCTTATTAATTTTCATAAGCAAATTCAAATTGACAGCAAAGTGCCCAAGTAAATTCCATCTCTGCCTTTGAAGGAGCATTTTGATAGTGACCAAAGTAAAAACGAAAAGGATGTGGCTTACTTCTGTCCACAAACAAATTCTTAAACATGTCCCTTGAACTGCCATCAGCCCCACGAGCAGGTAGGTTTTGTCGTGCACTGCAAGGGAAAAAAAACACTGTATAGAAATTTAAATAAAGAAATTTAAAACAATTCTATTAACATTTCAAATATTTGCAATTCAAATCAAACATTACATTTATTTTTGACTGCAGTGGTACAGCACAGATTTTCTTGATGCAGAAACACACAATTCATTAATAACAATGAGGCAGAGTCTGGAAGGTTATTCCGTAAAGACATGTTATAAGTCATGGAGTTACCAGGGAGGTGTGACCCATAACCGTTTAAGGTAACATTACCTAATTGAACCAAGCCAAATCTAGGGAATAGAGTTCAATGAAATAGGCTGGAAATAGGAAGGATAGAGGGTAGGGTCAATATGAAAATGTTCCTGTGGGCTGACAATTTGATAAACAATTCATTCTCTTCTTGCCAAAAATAAGTAGGGTGGCTTGGTAAGAAACCTTGTATATAGGAAAGATCCTATCCTCAAAGATGCCGTTGTTTCAGTGCTTCACTTGAATTCAATTAAGATCCAGACAGTGATGGCATAAAATTAAGCTCATCTAACAAAGTGCTGGATGCACTCCTTGGCATTTCATTCAGCGAGAAATTCCTTACACACTTTGGATTTGGAAGGGTGCCTGCTCAATGCATGCCTCTAGCATCTGAATCAACAATTCTTTCTGGATTATAAGTGAAATTGACTCTTCAGTCACAGGTGAGTCTAAGCATTCATTACCTCATCACACATGCACTGTTTCACTCACCCTTGCAACCATGTTTAACGTCTTCCACCACTGTCTCATTCTTGCAATCAACCCAGGTACCAAGCCACAATAAAACAGAACCTAAAAATATGCAGGATAGATTAAAAGAATAAGAGTACAAAGGAAAAAATGCTGCATACTAAGTATAGCAGGCACATGCCTGCAACAAAAATAAGTGAAAGATTTAAACACAGCATTGCAGTACATCATGAAATGGTATTCTGCGTGGTGAACCATTGTTTAATTATGCAATGTAGTAGCCACATTTAAAAACAATATTATAGCCATAACATCCTGGAAAGGTACAGCAATAGCATATGCTCAATACCATTCCAAGATGGCTGCCACGTAAAACTGCTGTATGTGGCCATCTTGGAATGATATTGCTCTACAAATCCAAGATGGCAATCACGTTGATTTTAAATGTAGTGGCCATCATGGAACATTAAAAAGCAGGCACATTTGGGTGTATATATACTGGTTCTCTGACTCCATTAAATCAGACACCTCTGGATCTATACCTAGACTCTGTCAGAGGGACTGCCTGGCTGCCCAAAGGACTCATCTAGACTTCTTTGCTAAGGACTGCTGCTCTGCTGGCCTCTAACTCTGCAGGAGGGACTCCGCCTTTCCCACAAGTGCTCTCCAAGGGTTTGGATTGAGCTTGTCTCCTGTTCTGAAGTCTCAGGGCAACAAAGGCTTCACCCAAGAGAAGAAAATCCCTGTGCGTCGGAAAATCAACACAACGCCTGCAGAAATCGACACAGCATCTGCCTCATGGTGGAAACATGGCCACATGCCTACCAGATCGACGCAGCACCTGCTCCTTCTACCAGCACGACAAGGATTTTCAACGCACTGTCCCTGGGCATCAAAATATCCCCCCCATCTCAGTGAGGAACCAAGACTGCCCTCCTGGAAATCAACGCATCACCTTGCACCCGTGGAAAGAAACAGTGCGTTGACTGTGCCCCGCTTCAAAATCTTACTCAGTGCCTTATTTTGCTTTCATTGCATCGCCTCCTCTGCAGCCCCCGTGCATTGTTATGTTTGCTGTTTCCCAGGTACTGTGTGTTACAAAGATACAATCACTTATTCCTAAGGACTGAGACTCTTAAACCTTTAAAAAGTGATCTCAGCTTGTGCATATTGGATTTTGTTTAATTTTTATCTTATTTTATTCGGATAAATATTATCTATTTTTTAAACTTGTGTGGTGTATTTTTGTGATGTTTTCACTGTTACTATATGTCTTATTGCACAAATACTTTACACATTGCTTTCTAAGTTAAGCCTGCCTACTCTGTGACAAGCTACCAGAGGGTGAGCATAGGATCATTTGGATTGTGTTGTGACTTACCCTGTCTAGGATCGTGGTCCCTACTTGGACAGGATACATACCTCTGCCAACTAGAGACACAATTTCTAATAGGCGGCAAGACAGGCAACCGCAAACAGGCAAGGACAGCAGAGAGATAGCCTTTAAAGGTCCCATAGGCAGAGTCCTTCTGGGCAAGAGAGAGAACGAAAAGCAGAACTTAAGAAAGAGGGACAGAAAGGTGATCAATGTTTTTTCTGCACACCATGCCACAATTTTTTTCCAACAGCAGGCTTATACCAACTTAGTGGAGGGATGTGTGGCTGCCAAGATGACATCACAGACGTCTGGAGAAAGGTCAAAACCTGTCAACTACCGCCGCTCAATCTCCATGCAAGAAGGCATAGAGTGAACAGGTTCAGGTGGAGGACTTTCCACTGAGGAGGTGACAAAAGATCCTTCCAAATGAGCAGACTGATCGGAGGATTGATGGCCTTGTTCAGTAACTCTAGATACCAGATGCTCTGTGCCAAGTCAAGTCCAGGTTTCTGGGGCCCAGTCATTTTTGATCCTCTTGAGAACTCTGGGCAGAAGTGGTATGGTGGAAAAGCATACAGGAGGTCTGCACTCCACTTGAGAAGAAAAGCATCTCTAAGCAAGAGCCACTTTTGAAACTCCAGCACACAAAACTGCTGAAATTGCACATGCCAGTGGAGGCAAACGGATCTAACTAAGGCTCACTCCACTGCTAAAAGAGACCTTGTGCCACCTATGGGTGGAGACGTAATTCTTGATCCACTAGACATCTTTGACTGAGATTGACTGCCCTGTCATTCAGAAAACCTGTCCTGTGTTCAACCACCAGCGATATGCCCTGATGTTCCAGCTATGTCCAGAGATGTAGGGCCTCTTGACAAAGGGTCAACTACCCCACCCCGGCCTAATGCAGCATCACATGGTGATGGTGTTGTACGTTAACACATGCACTAGTCTTCCCTTGATTTAGGGCAAAAAAGCTTTCACTGACAAATAGATTTCATGGAGCTCCAACAGAATGATGTGGAGTTCAGCATCTGTCGCTTCTGTTAAATTTGGTTGGGTAAAGGAGAGGGGTCTGCTGTTGACCCAACTGCGGTTCATTAACCACCACTGTTGATGTTTTGCAATTCCCTCAAAGATCTGGAACTTGTGGGAGAGATTCTCCTGATGCTGTACCCATTTAATGTCAGGTCCCACTGCATAGCCCGCTTATGTCAACGTGCACGTCTTACCTGCAGGAGGCCATCCATGAGTCTCAAGGTCTGTCTCACAGCAAGCCAGGGGAGAGGCAGAAACATCGGTATCACAGCCTGAATATACTGGACTCACCGCTCTGGAAGATAGGTCCAAAACTGCAACGTGTCCAGGAAAGCTCACATGAAAGGTAGTGTCTGAGAGGGAGTCAGGTGTGACAACGTCATGTTGATAGCTACCCCAGGGAATACTGGAGGTTCACTGTAGCCTGTATGTAGGAGACAGCATCTTGGCGCAAACCTGATTTCTGCAGATGAGCTGCAACCACTACCATCACTTTGGTGAACACGCAAGGGGTGCCAGAAAGGCCAAAAGGGAGCAGGGTGAACTGAAAATGTTCTTGGTCGACCATGAACAGCAGATAACGCCTTAGGGCAGGCAGGAGGATAATGTGGAAATGTGTGTACTGCAAGTTTAACACTACCATTAAGTCTCCTGGGTCCAGGGCAGACAGAACCTGAGCTAACATGATCCTTTTGAACTTCTCCTCCTTAAGGAAGTAGTTGAGGGGCCTTAGATCTAAGATAGGATGAAGGCCTCTGTCCTTTTTCGCACCAGAAAGTAGCAGGAATAGCAACCACGTCCCACTTCTGGTGTCGGCAACCTCTCTAAGGCTTCCTTGAGCTATGACTTCCTTACATAGAAAGGAATTGATGATCCTCCATCAGCCTATCGTAAGATGGTGGCATGGGAGTGGGATAGTCACGAAGGGGAGGGAATAATGTTGGACCTGATATAATAGACAGTAGACAAAAGTACACAGATTTAAAACAAAAAGAAAAAGCACACCACAGCTCATTGCTGGCTGTTTTCACTGAATATAACAAATGTACATGTAGTATCTTGCAACTTATCGTCGATGCATAAATGAATTCAAACCTTCAGACTGTGGAGAAACACTGCTAATGGCAACTCTCCACCGATATCTTTGAGAACACTGTAGGTGCTTAGTTTAGACTGAAGCGCATACGCTGCAGTTACCACATAGCCGTTTTTAGGTTCAGCATAGCAGCACACAAGTGCTGTTTTTCAACATGTTGTAATCTATTCTGTGGGCTTTAACCACACCCATCTTACGCTCATCACTTTCATACGTTACTGGGCTTGCCTTACAAAAATCCCTTGATGTCATTGGTAGGGCAAAACTCTCTGCAGTAAATGGAAGTGCTTTAGTTATATGCAGGGCTATTTAAATTATGTGGCAGAGAGCACGAAATTATGAAGCAGGTTTGACCAATTTATGTAGCAAGAAAAGTTATGCATTTACCAACGTCTACAGCTCTAACTCAAGCAAATGCGAGACCTATTGCATTGCAAATGCTTGTTATTACATGTACGTTACCCCTAAAGTGGGCCTTAGTTGATCCCAAGGGGATAGTGCAATGTATTTAAAGAGTTGGACATGTACTTTTAAGTTTAACATTTCTCAGTAGCGAAAAAACTATCAAATTTGTTTTTCACTACTGCAAGTCCTACCTCTCATATAGGTTAACATTGGGATTGCCTTAAAACATCTTTTAAGTGTAATTTCTAATTAGGACAAGATAGAAATGTGGAGTTTGGTGTCTCTGGGCCCACAAATTAAAATAACAACTTATTGCAAACTCAGATTTTAAATTGTGAGTCTGAAAGCGCCACTTTTAGAAACTTGACATGTTCTTTCTTTAACCATTATGTCTCTCTGTTGGTCTCTGAATACATGTCTGAGGTAGATGACAGCTGGGCTTTGTGCATTCCCTCTTGACAGTCCCACACAAAGGGAGCTGGGGTGTGACATTTGCATCCTGATGACCCATCACCAGGCTGATGGGCCTTCCTGGGCATGATGGGAGAACGGGATAAAACTTACACCTAAATAAGCAGGTGTGCGGAATTCCTATAGCCTGACGCCCTGGACATATTGTTTAGGGTCAAAATAAAATGTTCAGAAAAAAAATGCAAGGGGGGGGGCGTTTTGCTAAAGTACTGTGAAATTGTAGGTACTATTTCTTTGAAGCAGCATTTAGAAAAATGTGCATTTTCAAAAAATATTCAGAACCGAAAATCAGTGTAACCATTTTTAACAAGATTGTGGGAAACATGAAAATAAACATGCACTGGCAAAACCAACATATCCGACACTGGGGGTCAGTCTTTTGGCGTTGTCAATGTGCGTCTTGTTTTGATATAGCTTATGCAACACTTTATTCTTGTAAGTGTTGCCAGGCTCACACATTGTCGCAAACATTGTCAAAAAGCAAAAACAAAAAAAGTTTTGATATCAAAAGTATTTGCTGGCACTGAACAAAACTACTTTGTGTGCCAATATGCTCTTTGTGGAAGAGCAAAATGCTATCACTCATAGATAAGCCAGCCGACAGATGGATAGGGAGAGAAATAGAATTTAATAAAAACAAAATGTCTTGGTTAGCGCTGCACCTAATAAGGTGCCCAATTCTTAAAGAAAGTCACAAAAGTGCACACATGGGCTATGTGTTTGCATTAGTGCCTTTCTTGCATTAGCAAGAATTTAGGGAAGTAGACCAGGAAATCATGCTCCTAGAAAAAAAAAATGAACTGTATTTTAGCACTAGCAAATATGCATGTGGAGATTGGCTCATGTGAAAATCTATTGTGTGTTTACAAGTTCAATTTCCATCCATCCACTTTTTCCCAACCCTGGAAGAACATCTACTTTTGCCCTTGTCAGAAGTAAATTTCTAACCTTTGAGTTTGAGAAAAGATTAGAGAAGAGCTGGTGAAAATCCTTACAGCATGCAAGTTAATAGGTTTGCAGAGACTCAACGGCATTCCAGCACTGGAAATACTGCTCACTGCTTCCTCCAACCCCAGTATGTAGATCTGGAGAAAAGTGGCACAGTAAGGAAAGTGCTATTTTAGGGCTTGAAATTGCAAGGATTCAAGCCCTACTGTATTAATATCCCTGGCATAACCATACAGACTATTATCAGACCTCTTACATAATGAGATTGCCGCCCGCCTGATCCTCGACATACCCCGCCGATGTCACATCTCCCCCCACCTGGTGGACCTCCACTGGCTCCCCGTGGAAAAAAGGATCACCTTCAAACTCCTCACCCACGCTCACAAGGCGCTACACAACACCGGACCCACCTACCTCAACACCAGACTCAACTTCTACGCCCCCACACGTCAACTCCGCTCTGCCAACCTCGCCCTCGCCATCGTCCCCCGAATCCAGCGCAAGACCTCTGGCGGCAGATCCTTCTCCTTCCTCGCCGCCAAGACCTGGAACTCTCTCCCCACCTCACTACGCCAGACCCAGGACCTCCTCACCTTCAGGAGACTCCTCAAGACTTGGCTCTTTGAACGCTAGCAGCACCCCCCTCCCCCCCCCCCCCCCCCAGCGCCTCAAAACCCTGACCGGTACATAGTGCGCTTTATAAATTCTCTGATTGATTGATTGATTGATTATGTGTTGATGCACTAAATGGAAAAGTGTATTTTTTTTTTACAGGACAAGTAGATTTATGTAGCAACCTGTCCCATGGACAAGTAGATATTTTGTTAAATTCCATACCCCTGATAAGGCTGTGCTTCTCCCCACACAAAATACTACATAACCCCCTGGAGAATGTCTTGAGCCAGCGAAGGAAGGGCAGGGACTTTGTGCACTTCAAAAGCCTCTCTAAATTCTATCCCCACTTCATAGGCTCAAATGAGTATAAGTGCTGGACCACAAACCCTACCAAATAAGAACTCTACTGGAACCAAGGACATTCTGCCAGGACTGACTGCTGTGCTGCCAGGAGGGACTGCCACTCTGCTAACTGCATTGCTGTGTTGACCTACAGCTTGCTGTGTGCTATAGACGGAATGCCACGTTGCTACTTGCTTTGCTGTTTTGGCCCACTGCCTCTTGCCTGGCGTGAGAAGGACTGGACCTGTTGTCTACAATCCTTGACCCCAAATTCTCCAAGGGCTTGCTGGCTTCCCTTCTGAAGTCTCAGGGCCACAAAAGACTTCCAACACACCTACTACAGCTTCATGACCTGTCTTCAACCAGCTCCTGACCCCTAAGAGGCACCCCTCCAGTCCTGGGGTCCTTGGAAGTGTTTTTTTGCTCTCCAAATCAAGCTTTTGGGCTCTTCGCAAACGCGAATGGGCCTGTTCATACCAGAACCGTGCCGCTCGCACAAAGGATCGGAACGAGCAGGCGCAATTTTCTTTTTTCACACCAGCATAGCCGCTTGCAACTGTGAGGCTCCAGTTCAGCCGTCAGACACAGGGTAGCACTTTGCGCCCACAAACATACTCTTGCCACCAAACTGAGACGAACTCCAGTGGGAGTTACCTGGGTCTGTATCCGACCCACACTCCAAAATGGTCAGCCTGAACGTTTGAATTTCACAGAGCTTAGCGAGATCAGATATCCCAGGTTGGCGCTTTACGCTTCTAAATACTATATTGCAGTTTAATCTTTAAAAATTAATATATTGAGTTCTACTTCTTGGATTTTTGTTTTTGTCATCTTGTTTTATTCGGATAAATATACTCTATTTGTCTAAACTGGTGTGAAGTCTTTTTGTAGCGTTTTCTCTGTGTTACTGTAAGTTAAGTGCTGCACAAATACTTTATACGTGGCCTCTTAAATTAAGCTTGACTGCTCTGTGCCAAGATATCAGAGGGTAAGCACAGTTAAATTTAGGTTGATACTTAGACACAGTGCACACCTCGGCTAACTAGAGACCTCAATTCTAACATTAGCCTGTTCGAACGATCTGGAAAAACCCACCTGTCGATGTTATGGACAGCCAGTGGGGTGTGTAATGGTGAATCCTGGTACCAACTTGATGCCCATGATGGTAGGAGGACAGATTAGGAGAGTTTGGAGGCTGCGGCTACCAGGGCATGGTGGACTGACCCGACAGCTGGTTGCCTGACCCACAAGGTCTGTGGGTACTGCACCCTCAGCCTTGTGAAGGCTAGGAAGCGTACACAGTGCAATTACTGGGAGGGTAATGGCACACCTGGAAGCCCCTTCCGTAGCCACAAAAGAGGCACAAGGTGGCTTGTGGGTGAATTGGGGCCATAGAAAGGCCTAAGGACCTGGCTGTAGACCGACTGCCCTTGAAGCGATTCAGCGCGGAATCCACCTTCTCTCCAAAGAGACTGGAGCCATCAAAGGCCATGTTCATCAGAGAGGAATGGAAATCCCCCGAAAAACCAGTCGTCTTCAAACAGGCATGGCACCTCAATGCCACAGTCAATGAAAAAGCTCAGCCAAGTGAGTTGGTCATGTCACATGCACAACGTATAGTGAACTTCACTGTATCTCTCCCTTCTGCGACAGTCTGAGAGAGCAGAGCCTGGGCCTCCTCTGGGACTGTTGGCATCACTTACAAAACCATGTCCCACAGAACGTGAGACTAGAGGCATGCAGTGCCGTGTTCACAGACGGCATTGCCAGGCTAGTGAAAGAAAACACATTATTCCCCTAAGTGTCCAGTCTCTTGGATGCCCTGTCCTGGGGTGCGGTAGACGTAGAGGCTTGGACCACCAAGCTCTCTGGGGTAGCATTTGAGTGAGGAAGTTTGGGTCCCGTGGAGCAGTGACGAGGGGCGATCGTCCTATTTACAGGAGCTCCTACGCTGGGTTGGGAGCATGTCCCATAAGGACGTCAGTGAGAGTTTCATTGAACTGGAGTAGCAGTTCTGAGGGGAGGAGACTCCTAGTTGCAGAATCTCAGTCAAGACATTAGTCTTGACTGCCACATAAGGCAACAGAAGGCCAAGAACCTCAACCGCCCTCAGCCACGGTAGGGGGATAAAGCATACGAGTATCTGGAGAAGTATCCAGTTCACTGGCTCCATCCAGTCCTTCACACCAGTCCATGTTACTTTCTTCACAGTGCTGGAACTCTTCAGGGTCCAGCGACCCCTCCCATTCCTCCTTGAGTCCTAGCCCACAGGAATAGGGGTCATGCTCTGGCCTGAAAGTCATGGCTCAAGATGGCACCCGGAATGGGGTTAAGAGACAAACCCTCGCTCCATGTAGCTGTCAGGGATCAGAATGGGAGCGGTGGCAGCACCGAGATCGAGACAGGCTCTGGTCCGGATCCTCAGGGCCCAACTGGCACAGAACCAGAAGGGGCACGACTTAGGTTTATGGTCGCACTCGAGGCACAAAAGGCATACAAGGTGCAGGTCTGCCACTGACACCAGTCTATCACAGGCACCACAGAGCTTGAAGCAAGCTTTCTTGGATGACATCCCTGCCACACAAGGAGAAAAAAGAAAAAAAAAAGTAACCAAATCGTCCAGTCCGAAAGTGACTGATGGTACAGCTCTTCTCTGGATCTGCGGTGCCTGCTGTGGAAAGAAAAGAACGGTTGCCAGTGCCCTTAGGTGTTGACTATATTCCCATCAGATGAAATCTAGTCACTCAGGGGGCACAAGAGACAATAGCTTAAGTGGACTGACCCACCACCCCATGCTGTATGCAGACATCAGTGGAAGCAGAACTTGAATGACACTTCAACAGACCAGTGGCTGCTAATGGCTGACCTAGTGCCCTCTATGTGTACATAAACATATGTATTTATATGTTCTGATTACAACAGCATAGTTGACAGCTCAGGGTGGAAAGCCAGATCTACAAAGTACCTCAATATACACAAAACTACTAATATGTACAAATATGTACAAAATAACAGTTAGGAAAATAGTATGCAACCCCTCCTTTAAGGGCCTTACAAGAACCTTCTACCTCCAGGGTTTGTCAGAAGGAGTAATCAACTTCACAACCCTTCCACAGGTTTCAACACAGTGCAACAACAGTCTACTCTTACATACCTATTGGCATAAACATATCCTTTTCCAGTGGTAGTATTCCATGTAATTAAAACCTTGTGAGAAACAGATCTATGTGTGGGTGGAGCTTCAGTTACTCTCTCTGAACTTCTTCTTAAAGCTCTTTTTGAGGGCGATCAGATAAAATTCAGTACCGGGCATTATTAAGCCAGACCTAAAAATGAAACTAAGTAAAACATTTACGTATCTTACTTTGATGTTTCCAAATTGCAACTCACAGTCTCAGGGTTTCTTTTGGGGCTGGGATGAAGAAAAAAATCAACCACTTCCTCCTCTCAAGTATTTGCTACTCTCATTTTTTCCGTTTTTAGGTTGAGCGTAAGCATACCACCTCCTGTATACTTTTAAGTATACGTCAGCTATTTTATTTGTTAATTTCGGTGTCATTTAAAAATCCTTGCTTGCTAGTGGTCAGTCCTGCCTCTTTGTCCTTCCTTCTTCTGTGTGGGAGCAGGAACCAACTACTGTATAATTACGCTTTGTCCTGTTCATCTGGTCTAAAGGGGACATTTTTTTGTTGTTGTTTACTTTGTTTCCTTCTCCTGTTCAGAGAAGCTTCTCTTTTCATTTGCAGAACATTCTTCCTCTGAGCTTAGCCATAAACAAGGCTATAAATCAGGCTGTCATCTTGGTCACATTTGTTCTTTGTGGGCTCTTTGCACCCTCTCTCAGCTGCCTGCCTCCCACCCTTCCTTGGCTTGGATTTTCTTTACCAAGTGAGCTTGCCTATGTGATCAGAGCAAGGACAGAAGATCACTTGTAATTGCTTATAGCCTAAGCATCCAGCTCTACCAGGGCTCCGCAATCCTTAGACACAATGCCCACTACTTTGATACCACTCACAGCACCATAAGTGCAACTTAGTTCACACACTCCAAGCCTTCATCCTTGCCTGTGCTAGGAACCTCACACACGCTGTCTGCCAGAGCACCTCCGTTCTTGCAGTCTGTACACTCTGCTCCTCCAGTACTGGGACCTCGAGCGCAGCTCCATAACTGCACCGCTGGTCACACACTCCAAGCCCTCAGCTTTGCCAGTGCCAGGAACCCCTCACGCTATCTGCAAGAGAACCTCAGTTCTTGCAGTCAGTACACTCTGCTGCTCCAGTACTGGGAACTCGGGTACAGCTCCATCAGTGCATTGCAGTGCACACACTCCAAGCCCTCAGCCATGCCAGTGTCAGGAACCCCACACACGCTGTCTGCCAGAGCACCTCAGTTCCTGCAGTCCATACACACTGCTGCTCCAGTACTGGGTCCTCAGGCGCAACTCCATAAGTGCACCTCAGTTCACACACTCCAAGCCATCATCCGTGCCAGAACCCAACATATGTGGTCTGCCGGAGCACCTCATTTCTTAAAGTCAGAACACACTGCAGTTTCAGAACTGGGACTTTGGGTGCAGCTCCATCAGTGCACCTCAGTTCACACACTCCAAGCCCCTCAGGCCTGCCCGTGCCAGAACCCTACACAAGCCGTTTGACAGAGCACCTCAGTTCTTACAGTCAGTACACTCTGCTGTTCCAGTGCTAGGACCTCGGGTGCAGCTCCATCAATGCACCTCAGTTCTACCCCTGCGAGGTCACTTCCTTTCCTATACTGGGACCACACTTGCCTACAGTTCCATTACAGCAGCTGAATTATAATATTCAGTCCCACTCCCAAGCCAATACTGGACCCAAAAGAGCAAAGCACAGCTCAGCCAGTGCACCTCAAGTCTAACATCCAATGCCACTGTTGATGGGAACCACCACAGCTCTGCCTTTCTGTAATTCAAGCCCTGGGCCGGACATAGCTCTGTCTATACCCCCAATCCTGATCTGAAGCACCCAAATACTGCTCTATTGGGGTTCACATACAACTCTGATGATGCACCTCCTGCTCTTCTGCAGTGCCCCCTGTTGTTCCACACACTGACTTCTGTTTGAGGACGTGGGAGAGCCAATTACATTTATTCTTAGCTGCCATCTTTATTTGGAAGGGTCTGTTTCACCTATCTCACTCCGTTCTTTCCTTTATTATGTTTACTCTGAATGTTTTCTTTCTCCCCCACTTCTCTTTCCACATCTTAAAATCCACGTTAACAGTGTCGTTCTTTCTTTCAACTGTTTATTTCTACTCTTTTCCCCTTTTTTTTTTATTTCCCTCTTCCACTTGCTACCTCCACTTTCAAACTCACAAAAACTTGGTTATTTCTTTCCTTGTTTCGTTCCTCTTTTTTCTTCATTATGCATTCATTCCTTCACTATTGTTTTCTCTCCCCTTCATTCTTTCTTTGTCTTTTATTTGCTCTTGCCTTTTACTCAGTATGCGTCCTTTCACTTTTTGGGGGGATTTTTCATCCTTCCTTTCTTTCTCTGGCATTTTTGCTTATCTTTACATGTCAATTCACATTTTACTATAAATCACTCTTTCCCATCTGTATGTGGAAGTCACAAGCTACTTGTCGGGACCCAAAGTAGTTTTCCCATTCTGTCTGTGGGAAATGTGTCAGTACTTACATGCCATGGTTCTTTTGCTACTTGTTTCTTTCACCATCTCTTTTTTCCTCTAATGTTAATTTCTCTCTTTCTTTACACACTTCTTTCATTATTTTTCCTCTTTATCTTTTGTTCACTATCTTCCTTCCCTTTTTTCTTTGTCTCACACGTTTGCTTTATTTCTTCTCTTATTTGTGTTTGCATTTTCTCGTTCTTTCTTTCCCTTCTTTCTTTTATTTCTTTTCATCCACTTTTCTTTCTTCCTTTTTACTATTGTATTCCTTTTGCTTCTCTTTTTCTGCCCCATCCGCTTTCTCCCGAGGCCTATTTATCAATGTAGCAACAGTGGCCCAGAAACCTATAGACCTCACTCAGCTCTAATTACTGCTGTATTTTTCTACTGAAATTTAAGTCAACCATTTTCCTTTCTTATTTCAGGGCCCAAGACACCGTTACTACGTCACTTGCCCTCTCCATCTTTACTCCCGACTCCCTCTTTCCTTTCACCCTCCACTCCATCCCAAATTATATTTTGTTACGGTGTTTTGAGCATTACACTCTAATGCCAAAAGTTTATTTCTGATAAAGGTTTACATGATAATTGTATATGTTTTAAGATAGAGGAAAAAGGTAATTGGAAGTGCTTTAGTTGAATACTGGGTCACTGGAATTATGACATTAGAATGTGAAATTATGAGGCGGGGTTGACCAATTTATGTGGCATGAAAAGTCCAGTTATGAATTTACAATGCCAATAGCTCTAACTCACGAAAATATGAGACCTATTGCATTGCATATGCTTGTTTCTTTGCACTTACAGTTGCCAGCCATGTGATATTTGTTGTGCACCATTTTCATATGTAACTAAAAATATATTTTTCAGTTCCTTTTTCAATTGAAAAGGGCAAGCCCTCCTTATATTATCCAGAGAGCTATATAAACCTGCTCATGTTTGTTCTGGTGTCTACAGGGAGGTATACAAATGCAAGCTGAACATTCACTGAATCGAGGTCCCCAAGTCTTTGCCCATCTGTCTAGGTCCCCATTAACTGAACACTTTTGTGGGGTACTAGCAAGAAAAACAAATATTTAATCTAAAACATGCCACTTCCACAGATCAAGACAGGTGTTACGTGTGGGGGCCTTGCAACCTGTGCACAACAGCTACTAGTCCTTGCCATAAACAGTATTGAACTAATGTGTGGGACCCAATTTCCACAAGGTGATTTTTTGGTAGCTTTGACTATTGACTCCAAGGCTTCTAGAGATATACTACGTTTTGTTGCAAGGCCTTTAATGGCCACGTGATAATTTTTCTCCAAATGTGGCTAACCATGGTCCCGATACCAGAACTCTACCTAAATTAAGCTTTTAGTAAACAAAGGGCTCCTTAAGATAGCTTTTGTCCTTTTTTGGTAGAAGGCCAAGGATCCCAAACTCTTCAAGTTAGATGCAGATCTGGATGATCTGAATGATATGCAGAACTTTCGCCCAATCTCTTTGGTGCCCACCCCACAAAAATACTTGAGAAATATATGAATCAAGAACTAGTTACATTTATCACTGATCATGACCTACTGGACCCCCTCTCAAAATTGCTACATGAGCTTCCACAGTACAGAATCAGCCCTAATTGTTGCTGCAGATTCTATTAGAACTCAGGTCAACCAGGGCGTGACTGCTATTCTAATCCTGCTAGACTTGCCTGTGGCTTTCAACATAGTCTCGGCCACACACGTGGTCCAATGACTACAGCAGGTAGGGGTGGATATCACAGCGTTAGAACGGTTACATTCCTTTCTTGCAGAGAGGCTTCAAATAGTTAGCTATTGCAATAATGATCAATTTAGGGAAAAAGATTTTTGATTACTATTTGGGGTGCCGCAGGGCTCCTCCCTCAGCCTCACTCTCTTTAACTTGTATGTCTTCCTCTTGCAGCTTTAGTGAGATCTTTTGGTTTCCAGGTATTATCATATAATGAAGATACTCAAATCATTGTACCTTTTACAGACAACTCTGATGGCTGACAAATTTAAACATCGCTTGGCCAAGGTTAGCAGCGGGACGAAGGATAATTTCCTTGAGTTAAATGCGGATAAGACAAAATTCATGGTCTTCAGAGCACAACATTTCATTTGGTCAGAGCTATGGTGGCCCAATTCTTGTGGTCCCCTTCCTTCTCCTGCGGAGTCAGCCAATGAACCTAGGGATTCTGTTTGACAACTCCCTTAATTTCATCTTGGAGGTGAGCACATGATTCTTTATTATTAGAACCATAATGAAAATCTTTCCATTTAATCCTGCAGAACTCCACAAATCAGCGGCTATCACATTAATTACCTTGCGACTAGGTTACTTTAATTCTCTGTACCTTGACATTAACAATCTCTCCCTAAACAAACTTCAGATGGTACAAAACGCGACAGCATGTCTCATATTCAACATACCGAAATATCATTCCATCAGAGAGGGCCTTCAAAACCTACACTGATTACCGGTGAGGAAACAGGTGATCTCTAAGGCACTCAGCACTGTATATCTGGACCTATATTATTGGTGCTATCTAGCCATTACTTTTTCCTTTCAATAGTACACACCAGGTAGGCACCTAAATTCAGCCTCGTGCAAAAAAGTATTTCTTCCTACGTTCTAAAAGCTAGAACTTGCCACTGCTATGTTACTGAACACTCTTTCTGTTCACACTGCAGATAGCAAGGTTTTTTCATCTTGTAGAAAACTTTTTAAAAACCTGGCTATACTCCCCTTAGATCATCTAATTTAGTACTTTCTGTCTGGTAGGCATGCTCTGCTTATGTACACTTTCTTCCCCTTCTTTTTACCTAGCTTTCCTGGGTTTCACTTCTTTCAGTAGGTTCTACAAAAACTTTGTCTTAGATTTGTGATATCTTGGGGTTTAACACACTTTATAAATTTAATTTCTTTTCATTTCATAAAGAGGTATGCCTAAGTGGATAAAGAAATGTCCACTATCTCAAACAAAATATGAAAATCCTCAGAAAACTGTTTTTAAATGCCAGGTACAGAAGCTAAGTCACCTTCTATTAAAAAATAATTAAAAAAATACATACCAATTATTCCTACAATTTTCATCAAGTACAGATTTTATTTTAATTATGAAAAAAGTTGATTAAAACCAGTTTAGGTGTGTGGTATTCAGTTTTCTGTTTCGGTCACTACTGTTAACAATAAGGGAAATGCTAAAGACAAACAGGGTTGATTAATTTGCAATTCACAATTCTGTACAACGTTTCCAAAAGCAATGGATACACATACTACCAAGTTAAGGTCTGGGCTATCAACCAAACAGTAAAACCTCACGCCTCTTGAAGCTTTGTGAAATTCAAAAAATGGCTAATCTCTAGGCACTACAGTAAAAGTACAATCTCCGACATTTAAAAACTACTAAACCCACTGACATCTCCTGAACCCCATAAAAAATGGAACACAGAGTTAAGCAAACTCCTATTGGAGGGGGATTAAAAAGTATCACAGCAAAGTGTGGTGCCAAAAAGGAAGCTATGGTGAAAATAATGCTGCACTGTTCACACCCCTATGAAGCGTCACAAGTCAAAGCTCAATATGTCAAATCGATGGTGGAGGGAATGGAAGGCCACTGGGACATTATTGCACCTGTTCTGGGAAACTATACAAATACTGGGAAAAAGTAACAGACATTAAAAAATGGTCAGTACATCAATATCAAGATTCCCTACGCACACAATACTAGCCCCATTAGATAGAGAGTCCGCTTATAATCAAGTATTGTTACTCAAATGATGCTGGCCATAGGGTCTGTGAAACAAGGGACTGCAGCATCACAGAGGAAAAATGTGGACTTCTGGGATCAGAGTGTGACAACATTGTCTGTGGGACTTGAAAAGCATTGAAAAGACAGTCCTGGCAATATAAGGCCCAAACAACTATTTTGTAACGAACTGGGAACCCTTTCTGCAGCATCTTTTTACAGCGTTTAGGGAACTCTCAGGTCACAATCACCTGAAGATTCTCAAAATAATACTAATAATACTATTAGACCAATCACAGATGTCATACAGCAAAAATCCCAAGAGTAGGCCGATAAAAGCACATAACTTCCCAAGGTTATTCAGGGAGCAAGGGGGGCTATGCAATCTGTCTAGGGCAGGGCTGCCATGGACAGTAGACAAGGTCAAATATTAAGTATATATTACACCACAAGAAAAACTGTTCTATGACCCTAATATTGAACAAGTGAGGATGGGGCTACAGTTCTTCATCAGATTCTGGACCACACTAGAATTATTCCTGATGGGAAAAATCACTTTTTTAAAATGGTAGTGCTAAAACACTGTTTATATGTCATGCGGGGCACATACCATGAGCTTCCCAATGGAGAATTAGACAAGCTCCTGATTGACCTCCTATGGCAGGGCGAGAGGTGACAGGTTAGCCTGGATACACTTAAATAAGAATGGAATAAAGTCGGCTTAGAGGTTGCAGACCTAGAACTGTATTATGCTACTCAACTACAGCATGCAGTCCACTGGCTTGATGGGGGACCAAACTCGGAGAGCGATCTCCTGGCAGGCTCACATGACAGGCATACATGAAGTGAACTTCTGATGATGGGCTCAAAAGTACCCAGAGAGCTCCTACATTTAACCTGTCTGATGGATGACATTTGGGAGACAGCACTGACTAGAGTATTGAGGAGAGCACCCTATGCACCTGGTTTAGACATATGGTAAATTTCCCCATCTAAACGCATGGCACACATAATGATGGTCGAGAAATGGCAAGAGAGTGGCTGTTTAATGCTATCAGTCCTTTACCCAGAGGGACACATTATCAACCCTCAAGAAGCCCATGATACCTTCCACCTGGGCAAGGGCCAATTCTTTCAATAAGCTAAACTGGCGGCGCAGGCACAGCAATTCTGGCCATCATTTCCTGATGAGCCTGAATCAATGCAAATCATGGTCACTATGTTAGCAATGACAGAGGGACGTTGTCTTATCACACAACTATACCTCGCACTCCGTTCTGACAAACCACCTAAACCACCGCAAATTGAGGAGGTCTGGCAACAACTTAGCAAAGATCCCCTCACCTCGCAGGAGTAGGCCAGAATTCATGAGGGTGTCCGGAAGACGGTTATTTGTGCAAAGTTTAGACAAGTACATTACAATATCCTTCATATGACATACCTCTCACCACAACGCCTCCATCGCATTTACCATACAAGAACGAAACACTGTCCTAAATGCAGAGCACCAGAGGCGGATGTGTTTCATTCAGTATGGCACTGTCCAGTGTGGGGGCGTTCTGGAGAGTAATCTCGGGTCCCCTTAAGACAGTAACGGGATGGGACGTTTCACACCCAAACAAAAGTTGCTTACTGGGGTTACTCTCAGAGAACGCCAAAAAAAAACAAAAAAAAAACCTTTTAAGTCTCAGAGTAGCTAAGAGTCATACAGCTATACACTGAATAAGCCCTCGTTCCCCAACGGAACAAGTATGGAAAAGGGACTTGGTGGATTGGGACGGGGTAGAATAAGCACATTTACAAACAAACAAGAAGAGATAACAAGGTTCAAGAGGTCCCACTAGCATTGGTTGCCATGACAAAAGCCCTAATAGATAGTGCAACCCCCAGCCAGGACGATAACGTGTCAAGCCAGACGGGAACAGGGCAAGACAGTTAGGTACACACATTCCACATTACCCTCCCCCGCTAGATAGCAACTAACTACCTGGTGTGTTAACTGCGGGTCACAAATGCTGTAATGCATACCTGCATAATCACACCTCTTGGAAAAGGGAAGGTGGGGAATTAGACATACCGAGATATACATACTGAGATGCATGCAAGGAGATAAGTCTAATTCCTATGTATAATAAGTGGTTTTGAAGTTTTAAGCTACCTCCTGGGGATCCTCAGTTGGACAATGCCCCTGATGTATAATTTGCTGACTGACCAAAATTGTATTTAATGAGTGTTAATAAAATCTAATTAATAAATATATATTGATCCTATGTATTTATCGCTATTAAGATGAAATGGTTTGATTTTTGCATTTCTGCTTTTTAACCTTTTTCCATGATAGTTGGACTTCTTTGTCTTTTCACACACTGTTGGCAATACAATAAAATAATACTATAAGAATGATAACGCACAATGTGTCAAAATGGAAAATAATAACAACAATCAAAGTGATTTAAGCATGGTATCTAGATGCAATGTGACACCATTTTGAAGAATTCTGTAAAAGAACTATCGCATAGCATGGAAAAATACAATTTAGAAAATACAATTTTAAGATGGCCACTTGGCTTTTCTGCCTTTCACTATGCTGGTGTGCAAGAATTTCCAAGGTCACTGGACATGTAAGGACATGTGGCATTGCAGGGTGCAACAATACAAGAAATTAGATGGAATGTGTTATTTTAAGGGCCACTGAAATAATGTAGCAGGAGGAGGACCCAATTATATGGAAGGACTAATCAAAATGTGGCAAAAAAGCTAAATGTGCGGCTTGATGTGGGATTTTTTTGAGGCTGTATTACTTCATTATTTCTTCCTTTTTACACATGTTAAAATGATTGTCTGGCCAATGGTTTCACCTCATTAGTTTTACTTTGAACCCAAACTCAGCATTCAGCAATTGAAAGTGGAACATGTAGCCCAAAGGGCCACCGTAGGAAGCTGGATATCTATATAGTGACCCAATGTAGTGGGGGGATTATGCACATCAAGGACAATCCCAAAAGCTATCTTTTGTGGTGGTGTTGCCGAGCAAGTAGGCTAAGCAGGGAGTAGAGCTAAGATTCTGTTGAACGTGCAGAGTCAATAAACAAAACACACATTAAAGAAGCAACTTGAGACCAATTGGTTAGAATAATAATTACTTTGTTGTATTGTTCATAAACATCAGAACATTTGCAGAAGTATAAATAATGCAGCAGTTCTTAGAACGATTTTCAAGTAAGTAACATTTTTTATAGATGACTCCATTTTAAGCATCTACATTTTTCAAAGTACTATGGCTGAGTGGAAATTTTTACACTCAGTTCTCGGGGATCTCTTAAAGGTAGTGAGGTGCTAGGGGTGCAAAGTCATTGACAAGCCCAACAGTTCAGGTTTATCTGCCTATGAGGGTCAGAGTGCAGTGATGTTGGTCATATTAGGTTCCTGCGCACCAAACACTTGGCGACAATGGGGGCCACCAGGAAAGAGAATGTAAGGAGGGACTTGGGGCAAGTCCGGCAGCTCCTAACAAGGGAGTTCAGTTGGTGGGCATCCGGAGGGCAGGGGGACACCGTTGGAAGTTGTGGACTCAGGCAGGGGCACTCGGGTGCAGTGGATGTTTAGTGGTGGTGCTCCTGCATCAAGGTGCAACATTTCTTTGGGTGACCTGCAGAATAAGAGACAGAACAAGGCAACTTGATGACTGAGAAGCCTGTCTTCTGCGATGCGGACGTCCCTCGGCAGCAGGTCTTCGGTTCTTCTGTTGGAGACCAGGGTGGGTTTCAATAAGCCTTGGCTGGTGCAAAGGGTCCAGTACACCAGGTTTTGGAGCAGCTTAGTTCCAGTGGATCCTTGGGACTTTTCACTTGGTGGGGAGTCAGGACTGACTTCTCAGAGCACAGGGATCTCCTCCTGGACCACAGCTGCAACGGTGGATCTGGGAATCAGCAGGGCAGTGAACTGGATGTTGCAGTTGGTGCCTTGAAGAGGCAGGGAAATGGCTCCTCCATGCCAAGGGAGATGCTGACAGGCTGGTAGAGTGCTGGAGAACCTCCGAGGCTTCTGAAGCCCCCACAGCTGCAGCACGAGTTGAGATGTCCCAATTGTCTGGACAGCAGCAGATAAGCAGACAGGGCTTCACGCCAAAGGTTTACCAGGCGTTCAAAGCTCCCGCTCTTCTGTGTCCTATTCTTGTTCTCAGGCGAATCTGGCTTCTGGTGTCGGGGAGCCACCAAAATACTGAATGTAGGGGAGTGTAAGGAAGTAGCCAATGGGCTATTCACCCTTGTGGTCCTACACCCAGTTATGACCACTTCCTGTGGGGAGTGGACATATTCCTATTCCAGAAGGCCTAGTTCTGACCAAAACCGAGGTGATGGAACACCATCTAGGATAGCCCACCTTAGGGGTGTGGTTAGCCCAGGGGTGGTCCATGACTATTGACTAGCAAATTTTCCCTCCTTTCCTGGTGTCGGATGAACCTCAGTGTAAGGCGTGGCTACACCCAGAACGGGGCTGTGCATACCAAAGTCAACAGGGCCTTTCAAGATCCTGGCCTTGATATGCAGATCTGGTAGCAATCCTGCTGGAGTGGGTGGTAACACCTCTCTCCAGTACAGACATCGCTTCTGCCCTCTGAGAGCACAAGCTCTCACCTCCAGTGGATCAGACACATAACTGGTGCTGGCAGACTTAACCAAACTAGTCAATCAGCACGCCAAGAGACTGGTAGGATTCAAGGGGCACATCTAAGGTGCCCTCTGGGTGCATGTCTGGAAAAATCCAAAGCTGACATCAACCTGGATTTACTAACATAAGGTCCTCTCGAAGGCTGTAAACCACTTGGTAATGTCATCTCCTTCTTCATATTTGGGGACAATTCCTTTGGGTATTTTGGGATCAAAAATGTCCTTTCTCTCCCTAGTTATTTTGCTGTCACGTCTCAGTGGTGCCCTTTCTTTCTCTATAGCTAGGATTGTGGTTTCAAGGATGCTCTTCTAGCTAGTCTTTCAAGAATAACCTCCTCCTCATCATCTAGCACTTCTGTGCCTGGAGGTACGTACTCTAGTTTTCACTATCAAGTTCTTCAGAAGATAAATAATATATAATCACTAGGAAAATCTACTTTAATGGCCAGGTCTGGCTTACAGGGAACATCAAGGAGAGCTGTACGAATATCTGTACTAAAGGGGTTCGGTGAAGCCATTATGTGACTGGGGCACTCCTTGGTTCACTTGCAATGCTCTACAATGGGGCTGAGCATCACATGGCCATATCCACTCAAGCAGATATGGCCATGCAGTAAGTGTACAGCACCCTTCCTTAGGACCCTTAGGCTTGCCTTAGGGGTGACTTACATTCACTTTGCTGTAGTGCTGGGGGCTTAGCACACCAAGGGAGTGCCATGTTGTGTTTTCTTCTAGCTTGCACCAGGGCACATAGACTACATTGGCAGCTGTGTGCTTCTCACTTTTAGGGGGGGTTCTTGAGGGAGGCACAATCTATGCTGCAGCCCTTAAGGACCGTCTCTCCTCTACCCAGGCCTTTGGTACCACTTACTAGGGACTTACACAGGTCGAGGAGTGTGCCAACTGTATACCATGTTACCTGTTTTTGGATAAGAGCAGTGGCACTGGGGCTTGTTTAGAAAGAAGCCAGTGCACCTCAGTTGAAAAACCTCAGTACCAGTTGCAAAAAGTGGGGGGTGACCATGTCAAAAAGGGGCACTTTCCTACAGCCACCCACTGCACAATAACAACATGTATAGCAGCAGTTTATGTAATTGTTTATTCACTGCAGTAACTCACAATATTTTTGTTAACATTTTCTAATAATGCAGCAGATCCATAATAATGGGTAAAATGCAGCAGTCACAAAACTACATAACTGCACAATTCCAGCGGTTCTGGTTATGTTTGATTTCTTTCTGAACGGCTTGTCATAATACTGCGATGAGACAGAAGTAACAGTAAAGGGTGCAATATTAGCCTTGTCCATTTTTAGGTCTGGCTTGACAACGTAGCCTTGGCCTGACCTTAAGTAATAAAAACAAAAATAATAATTTTAAGAAGCACTACTGGAAGGTGTGTTTGATCCACCCACAATTTGCTACCCTGGGGTATAGTATTTGGTTGGTCACAAGTTGTGTGCTTGCACAGAAAAAAAAAACGAGTGCCTACATTGTAAGTTATATCTTGAGGAAAGTTTATTATCAATACGGCATGTACAGCCAATATAGGATATGGAGTCAACCCAATGGTGAGATCTAAAGGCCTGATTTGTTTTAAGAGTAGTAATGACAGACACTAGGCCTAACAAATTTATTGTGAAAACAATATGGCAAAGACAACAGACATTTAAGATTCAAGCGCTAGTACACTGTAATAAAGCCAACAGAATTGTATTGTGTGACATGGAATCACACAGATTGCTGTAGTAAGCAAGAATGTTATACATAATCTCACAAACCCTGGGGTTAGATTAGCACTTTGACAGTGTTAAACCCTCTCAAGAGATTTTGTATATTGTTTTGATATATTTGTAAATTTATGATGGTGCCCCAATGGATTCCTAGTGGGGAAAGCCTAAGGGCAACACAGTAGTCCAGACTTGTTTATGCCAAGATATTGATAAAGGCTATGGGCCTGATTAGTTCATTGGCAAACATTAATAGGTCTGAGCTGTTTGTTATGGAATTTTACAAAGAAGGCAATAGGCCTGGCATGTGAAAAGCACATGTGAATACCAACAGGTATTTAAGAATTAACTATTACTTCACTGTGCTAAAGAATGTATACTTGATTTACATCAGGTAGAAACTCACAGAATACTACAGTAGGCAAGGGTTTTGGTGTTGGTTATGCACTGTGACAAACCCTGGAGACAGATGATTTGCACTTTAACAGCCCTTCCTATCCCCTCTTTGGTAAGAAGATGTGCCGTTAGGGAGTTCAGTCTCCCCGCTGACCACGGTCCTGAGCAAATCAACCAGGGGACGAAGGTGAGAAGAGCGGCTCATTGTAGTCAAGCTGCTGTGGCAGGTAGGAGCTGAGGACACGAAGAGCGAGCAGTAAGCCAGGTGGGGGCCGCGGGCAGAACTGTATCCTGGTGTGGCCTGATAGGCAGAAAGCAGAAGACCACAAGGCCTGAGCCCTACTGTGTCCATGGCACCAGGAGCCAGATTGTAGCGTGGGGGCATGCACTGACAGAGCGCTGGGGAGGAGGGGGACTAGGGCAACATCTCCAGCACCGGGACTGTCCGACCCCCACCCCGATCAATACCAGTCCACCCAGAATACTTCTCTGGACCCCACGGCCTTCATGGGAAAGACTGCTCGACCTACTAACAAATGTATGCCCACTGTCCTAAGGATAAACCAGGATCTGGACTGAGGCGACAATGGTGGTGCAGGTGCACTGGCTTCATTAAAGCAGGCCCCCCCTTTACCTGCTGAGGTGTTAACCCTCATTGCGGTTTCTTTCTCCACCAGGAACATCTGGTGGTGCCGACATTGGCCACAGTGACGCACAGGCCAGTGGTAGCTACGGTAGTGGAAGATCACAGGATTCTGAAGCCATGGGAAAGACAGGCAGACTACAGAGTAAGTTACCATTTGAGCAGCAGAGAACACCCAAGACTCACGAGGACGGTGCAGTGGCACCAGACCCTGAACCGAGTGCAGAGAAAGATGCACACTTGAAGCTAATCCTAACATCTATGCAACAGTCTCACAAAGATTGATGGGAAACTAGATGCACTCACCTTCTGAATGGATTGCTTAACAGAAAGAATCAACAAGCATGCTGAACATCTTGCTATGGTGGAGAGGCCTGTGTCGGAGGCAGAAGATGAACAGGTTACGCTTGTAGTGTTGGGGGCCTTAGGCCCTCATACTACTAATAAGGTGACGCAGAGACATAGTTGTAGGTTTGTATAACTGGCTTCGAGCACATGCGCCCGGCCCTTTTTATTAGTTGGGTCACCCGACTGGTGACGCCTGTGATGGATGGGTGTAGAGTGAGCGTAGAAGCCAGCCCTCAGCAGAGTGGCTGGTGGAAACACTAGAACGTATCCAGCAGAACACTACATCCCTCCCAAACTTTATTGAAAATTAAAACAACCAAGTCCAACTTGTGTGAGAGAAAACAAATAAAACAAACAATCATTGAGTTTCTTCAGGTGGTCCGTCAGACATGCTGCATGAAACAGGTACAGCTGGACACTCGGCATCACGGCACGCCTCTGTTGTTTAACCAGACTGCTCTGGACAGGAATAGCAGTGCGGATGAAGTCAGGCTGGATCAGTCGCCTGTCCATGACATCTCAGTTAGTTTGGGGACTGTCAGTCCTGTCCCACCTGGGCTCACGGTGTTAAAAGTCGATTTACACAGTTTGATACTGGTGCATCAGGAGCAGTGGGGAGTCCACTTTAAGGATCTCTGTTAGCCATTCCAGCTCCAGGGATGGCACACCTCCAAAGTCTGTGGATGACCTTGATGAAGATGCATAGTCTATGAAGGCCTGGTGCATCCCGACGTTCAATGGCAGAGCGGTGTCAAGCGTCCTTCTTGTGCCAGAACTCCATCAGGCAGTTGTCTCCTTGCGCCCCTATGGCAGGCTGACACGGAAAGCGAAGTCTTAGCTGAGGAACTGCCAACAGGACCACATCCCAGTCATGCATGGAGCCACCAGGAAGGATGTCACAAGGTTGACGTGCTCAGACCGTCATGACTCAGGTGCTCTGGCCTTAGTGCAATAGTCTTTGGGTGACCAGTCGCTGTCTGTGACCTCTGAGCTTCCAGGTGCCTGTTGTGGAGCTGCCTCAGACACATCCCTTGTGGCGGGATTCCTCTCTCACCGGAATTCCATTGAGGCCCTGGCCCCTGGATTGCCACAGGACCACGACAGAGCCTTGTGCAACCCCAAGGGTGGATGATCTGAATGGTACGGTCTGCTCTCGTTGGCAGGTGTCCAGTTCATGGGGGCTCATGGCACGTGTTTGGGTGGTCAGCCTCCCTCAGTGCTGGGGATGCCTCACCAACTTCAGATCTTGCTGCTGACTTTGGCTCCACTCGGGTGGTGCTGTGCTCCTCAGGTGTTTTGGGTGATGCATCTCAAAGATGAGGATCTTGTTACATCTTGCTGAAGATCAACAGGTGGCAGTATCTTCTCTGGCGGAAGGACGACGTGAGGGACTTAGTGGCCACTGGCGGTTGTTGCCTGGCATGTGCAGTTGGCAACAGGGATGCCATTGTGGTCAAGCAGCCGGTGACAGGACGGTCCAGCTGGGATGCGCGTGGCCTAGACGCTGTTCGCACATGCTGGTGGCTTATAGTTGGTTCACCTGCAGAGCTGTCTCCAGTGATCTGTTCACCCCGGTGGCTGTCTTGTGGTTATGAATGCTCTCTTGTATGCTGGCACGAGTCCTGTCACTCTTCTCCTTTCGCTTGTGCACCTGTGGTGGTGCTGATCTGTTTGACCAGTCTGTCACACCCTTCTTCTCTTCACCCAGTCATGTCATGGCACCATACCACGTTCTTCTCTACGCTTTCCTTCTCAATGTGGCGTTGCGCCACAGATCGCATGTTGCGCCACATGGACCTCTCGCTGGCTTGTGTTGCGCCTCTGCAGGTGTATCGTCATCCGTCGCAGCCTCTCGCAGGCTGGGTCCTGAGAGTCGGACTTGACCCGCACTCCTTTCAGACCTCTCGCTTGTCTGGTCCATTCCAGGATCTTCTTGGTGGTCCGCTCCCTAACTGGAGGGTCATCGTCCTCTTCTCTGAGTCTTCAATCGAGGGCGTCGCTCTTGCGTTCGAGACTGCACTGTCGCAGCACTCGCTCCTGCCTCGGTGCTTGGCAGGGTTGGTCAGTCCTGCTGACTTGCTGAATGATGGGCCAACAGTGGCCATCTTGAGTTGGCACTGCCTCTTCTCCCTGGCGTTGTATCACGCTCTTGGGGGCTGTCTGTCTCTCGGGCTCCTGTTGTGTTGTCAGGTTCGTTGGCGGGCCCTCTGCGTGCCTCGGACATTGTCCCTTTCCTTCATGGGCACCTTTCGTTGGCGCCTGGCGTGCCCATCCTCCTGGCTTGCGAGGATGTCCTTCACTGCTGGGGCGTGTGGTGCTGTCTTCCTGTTGACGGCGGCAGCAGACAGCCGCTAAGGGCTGCGCTGGCCACACGCGTTCTACTTGCACGGCATGCAACCTCCATAGGCTTTGCTGCTTGACGGGGTTAGCTTTCCATGCTGGTTTGGGCTTCTTGTGGTGTACTTTGAGGATGTCCCTCCTTGGCTCACTGCAGGCATCAATCAGAGAGCATGCAGTACCCTCCTCTATCACCTCTTGCACTTTGGTAGTCGGTCTTGTGTTTGAGTCAAATGCAGGGGCTGCACTGTAGGCATCAGCTCTCCGCTGTCACTGGCTGGCAGATTAATTTGCCTGCTCTCAGAGTTGACCCCGGTCGGGCCTCTTCAAAACTTTGCGTGGCTTAGGTGGTGTGCAGGCTGGCTGCCACTAGCGAGGACTGTGATGACAGCAGGAGGCCACGGCAGCTTTGAAGCTGGGGGCCTCATTGTTCTCTCTGGAGAGGAGTCTTTCCTCATCAGACACAGGAGGTTGGGTACAGTGCTGAAGGGCGGCCACTAGGTGGCGCTGTGCTTCCATTCCTCGTGCCCACAGGAGTGTGTCTGGGACATCGCGGACCGCTCGGAATGCTGGTGCTGCTGCGGCGTGGTTCACGTGGTGCTGAGGCAACCCTTTCTTCTTTCTGCCCCCATGTAAGTGCAGTTATCTTTATTTTATTTTTTTCTCATTCAGATTGCGATTGGAGAGGCGGGCGACGCGCACACTTTGTGGGGGCTGCGCTCTTGATGTGGGCAGTCGAAAGCCAGACACCCGTCCTGTTAATTGTAGGGGGACGGCCTTGGGCACTTCTCTCTTTGCGACACAGTTACTTCCCCAAAGCCTCCTCTCTTGGGCCTCACACACAGCCTTTCTTCGCTCTCAGAGCAGGTGCAATTCCAATCCCCTTCCTGGTGCCACACCTCTGTTCAGTGCTGCCCTATCGACATAGGCGATGGCACGGGGGCACAGGGAGGGTGGAGGTCGCTGGCGGTCTGTGCCTTTCTCCCAGGGGGCATGATAGGCTCGGCGTGGCCTCTACTGCCGACGTGGGTAACCGGTTGAGTGCGGGGAGGGGCCACAGTCTTGAGGGCAGCTGGACAGCGGCTGCAACACGCCTCCCTCGACCCGGCCGTGGCAGTCTCTCTCATCAAGGGAGGGGGTACGCAATGCTGGAGGGTTCCTTTCTCCTACCTCCTGGCTCCCCTCATGCTCGGCCCAGTGCAAGCAGTGTTCTCTGTCAACTACTGCCTTTCGGGGGTCAAGGCAGGCACGCTGGTGTCTGCACCAGGTGGCCGTCCTCTCGCGTCGCACAGGTGACCTTCGTGCTTGCAATGGGTGAGGGGGTGCCTTAGGCACAGGCTACTCTCCCCCATGAAGAACAGCAAAATAGTGGCCAGTAGGCACATCGGGCAGGACCACCTGTAGCCACTGTAGTGTTGGGGGCCCTAGGCCCTCATACTACTAATAAGGTGACGCAGAGACATAGTTGTAGGTTTGTATAACTGGCTTCGGGCACATGCGCCCAGCCCTTTTTATTAGCAGGGTCACCTGACTGGTGACACCTGTGATGGATGGGTGTGGGGGGTGTAGAAGCCAGCCCTCAGCAGAGTGGCTGGTGGAAACTCTAGAATGTGTCCAGTAGGACACTACAACGCTCACTTCAACACAGAAGAAAATGGACCGACTCCTGCAGGCACTGCAGCCCAAAGCTGAAGGCAAACGCGAGAAAGGCTGACTATCTTAAAGGCAGAGCTAAAATGTCTAGAAAGTGACTACTCGCGTAATCCACTTCCCTGAATGAAAGATGCAGTGGATCTTGAGCAAGCAGAATACCAGTCAGTAGCAAGAAACAAGGTGTAGACGGCATATCTGGCAAAGCAAAAATGAATTTACGAAGGGGGAAACAAGACCGGGAAATTATTGAATGGCCGGGCAGCAAGGAAAGAGAACATATGAAAATTAGGGTGGAGACTTAGTGAAAGATAGCAGCACCATTGCAGAGTCATTTGCAGACTACCTGGAGACGTTTTATGGATCCTAATTGGGGGTCACCCACCTAAAGGTGTTGTATTTCATAAAAGTCTGTCCAGCGAGGAGGTTGGAGAGACAGAAAGCAATGGATTTAGACTCAGATATAATGGTGGAGGACATAGCCTCCACGCTGGGACAACTGCAGTCAGGGAAGGCCTTGAGCCCAAAATTGGTTACCACTTGAGTTATTCAAGACATTACGACACAGAGTAGCAGCCTTGTTTCATGCGGAATATCAACAGGCGTTTCAGGAAGGGCAGTTATTGGAGGACATGCGTAATGCAACATTCATACTGATTTCAAGAACAGGCAAGCCCCTGGACAAAATGGAAGTCTTACAGACCCATATTGTTGCTAAATGTCAACATGAAGACACTGGCCAAAGTGTTGGCCGACATGCTAAGGGAGGTAACGCATAATCTGGTACACTCGCATCAAACAGGATTCATACCAGGAAGACAGCCTAAACAGAATTTACGTAGACTATATAATAATTTGGCTACGATTGTAGACTCACCGACGGGAAGAGCTATTGCATCGTTAGACGCACACAGGACCTTCAACTCTGTAGAATGGCCATCCTCTTTGGAATGTTGGCCAAAATGGGCTTTGGTCCTAAATATATTCAATGGGTCTAACTCTTATCTGACCCCCCCGTAGCTAGAGTTAAAGTCAATGGACATTCGTCAAGGGCAATCTGCATTTGTAGAGGCACAAGGCAGGGGTGCCCCCTCTCCATTAAGTTATTCATGCTTGCCATTGAGATGCTGGAGGCATGGGTGCGAGTGGACTTGCTGGTGTGGGGATGGCCTGGTAGAAGGGATGAGGAGGAACATATCTCCTTATAAGCAGATGACATCTTGTTATATTTGTCCAATGTGCACTAATCCGCAGCCAGGCTGGAAGCACTCTTTAGAATATTTGGGGAACTTTCTAGCTTTGCCATAAACTGGGATAAATCGCTGCTGTTCTTGATGGAAACAGGGACATGGCACTGCAACCTAAGACTTCCATGAGGGTGGAGAAGCTGCAGTTCAAGTATTTAGGCTTGTGGCTCACTGGGGACCCAGCCATGCTTTACAAAGCTAATCTCGAACTCCAAATAAAAAGAAGGTGGAACACTAGCAGACACTCCCACTCTCGCTATTAGGTAAAGCTGCAAAGTTTAAGATAGTGGCACTACTGCGCGCCCTGTGTATATCCTACAAAATAGCCCATTTCGGATACCAGAACGTTTCTTTGGCTAGCTGGACTCCATGCTTCGCACCCATACTCTGGTCAGGGGGACCACCCAGGATCGCCAGAGAGTTTTACAAAGATCCAAATACGAGGGAGGCAGAGCCCTGCCAAACATAAAAAAAATACTATGAGGCGGCACACGCAAATGTGGTAAACGAATAACCACATGCGGAATGGGATGACCCGGCGTTTAGACACATCAGATGAGCTTGGGAAAAATAGTTATATGCATGCACTCTATCAACACAATACCCACAAGAAGCAGGAGGTTTGTGCATGCCCAAATTTCGAACTATATTACGCCACTGCTCAACTGCAATGGCCAACCATGTGGCTTAGTGAGCCCTCTTTAGAAGAAAGCAAAGCAGTGCTAAACTCGCTATTAGCTAGCCTTCCCCGACCACAGAAAAAGCCTATATTGTTGGAAGTAGCCAGATCATGTTGGCGTAGATATGTCCAAGGCAAGACCCCCACGACTCCTTATTCCCCCTTGCTGCCGCCGACACAACTGCCGGGAACCCTCAAACTTTCACTACACCACGACACACGAGACATGAGACCATTAAACGTAGGAGACTGTTATTCAAGCTCCACAATGCGCACCTTCACTGAACTAGTGAACGACTGGATTACTCATCCTGGGGCCTTCCTGACATACAGTGCAGTCAAAAGTCTACTCAACAACTTATGGGGACTCGGCAATGTCGGGCCACAAGAATCTCAGCTGCTCACCGTAATCCTCACCATAGGCAACACAAAAGGCATCATAACCAAACTATATAAATTGCTCCTAGCAGAGGCCTGCTCTGACTTGGCACTAGCTATGTCCCTCTGGGATGCTGCCCCCCCCTCACCACTATCTCAGAAAACTTGGGCCGCAGCATTCTCCATGATCAAGAACGTATCTCGTAATACTAGACTGCGATACACCCAGTTCAACTACATTCATCACTATCTATCTATCTCCGGCCCGCATTAACAAAATATACCCGAACTCAAACCCTACATGCCCTAGATGCGCTACCCCTGCAGCAGACTTCTACCATATGGTATGGATCTGTCACCCAGCGAACACGGCTTGGCAACGTATTACCGATGCCACAGCGGACATCACCGCTCACACCCAAGCATCCAATCCGGAATCATGCTTACTTGGCATACGCCATCGCGATAAAGGAGAGAAACACCTTCATAAATTCATCGACCTTGCCTATGTAGTCTACAAGCGCTTGATTGCCACATACTGGAAGGCCCCACACGCCCAACACATGCTGCCTGGCTTCACGACCTGCATAGCCGTTCGCAAGCAGAGGTTCAGACATTACGCCAACTACAATATAGGGAACTGGCACAGGGCGGCGCTGAAATCTGGGATAATTTTGTGGTACACATAGAAGCCAGCGATGATACATACCCCCCTGAACATCTTGGAACCCAGGTATTACATTCCCTGTCAAAGCCCTACACCGCACAACTCCCCGAAGTCCTCCAAAAATCAGCCCAGACATCAACATATCCACAAGAAGCACAACAACATTAAGTTAAATAAGTTTCCCCTACAGCGACCCCCTGAGGTACCACGTGGACACAACACCACCACTCTTGGCGCTGCGCGTACTACTGTCTAGCCCAGCTCCTGCTCCACAGCTCACATACTCAACAGAAGTGCCACCCCCACCCCACAGACAAGTACGGTCTAAACACAGCAAATGCCCGCTTAAATATCCTCGGAATTCAAATGTGACCTTAATCATTAAGCAGATTAAAAAAATTAAAAAATTAAAATATGCATGCACTCTATGGCAGAAAACTGCTGTAAGAAAGTACCCTCTTTTTGACATGGTTACCCCCACTTTTTGCCCGCTGTCAGTGTGTTTTTGACTGTGTTCACTGGATCCTGCTAACCAGGACCCCAGTGACTGTGCTCTCTCCCTCTAAATTTGGTTGTCCCTGACTTTGTGCATCTTACAGTTGGCATAATGGTGCCCCCATGTAAGTCCCTAGTATATGGAACCTAGGTAGCCAAGGCATTGGGGCACCAGGATTCACCATGGATTGCAGCACGTGTTATGCCACCCATGGGAGCCCATGTGAAATGTGTCTGCAAGCCTGCCATTGCAGCCTGCGTGAAAAGCTGCATGCGCCCTTTCACTACTGGTCACTGCATCAGGTCACTGTAAGTTACCCCTGTGGCAGGCCCTCCTACCCCAGACAGCAGAGTGCAAGTACATGTGTGTGAGTGCACCCCTGTATGAGCAGAGGTGCCTCCACGAATCCCAGCTCAATTTTCCTGTACTTCTTGAGTGTGGGGAAGCCATTTTACCCAAGTACTAGACATAGGTCACAACCTATGTCCAGCTACACAATGGTAAATCTAAACCTTGGATGCTTGGAATCAAACATGTTGGAATCATACCCCAATACTGTTTCAAGTTTGACTGCATGATTCCATGCACTCCTGGGGCTCCTTAGAGGACCCCTCAGCTTTGCTCCTACCAGTCTGCAGGGTTTTCCCTGGCAGCCCACACTGCTGCCATCCTAATGACAGGTTTCTGCCCTCCTGCTGCTTGAAGACAGAACAAAGGATTTCCTTTGGGAGAGGACGGCAACACCCTCTCCCTTTGGAAATAGGTGTTAAATGGCTTGGGAGGGGTAGCCTCCCGAAGCCACTGGTATGCTTTGAAGGGCACATTTGGTACCCTCCTTGTATAAACTAGTTTTCACAAGTCCAAGGACACCCGGTCCCTGCTCTGGCACAAAACTGGACAATGGACACATTACCACCCCAGGGATGGTGCCCTGAGCTCCTAGAGGTGGCCACGGGATTCTGCCATATTGAATCCAAGGTGGGCAGAAGCCTCGGGGAGCATCTGAGTGGCCATGTCAGGCAGGTGACGTCACAGCCACCTCCATGACCAATCTCTCTTTTAGGTCTATATAGGGTCTCCCTCTTGGGAAGGTCCTCAGATTCAACATGCAAGATTCCAGCAGGATTCCTCTGCATTGTTTACTTCAACTTCTGGCCAATGGAACCGCAAGTGGATTTCACAGGAACCCACAATCTGCAGCTCCATTGACAACTTCGTCCTGCAACATTGTTTCTCATGCTCCTTCCAGCAACCCAACATTTCCCTGGCTGTGCATCCTCTGAGGGCAGCAAGTATTCAGTCTGCACTAGAAGCAAGAGAGAATCTCCCTTGCCTCTGCAGGCACCAACTGCATCGACGACTGGCCGCATGGATATCCTCTCCTGCAAAACTGCATGGATCCTGCAACACAGGTGGTGGTCTGGAATGGTCCCCTCCGTCCCCTCTACCAGCTGTCCAATTTGGGAGGTGGAGAGTCTCTGCCTCTCCTTGCAGGATAGTACCCCTGTGCAACACGACTCTTGTACCTACCAAGTCTTGTTGGCTCTTCTTCCAAGGGATCTTCGGGCTCCATGTAGCCACGGCCTCCAGCACTCTTCTCTGCAAAGCACAGTCTCCTGCCTGCTGCTTCAGCGTCGTGGGACTCCTCTCTATATGAGCTGACTGGGGTTCACTGCGACTCCTGTGCCTGCTGCCTGTGAGTTGCCTATGGGGGGGGGGGGGGGGGAGGGGGGGAGGGTGCATCCTTGACTTTTGGCTCTCCTTACTGCTGAGAGTCACCTGGGATTCCCCTCCTTGAGTTGAGTCCCTCCGGACCTTCCTGGTCCCCAGCAACTCTAACTCATGCCTTTGCCAAGGCTTGTTGGTGGTTTTTCCACAACAGTGACTGACTGCAACTCTTCCACCGACGTGGGACACTGACTGCATCACTTCTAGAACTCTTCTTCTGCTCCTGTGCCGCACAGCCGACTCCGGGTCCTCACTGACGACCTGGTCTCGCATCTCTAGAAGGGTGGGTAGCAGCTCCTGCCCCAAACGGACACTCCAACTTGAACTGAATTTGGTTCCCTCAATTTGCAGGTCCTCTTCTGTCAGGAGCCATTGTCTGTTTCTTCCAGTCTTGCACAGTCCTTTTACAAAGTTTACCTGTGGGTTCGTGAAAAACCAGGTACTTACCTCTTTTGTCGTGGTCGTTGAGGGGCACTTTGGTACTTACCTTTTGGGGTTCCTAGTTCCTCCAGCTCCCCTCTACAGATTCCACTTCGGGGTCCTGCCCTTCACATTCAATTTACTTAGTATATGGTTTGGTCTCCCCCTAGGGTCTCCATTATTTTCGGTTATTGCAATGTTTTCCATTGCTTTTTATGCCCATTCCTGATAACTAATATGTATACAATAGTGTGGTTACTCACCTGCTTGTAGAATATTGCCTACACACTATCTTAGCATTTGTGTTACCAAAAATAAAGTACCTTTATTTTTATAACAATGTGTGGTTCTCTCATGTGTGTAAGTGCTGTGTGACTGTAGTGGTATTGCCTAAGCTTCGCATGTCTTCTAGAAAAGTCTTGGCTGCTCATCCACAGCTACCCGTAGAGAGCCCTGGCTTCCTAGACACGGACTACACCTCACTAATAGGGGATACCTGGACCTCATATAAGGTGATAACACCATAGGTGCTCACCACACACCAGGCCAGTTTCCTACAACTCCCACTGAACATTTGCCCGGCAACCAAAATAGTAGTAACAACATGGCAGACTAATGTCGGAAATGGGGTGGAAACGTAGACTCATCCCCAAAACGCGACTGTGGGAGAGCTCCAGGCTAAAGCCAGTTGTGACACTAAAGAGTTTCTCAGGTTAGAATGCCGTAGGGCTATCCAGTTTGGCATACGTGTGGGATGCAAATGGAGTGGTGCCCTTTGCGCACTTAAGACTAACTTGCAAGATACCAGAAACACAGTGGCTGCAATATGCTACAGTCCATCATGCACTTAGGGCGTGCATACCATCAGACAGAGAAATACAGCAAAAATCCCCTCTAGAAACTAGACTCCTTAATGGGAAAGTAAGCGAGAAACTTAGCTCGCTGACGTATGGTATCCTCATGAGGAACACACAAACATCTCTTCTGCCCTTACAGGCCAAATGGGAACAGGACCTGGAGGATTTGGATGAGGAGGACTGGCAAGAAGCACTGGCACACCCTCCTGGGATGGCCATAAAGCTAGCTTCTGACTGATTCAACTTAAGGTTCTCCACAGAGTGTACTATATTTCTACCCTGCTCCATAGGATAGGCAAAATAGTTGATGCACATTGCCTCAGAGGCTGTGGCATGGAGGGCACCATCCAGCACAAACTGAAAACCTGCCCCCGTATCCGTCCCTTCTGGGAGGGAGTTGGAAGATCTCTGGAAGAAGCCACAGGCAACACACTGGACTTGACAACGAAACGGCAGTGCTGGGAGTGTGCGAGAACACAGATCACACACAATATCAAAAACACCTGGTTAATCTTGGACATATTGTAGCAAAACAAGATATCACACAGAAACGGGGATGAAACACTCCCCCCACACACAAGAGAGGGGGAGACGGGAATGGAATATTGCAGCGTGCAGGAAAGAGAGGTATATAAGGGATGAGGGTGTGCAAACAAATTTGAGAAAATACAGGGCAAATGGGATATATAGGGTGCCCCTGATGATACGGGCTCCAGAAAAAAAATGTTAGCACACCCCCCACCATCACCCTCCCAATAGGGCTGCCACTGCGGAGACCATAACTTTTATGGCCAAGGGGAACAAAAAATCAATATACTGGCACCCTATTGAATATGAACTGGGCGGAATGTCGGGATGGGAGGGCTAGTGATCAGGTTTACTGCTGTTCTTATTAGTATGAATTGCTATTATTATTGTTGGTGCTACAACTGTGATAAACAAATTAAATTTTAAAAAAACAATTCTTAAAAAAAAAATAACATCCTGGTCTGCAACATTCTTAAGTCCTTTCTTCTAGTAGTTTGCTAATCCAAGGAAACATTACATCACCTTCTTCCACAAGGCACCAAAGAACCTGCCAACACTTCAAAGTCACTGAGACACTAAGACACTTAGGTTTAGAAAAAATCTAGATAATTCTTATATTTAGTAGAAACAAAGGATAACCAAGCTACAGTTTCAAGTGAATTTTGTTCCACTAAATAATCTGGTTGTAAACTGTTCGAATTGCAATTTTGGATACAATATTCAGACCCCAAAAACAATGTATTGGCTTCCGATCTGATGCAGGGGTTGCACTCAATCAGCCAAGCCAAAAACTGTCAGAAACCCAGCAGAGGTTATTGAATTAAATTCAAGTATTTAATGATGTCTGGTCATAGTTAATTGTATAGATACAATTTATTTTGTTTACTGTTAAACCTATACTGTCATGAGTGCTCAAATGATCCCATAATTTAATGTCTACTAAGTAACCAGGGGTAGGGTAGAAGGATACAAGAATGGAGAATAGAATCAGACTCTAGGTTGTACTTTCCAGTGGGCTCTCTTCTTGTGATGGTTTTTCTGGCTGACTAGGTAAATCCAGGATTGTGATATTTTCTAAATGCTTTGGAGTTTAATTTACATCAGGACCTATGAAGTGGGCTGATTGTTTCTCTGTGAAATAACCTATGTCCTTCCTGACAGTAATAAATTGGATTAACTGGGGTGGGTAGTTACCCACCCCAGTTAATCATCACAAGCCTTGTTAGGGTCAACCCTTAATGTCACTAAACTAGCCCGCGCCCAACCCCCTGGTAGCTAAGGCACAGAGCAGACACGCCTACCTTGGAGCAGTGTGTAAAGTATTTTTGCAGTACCAAAACAGCAATAAAGACTTAGGGCCTGATTACAACTTTGGAGGAGGTGTGAATCCGTCCCAAAAGTGACGGTAAAGTGACGGATATACCACCAGCCGTATTACGAGTTCCATAGGATATAATGGACTCGTAATACAGCTGGTGGTATATCCGCCACTTTACCGTCACTTTTGGGACGGATTAACACCTCCTCCAAAGTTGTAATCAGGCCCTAAATGCAAAACAATAAAATTCCCAACCTGTGAAAAAGTAGACTCTTTCTAGCATGGTTACCCCTACGTTTGGCCTCTTTGTGATTGTGTGTCAGTGTGTTTTTATAGTCTCACTGGGATCCTGTTTGCCAGGACCCCAGTGCTCATAGTTTGTGGCCTATTGTGTGTATTGTCAGTAGTGCTTTCTGCTAACGATAATTCCAGTGCTTATGCTCTCTCTGCTTCCATATTAGTCTCTATAGTTTAGTGATTTTCATACTCCAATTCCAATTCCAATTGGCACACTGGACCCTCCTTATAAGTCCCTAGTATATGGTACCTAGTTACCCAGGGTATTGGGGTTCCTGGAGATCTTTATGGCCTGCAGCATTTCCTTTTCCACCCATAAGGAGCTCAGACAAACCCTTCTTCGTGACTGCCACTGCAGCCTGCGTGAAATAGTGCACACACTATTTCACAGCCAATTTTACTACACTTAAGTAACTTATAAGTCACCTATATGTCTAACCTTCATGTACTGAAGGCTAGGTGCAAAGTTACTAAGTGTGAAGGCACCCTTGCACTGGCAAAGTTGTCCCCACGATGTCCAGGGCCAACTGCCCGGACTTTGTGAGTGCGGGGATACCATTACACATGTGCATTACATTTAGGTCATTACCTATATGTAGCTTCACAATGGTAACTCCGAATATGGCCATGTAAGGTGCCTAAGATCATGGAATTGTCCCCCTTTCCAGATCTGGTATAGGGGGGCCAATCCCATGCATCCTGGGGGCTCCACCATTGAACCCCAGTACTGCGAAACCAGCTCTCTGACCCTTACACTGCAGCTACAGCTACTGCTACCTCACAGACAGGGTTCTGCCCTGCTGGGGTCTGAGCAGCTCTGTCCCAGGAAGGCAGAACAATGCATTTCTGTTGGGAAGAGGGTGTTACACCCTCCACCTTTGGGAATAGGTGTTACAGGCTTGGGAGGGGTGGACTCCCAGAGCCTCTGGAAATGCTTTGAAGGGCACAGATGTTGCCCTCCTTGCATAAGCTAGTCCACACCAATTCAGAGACCCACAGTCCCTGCTCTGGCATAAAACTGGACAAACGAAAGGGGAGTTCCCACACCCCTGTCCATCACCACCCCAGGGGTGGTGCACAGAGCTCCTCCAGTGTGTCCCTGGCATTAGCCATCTTGTTTTCCAAGGTGTGGGGGCACTCTGGAGATCTGAGTGGCCAGTGCCAGCAGCAGACCCCTTCTGATGCCTGGGTAGGTAGCCAATCCCCCTCTCAGGGCTATTTAGGGTCTCTCCTGTGGGTTCCTCTTCAGATTCAGTTTGCAAGACTCCTCCAGGAATCCTCTGCATCCTCTGCTTCAGCTTCTGACCGTCGGATCAACCGCAAACTGCTCCAGGAGCCGCTGTAACTGCAACAAAGTATCCAGGACGACTCCTATGAACTGCAACTTCAGCTCCAGCCAGCATTTGCAACAGTTTCCCAGGTGTGCACGCTCTGAGGACTCCCTGTCTTCACCCTGCACCAGAAGAACCGGAAGAATCTCCTGTGGAGTGACCGAGTCGCTTCCCTGCTCCTGCAGGTACCTTCCAAGACAATGACCGGTTCTCTGGGACTCCTCTCCTGATGACGAGCGTGCTCCCTGGATCACAGGTGGTAGACCAACACAACCCAGACTGTCCTAAGGTCCAGCTGTCCACATTTAGAGAAAGTAAGAGCTTGCCTTCCCCGCATCATCTCTAGCTCCTTGGGCTTCTGTGCACGTCTTCCAAGAATCCTTTGAGCACAGTGTAGCCCAGGTCCCCAGCACTCCATCCTGCAACGCTCAACTCACTGAGTTGTACTCCGGCAGTGTGGGACCTTCTTTTATTGTGCTGCACCAACTGCAATTTGCACCTTCGTTGTCCCCGTGTACTGGGTCTCCTGTGGGTGCTGCCTGGTCATCTGTGGGCTCTCTCCAGTGTTGAGAGATCCCTCTGCCTCCTCAGTCCGAGTAGAGGCCCCCAGGTACCTCCTGGGTCCAGGCAGTGCCATTGTGACGCAAACCGTGCCCTTGCTTGAACCAAGGCTTGTTGGACGAATCAAGCAATGCAAACAGCCTGCATCCAACATCTCGACATGGGACATCTCCTGCACCACGCAGGAACCCACAGCCATCTTCTTCAGTGCTCTTCTGCAGACTTGTAACAGGAGAATCATCTTCTAGGCTGGCAGGGGCTTGTGTCCTTCTGCGACCTCTGGACTTGGTCTCCTCTCTTCACAGGTCTTCAGGTCCAGGAATCCACCATATGCTGCTTGCAGTCATGCTTGGTCCTTGCAGTAACTGTGATTGCGACTTGTATTGTGTCCTGAGGAAACTTGCAGTACTTTACTCCTACTTTTCTGGGATCTGGGGTGGGGTACTTACCTTTGGTGTTTTCTTACACTCCCAGCACCCCTCTACAAACTACACTTGCCTGGGGAGGAAGTCATGGTTCAGTTCCACTTTCTTAGTATATGGTTTGTGTTGCCCCTAGGCCTATTGCGTTCTATTTTATTTCCTACTGTTTGCACTATTCTATGACTATTTACTTACCTGATTTTGGACTCTAGTGTATATATTGTGTTTAATACTTACCTCCAGGAGGAGTATTGCTTCTAAGATATTTTTGGCCTTCTGTCACAAAAATAAAGTACCTTTCTTTTTGGTAACACAGAGTATTGTCTTTACTTGTGTGTGAGTACTGTGTAAATATAGTGGTATTGCAGGAGCTATGCATGTCTCCTAGTTCAGTCTAAGCTTCTCTGCTACAGCTACCTCTAGACAGCCTAAGCTGCTAGACCACTGTCTGCATTTCACTAACAAGGGATAACTGGACCTGGTATAAAGTGTAAGTACCTCGGGTACCCACTACAAACCAGGCCCGCCTCCTACACAACCTGAATTAGAAAGCAAATAGAATAAAATGTAATAAACAAAATGACATAAAAATTACAAAAATCTATAAGGCAAACGGGAAATATGATTATTTTTTTAAAGTTTTAAGTAGGAACAGCACCAACAAGCACAAGGTGACAGGGATAGTCAATAGTAGAAGTAGCCCGGGACCCAGGTGCAAATTGATGCTGACTGCGATGGAGCCCCAGTCGGATACACTAACTAGGTTCATTCTGAACAAAGATTTTAACTTCTGACTTTAGTCTGTTTAAGGCTCGAAAAATGTATTTGACCACTCACTTTGGTGAGTCATATTTGATTAGGTGGTGCTATTTTTAGGACTTACTCGCCCCATCTGGCGAGTTGATAAAGAGCAGGCAGTCTGTTCGGTCAAAAAGTGGAGGAGTAATAAAAGACGCTTTTAACTCTTGTTCTTGTGTGTCACATTTGCTCGTAGTTCACAGACAGAGGTCAAAAGTGAGTCTGTCCTAAGATTAATTTTCCTTCTGACTGCAGAGTTTCAGAATTTAGTAAAGTGAACTGCCTGACCTGTTGTTTAGAGTGTGAAATAAAAGGCTGTAGGGTGTGAGGTTTATCCTAACACACAACATTTAAATGACTAAGTCAACTGCACAAACATTTCAAAATCTACTTCAGTAGCTGTGACAGCCCATTTTTACATTGAGCGTGCAAGTGCTCTGGCCTGCTGTACTCGTTCATGGGCTTGCCTTTTAAAAATCCTTTGTTAACAATGGTAAATGCTTTATGTTTGTCCCTCCTTGGGGCAGTTTTGTTACCGCCTTGGCCATCAACGCTGTTACATGGATAATTTATATTTTGCTGATACGTATGACTGCAAGCAAACCTCCTTTTCCTCTTGTGTCTCTCCTTCGCACTCAGGGCAGCTGTGGAACTTTGAACTGGCTTGCTCATGTCAATTGTTTTACTTTTTGTTTTCTATTTATGTGGCAAGAAAAGTCCAGTTAGGAATTTACAAAGCTAATAGCTCTAACTCGAGCAAACGCGAAACTCACTGCATTGCAAATGCCTGTATTTCTGTGTGATGAAAAAAAATATTTTAATAGGATGAAAACAAATTAGAATACTTTATGTGTTGATGTCCAAAGGATATGTTTTCTGAACCCCAGTTTTCACAGACTTAATACACTATATAGTTTTATCAGTAAAGCTGCAAGTTAGTGGAAAGGTTTTTGGACGTTTCTTGGAAATTTACTGTGTGTAGATGTGGTAGTATCCTACCACATTATGGTTTAGTAATATATTTATAAAAAATGAGTGTTTAAACAAACTGAGAAACACTCCTGCCCCAATGATAATGATATTAGTAAACTAAAAGTAAGTTATGGGTCATTTGTCCCCTATATGTGGGCTAGTTTCTTGTGATACATGCAACAAGCTTTAGTCTACATAATCAAACAAGAGGTTTTTTTGTACTGGAGAAATGTTGAGCTCACATATTCGAAGGTGCAATCATATGCGTGAATGAAGAAAAAGGAGACTCTAAACCAGTGGTTCCCAACCTGTGGTCTAGGGACCCCTGGGGGTCCTCGAAGCCTCCTCAGGGGGTCTGCGACTGCTTAGAAAATTTATATTGTTAACAGATTAGGTCCCAAGCTTTCAGTAATGACTCGGGGGGGATCGCTGGATTCCAATAAAGACTGAGTGGAATGATAAAGTGGGGGTCCACAGAAGTCAAAAGGTTGGGAACCAGTGCTCTAAACTATTTGCCTAGGACTGTGTTTACGGGTCAAGAACATTACAATTAGGTCAAGTAAATTATTCAAGTTACTCAAACTGCAGGTCTAGTAACATTTTTATGATTTTTCGAGCGCTGCCTTTAAGTACCAATCAAACAATGGGTGCACACTTTTAAAGCACCCCAGGGCCCCAACCGGTGGCACTTAAAACAGTACTTAATTTGTTTAAATAAATACATTTAAAAAAAGCACAGGTGCCCAAGGCTCTGCTCAGAAGACTGCAGCTGGTGGTTTTAACTGTCAGTGCACCGAATATCAAGGCTGAGTAGTCTTAAATCCACCTCATGGCTTTTTATTCAATTATCAGACTCTCTGGAACTTTATCTCAGCCTTGCAGGTTCTGATTTTCTCAGTTTGTGATGGTTTTCTCAGTCTGTCTCTTTGTGTTTATACTCTCTTGCTCTTGAGAAATGTCTCACAAGTAAACATAAGCGCCGGTATCCATAAATGAGTGCTGGTGGGCGCCACTAGCAACCACTGCCACAAATTAAGCACTATGGCGAGGTATCAGACACAGGTCAACCGCAGGGCCCAGTTCAGGTCCGATTCCCACTGGTCAGTTGGGCAGTTGCAATAAAGACGTCTTGTAGTCAGCTTTACCCCTGTAGCAGGTTGTATCCCTGCAGCCTGAACAGGAGGACATCCGTATTACCCTTGAAGATTACTTCTTTGCCCCGTGTACAAGAGGGAGCAGGCCCAGATCTTCAGAGCTCCTCTCAGTTCAGACAGCAGGTCTAGTCTTCTGTTCTTCCTCAGCTCCTGGAGTGTTCAGAAGTGAGGGGCTAGAGGTGTCACAATTATATCTGGCACATGCTAGTCGGTGGTAATAACTCCTAGGACCGACCAAACCAATGAGGTAAAACTTCCAGAGGCCAATGCTATGCCCTTTGGGCATTTTCAAGACAGTGAAATTCTTCATTAATACTAAACTTGGGCCCTGAGTTCTGGGTGTGGGGAGTGTCCTCATGTCCTCCCACACTGAACACCAAAATCCAGTTTGGGCAGCCCTGCACAAATAATAAACCCAGAGACAGAGGTCTAACAGAGCAAAAGCCGGGTTTGCAGCAACCGGTGAACACACAAGAATCGTTTGAACATACTGTTTCACTCCCTTTCAAGTGCAGCACAAAGGACCTCATTAAGAGTCTGGCAATCATTAGACCGCCAGGCTCGTGGATGGCAGTCGGACTGTCGCCAATGCGCACATTACAACCTTGGTGGTCAGCCTGCCAGGGAACTGCCAGCTCAGCCAGGATCTGAGATCCCGGCGGTCTGGAGGTGGTAGCGGTCCTAATCCACCAGGGCAGCCCTGGGGATTACGACCCCCTTCTCCACCAGCGATTTCATGGCTGTACTACTGCCATGAAAATGCTGGCGGAGAACGGGTGCAGGGGGCTCCAGGAGGGGCCCCTGCACAGCCCATGCAAAAGTCGAAAAATACAGGGTGACCACACAGAAAAGCCAAAAATGTTATACTGACTAGTGCACCAAGATCGAGTAGTCACAAGAACACACTCCAAGCCATGAACAAGTAACTATCAAACCAGCAGATGCAATGCGTAGCATTCATTTTGAGTCCGTTCTCTGAAAAACGATTTTATTAAGTTTGCCTAATGAAACGTTTCAGCATTCTAGACACTAGTTTGCAAATTGCCAAGTTTAGAACTATTGGAAAGAAATTCCAAATTGTCACAATTTTTCTCTAAAAACACATTAAACTCACACACATCAAATTTCACAACCAATTAATTCTGAAAATCGGTTAAACTGTCAACAGTTCATTGGCACTATCCCAGGCATATCTAAATATCCAAGAATCCTTAATAAATTATTCTTTAAACAAAAAAAAACAAAAAAAGAAGGAGTAGCATGTTTCCTGAATGCAAACTTTCGACAGTCATTGCTGAGACAAGTCAGCGTGATTACACACTGCTTTTGGAGACAACAGACAATTTGCAAGGTCATGTCAAGATTTTGGTTACTCCTGCCACATTAGTGTGTTTTATAATGATAAAAAAAATGAGTGCAGTATATTTGGGAATTTGTGTTTTTACGAAAGTGTTTTATGCATATTTTGAGTGCAAATTTACAAAAACAACATGAATTCATTTGTTTTGTTGTGAGCAAGTGCACATAAGTAGGCCTGGGTTTTTCTTCCTGGTTACCACTGTATGGCTTGAGTTGTCAGAATGTTTATATATGGATATGTATAAAGTCAACTGTCTTGAAAGAACCAAATAAAAAGAAAAACAAATGTTTGGTTGCAGTTTTCTGTGATAAACGGATAGATGTTCAGTATAGAATTGCTTCATAGAGCCACTGAGGTGATTTAAAAATGAGTTTGTCATTGTTAATGTATGATTACCTAACATAACCTAGTAAAGTATGTGTTTGTTTGCACTACAAATCTGATTATATGTATAACAATTTTTAATTAGTAAATCAAACATTAGTTTTATGATCTGGATGGCCTAGTGTGCCTTATTTTCTTTGATTGTATGTCTTAGTTCAAATTATAAGTATCCTGCATCACTGCCAATTTATTAGAAATTTGCATAACTCCTGATGGGGTGTGATGAACGAAATCCTGAAACATTAAGGTATAATTTAGCTGGATTCCCCTATGTTCAGCCAAGGGAAAGAGTAAAGCTAGTTCCTAATACAGTTCTCAACAACCGAAGAAGAGAAGCCATGCAACTGTTCTGGCACTGAAGAGCAGAGTGCAGTGAACCAGCATAGCAAGGGTGCATGAAGAGCCGTAGAGTGTTTTTAAATCCTCAGAATGCTGCATTCAAGAAGGAGGGGGTGCAAGGGCTTATTTGAAGATGTGCAACAGTCAGGTGAAGAAATGGATATTGCTTCCATCCAACAACACAGTAAAATGCTGACATACTGGAGAAAGCCAGTCTCAATCCACTGTGAAATTGGCAGAGAAGAAAAAATTAAGGGCTTGACACATTGAGTTCCTGGAATAGAAAGTAGGCTAGAAATTGAAATCCATTAAAGTGCAATCTTTAGAGCTTCTGGCTACAAAAGCTATTGCAGTGCTGGAATGTGTGGCCACTATCAAGAGCTGCGTCAATACAAACTATGGTGAAGCTGAACAAGAAGGCCTAACAACTTTAGGTGGGGGCTTCCCTTGCTCCAGTCACGTTTATAGTCAATTCTGAGTCACTACTTGCAAAGATTAAAAAGATATTCATGGACCGGGTGAGAGCACATTGAGACAAGGTAGGGCCACTAGTGAGAAAGGTGTATCAACTTCCCTTCAGGGCTAAGAAGTCTTTGACAATTCTGTGATGGGGCTGCTTCACTGCGCAGAGGTGAGGGAGAAAACATTGCAGTAAGTAGTCAGGAGGAAGCTAGTGCTAAGAGAAGAGTACAGGCTACATTTATATGTCGACTTAAACCCTGGCGCCCTAGCTAGAAAGAGGGTTTTGATGGTGATAAAAAAAGAAGATGGTGAAGCAGTGCCTTGTGGGATGACAGGGCAAGAACTACGTAGAATACCAAGGAAACAGAGGGCCTTTTTCTCAGGTTGAGTCACCGTATGTTTTTCTAGAAGAACTGGCTGAGCAGTGATTCGCAGTCACTTTCAGAATCATAACAGAGCTGCCTGGGAAATACCTTTGAGGGAGTGGGGAATTGCAAGAGGATAATGGATTTCGTGATTTTGTCCTGACTGGGCAAGAGAGATATTTCTTCCAGAAGAATTTGGAATGGCAGCTAATGTAGGTAAAGCCCAAACAACATGTTGACGTTCTAAATCTTTTATTCTGTGTCTGTCTGCTTGCATTTCTCCCCCATCCTTTTGGTTCCTACAGGGACTAGTGAAATATGTTGTGCTTATCAGCAGCACATAAAGGGATTTTTGAACAAATTACAGATCTTGGAAGTTTGAGTGATATAGGGAAAGGTGGGTAATGTAAGCAATATTAAATGTATATGTTTTTCGCCCATGAGCTTTTGCGTCTGTAAATAGGTTAAAATAAAGGAACAAATTAGGAATAGAAATATAAAGTAAGCAGTATTAACAACCTGACATGCAAAAGTACAGGGCTTAATGTGTTCACTCAAGCAATATGCTTGAAACCTGCAGACGCAGAACTGAATGCAAGCAGCTTAAAGGGCCTTTCATCTTTCCAAGGTTAACAAAACGAAGATCACTGAATTGCCACTTAACACTGGCAGTTTTAAAGTGCTACGTAATGATAAGCTTGTAGCAGTGCGCAGTATCTAAAATAGGTTATTTTTCATCACCTCCCAGTAATTTCAATTACATAGAAATTAAGATATTACACTTATCTGTTCCAAATGGCTAGGGAGCATTTGGACAGCAATTAAAACTCTTTCCATCTACTCTAAAATGCCAAAGTGTTCAACTCAGCAGTGTCTTCCTGCTGCTGACTTTTCAAATATGGATGTTCAAGTCCCAAAGAGTTCAATGTTCAAAGCACATGGTACTTTGGGCACTGAGGGTCCCCTGCCCAGACTGAGAAAACAGATGGCTGGTTGCAGGCAGAAATCTTCCCCACTTCCAGCCTTATTGAGAGCCCTAGCCCAGTCCCAATCTCTGTCCGGAGACCTGATCCAATCTACATCAGCCTGCAAGACCATGTCCAACAACGTCTCTGTAAAAAGGTAATATCAATCCATGCCCTCAGTTTCTTAAAGGAGGTCACATTTAATTCAATCCGCTAAATCAGGACCCTCATATCTTTTGGAAAATACATTCTCTTCTTATCTCTGCTGGGGGATACAACTTTCCATTCATAACAATGTTTGAAGTCTTTTTAAAAACAATGCAGAAGGCGATTCCCATTCAGATTCTTAAACCAGGTGACATGAGTAACAAGCACTCATGCCTAATCATCATATAATTAGATTATGATAAAATTAAATTAAGACTCCTTAAATGATGAATACTGTATCTATTGGAGTTAACAATAAAAACTATATTTGCATAGCAGCTAACATTTGTATGATGTACAGTATGACCCATAAAAAAGATGGTGCTACATGTCTGAGCTGAACTGCTCAGACCCTGAATAATAAATGTAAAACAGCTGAAACCAGATTCATGTTGGTCCTGAGCAGGCCTATCCAAAACTTAGGTAACCATTTTGTTAATTATCAGTGCATTGATTCTGTGATGTTTAACGTACCACAACATAAAAAGGCAGAAATCACAGATGTACTGTTGACAACACTGGCAAGCCAACAGTACCAAGGAAACTTTAAACAAAAATAAATGTGATAATTTACCTTTCCGTTTTGCAGTATCTTGTCCTGTATTCATTTCTGAATCGGTCCTGAAAGGTGTAAAACCAAAATTCAAGTACCTCTTTTACGCTTTATTTTTCCAATATTTACAATCCACTGTGGCTAAAAAGGCAACAAAACAGTGATGGCACATGTAATGGGATAACACTATGTGTTCCCTACACTCACTACTTAAAATGATAAGAGATAAATCTACTAAAATTAGTTAAGCTAACTTACATGAAGGTTACAAGAGTTGTATCTCAGTAAGTAGTTACAAGCACTGAAATGCTTTGGACTTTCAGCAGACTTGTATTTTTTTATCACGTGTTCGGTCAATAAAAATCATTACACGAAGAGAAGAGAAAAAAAGACACAAAAAAAAAGAAATAAAGGGAGCCAAAGAATCATAAAATACAGTAATAAAATTGGTTTAGGTTAAACTGTTCAGCTGAATTACGAAGTACTACAAAGTTGCTTGCTGGCTGGCTGTGCACGCTTGTCTTACTTGTTTAGTCTCTTGAAGAAGGTGCCCTAATTTACCCAAGAATTTAGCCAGTCTGCAGCTAAGCTGCACGTCGTCCCCTTTAAAGCCTGCCAATATTGCCGGTCTGCACCTGTGCAGCCCCTTTTGAAGCCAAACTGGTTGTAGGAATCTATTACGATCTGTTGTAGTGCTTTTGCATAGGCATATCTGATGGATCAGGGTTTCCGGAGCCAGCCCACATAGTCGACAGGTGTCTGTCATATTGACTCCCATCCACCTAGGGAGGTGACCGTATGTTGGAAGGCAGCCCATTTGGTATTTCATAAAGGCTGCTTTAATCTATGGATTAACTGCTGCTCCCAAATAGAGTTGTGGGGTTAGAGAGAGCCGTATGATGACAGAACCAGCCAGGTATGGCTTTGTTTCGATAAAGCCTCTTTATCCTGAAGATGTGAAAGAGACTTGACACTTACTTTCGTTGCACGTTTGACAAGCTGGTGTGAGCTGAGTTGGGGTAGTTGATCTACCAGACCCAATGTTGTCAAAGAGGACTCGAGGTAGAGACAGAAGGCGGATGTTGGGTCTAAGTCATTGCCACCCAAATAAGAGAGCTTAGAGAGCCTTCTCTTGCTACCTTAAGTTCCTTGCTAGAGACTACCCAACCAGGCCACATTTGAGGCGGACTTGAGCCGGTGAAACATGATTTGGTAAGCTAAACAACCTCTTGAAAAGCTTGGTGATCATTTTGTCCAAGTGCTCGTCGTCACGGCCTCTTAGAACTGCGCTGCCATATGTGATTGTTGGTATTAATTTGGTTTGGATGACCTTTAAAAGCAGCAGATAGGTTGAAGAACCGGTTGCTTTTTTGACACTGTGGAACGCGAATGCAAGCGAGATGGATTTCCGACTCCAGATGGGGTTTGAATGTGCAACTGCTGTCAAGAAGAACCCCTAGGTATTTATATTTGCACACTGTTTCAACCTTGTTGTTACCCAAGTACCACCAATATCACAACCACTGAGTCGTCTTAAAGGGCATGATTTTTGATTTATTCAAATTATGAATTTTTTCCAGAGAATTCAGCTGTTGCATTAAGTAGCCTCTGTAGGAGGGAAAAGGATGACATCATCGGTGTACATCAAACTTGTCATGGCAGTTTGCCCCAAACTTGGTGGATGCGAGTTCACCTTCTTCAGTTCCACCGGTAAGTCAGCCAAAAATAGATTAAAAAGAAGGGGTGAAAGTACACACCCACAGACCCTGAAGAGTGGGAATTTTCCTGGAGAGGTGCGTCCCGCCACCCAATTTGACCCTCACCCAGGTATCTGTGTGGAGAAGGACTATTGCTTTCAACAATTGGGAGGGAATGCCCCAACTTGTGAGTTTAAGCCAAAAGTTCCCTCTTACTACTCGATCAAATGCTTCGTAGTCTATAAATGAAAGAAAGAGGGACTTCTTGGCACGTTGGCATTGGTCAAATAATAGTGCAATGGCCATAAGATTGGCAGTCGTGCCCACCCCTTTTGAGAATCCAGTTTGATTAAAAACGGGATTTGGTTATTGACATTAGCCCAGGTTTCAAGCTCCTCCAAGAGAATCTCTGCAAAGCTTTTTGATTCGACATCTAGAAGTGCAATTAATAGGTAATTTGACGGGTCGTTAGTCGCACCCCCTTTAAAGACAGGGTGATGGTTGAGCCTCTCTGTGCTTGCGGGATAATGTTGGTAGCAAGAATGCAATTGTAGAGTGTGGAGAGGTGTTTTGCCCACAAATCTGGGTCCTCTGTGTACCGGGCGGCACGTATATCATTGGGTCCAGGTGCTCCCTCATTCCGGAACTTAATAATTCTCATACTCGCTGTTTCTGAGGGAACCGAAAAGCAGCTGCATTGTTGTTTTGGAGAGCCAGTGGAGGTACAGGCTGAGGCTTTTGCCTGGAGGAGGGCTCCCTCAACTACGGGGCTTTTAGATGAAAGGCCAATATGGCATGAGAGATACTGATACCAGATGGGCTCAGAGATATTCATGGGGTGGGGGAGTTTTCAGAGCTTAGGCTGTTTATAACCCTCCAAAACTGTGTATGCCGATTTGTCATTGATGTGTGCCGGAGTTTTACTGCTAGCTTGGCTGCCTTGTCTCTGATGCCATAGGTGGCCTCTATAGGCCAGTCTGGAGGTAGATAACAGCGCTCTCAGGGCCTCATTTCTGGGTTCTTTCTGAAGACAGTAAAGGGGGGAATTTAAGCGTCTTTGTATACCTTCTGGATGAAGGCCACTGTAAGCTGTGGGGTCTTGTTCCTTGAAATTGCTGCTGGTAGGATGTCAGAAGCTCTACTACAAACTCGTCCCAGGCTGTTTGCGGAGTTTGCTCAGGGTCTGTGAGGTTCAATTTAAGGGACCATATTTGCTTGGCTGTCTCTGCCAGCGCAGGAGGGGTCTTGGAGGACCACTTAATTCACCTCCATTAGTTATATATGTGGCTCACTGCAACGCATCCAAAGGTTCATGATGTTCAACTGGGTGAGTAAAATGCAGGTTTTGCAGTAAGTGATCACTCTCCCCTCTGCTTGTTACCTGTAATTTCAAAATTCGGCCGAACAGGGGTAGGGATAAGACTGTATAGTCTATTATCGATTGTGCCTTTTGATTGCAAAATTTAAATGAGGGAGGTTGATCCGTACTGTATCGGCCGTTGGCAGCTCGGAGTCCCATTGCATTAAGACTTTCAGCAGATTATATCCTACTGATGGATTATTTAGAGGAAGGTAGCTGTCAGGTTCTTGCCCTTTGGTGCTCCTCCATGCCGTCTCCTCTCGCCCCTGCCATTCTGGTCTTGTGAACTCACAGCACATTTTCACATCTCTGCACATGTGTGCTACTGCTAGTCATTTTGGATGTGATTACCACCATGCTTCACCTGATCACCACTGGGTGGAGACTTACTAAACTGTCTGCATCAATGACCTTGCTTCACCTGATCCCCACTGAGTGGAGACTTACTAACCCATCTGCATCAATGACTTTTGAAAGGCACAAGCTTATGAGTGAGATATTGGCATTTGAAGGTTTATGTGCAGTTAATTGTCAATTTCCTGGACATATCCTCACATGTCCATCTGGCTTAGGAACTTCCGGGGATCTATTATGAAATTATTCTAAATAGCTGGAGAAGAATCCAAGAACTTAAGGAACAAAATCATTTTATTGGTGATATAACCCACAAGTCCTTGAAATGCTCCAGGCCACCAGGTTCCCACAAGAGCACTGAAACATCCAGTTTGGATGCAGGCTAAGAAAGCCTCACTTTAATAGAAGTGAACTTACTTTTCACATTTTGAGTCACGGACATTAATAGCGATGGGCCACCTACTTTAACATCAACAGCCTTTCAATGGGATTGGCTCCCACACGTCTTACATGCCCCTCCAAGCCCATGCGTAGAAATTTCAAGAGCTCCCAGTCAAAATCAATAGTTCTTATGCTTACTGTCATGTAAAATAGCTGGTGCTAAATCACCGCTGCAAAGTGGTATTCCCCCGGCAAACTGGAACGACATGGATGTTAGCATCCTTCAAGAAAAGTGGTCCCAACATGATTTGCCATTAATAGGGATTATATCTTACCACATAAAGGCAGTTAAGCGTAAGCAACTAGGAAGGCCAGATAGAGGCTTTGCTGCATATTTTTCTGTAAACTTAAGAATCGACAAAGAAGAACTTCCACAATTAGACCCAGATATTCAGATAATAAAATTAACTAACTCGGACCTACAAGCTAGACCCCCCCCCCCTTTGTTGTTGGTTACGTCTACGCTGTGTCAGAGGAGGACCGCAATAAGGAAATTACTGTCCATTATTACTAAATATTGTCAGGTCTTACATAATATTGTCTGGTGATTTCAATAAAAACTTCATTCAAGTGGCTGAGGATGATGTGTCACTAACAGCTAATAATCTGTCCTAGAAAGTTCCAGTTAAGACAAAATTAAAAAGAAATCGTTGTGATCAACTAGGTCCGCACCTGTTAACATTGTTAAAAATGTGTGTACTAAATGGAAGATCTCCAGGAGACTCACCCCAAACTAAACATATTATGTACCAAGTCATATTCAATAATCAACTTTACAGTTGTAACTTTACTGTTAATCTCCCAGGTACAGAGGTTCATAATAAACAAATAGTTCATCCAGCAATCATGCTTCTCAAATGTTACAATTAGAATCCATTCCACCATCTCACATTCAAGCACCACCTCAATTGGGGACAGCTGGATCAACAAATTTAAAGCGTCAGCAATGGGTTTCAGGAACAACCGAAGGAGTTGTTATAATGGCCAAAAGGATTCTCACAGAAAGTTTAAACAACTACCCGTACAAAATCAAGGCATGAGAGCACTTTGAGAAGAATCTGTTAGAAAGATATCCCAAGCAAATTATTACTCACTCCAATATAGCACAGGACCCTACAGGTCCAGTATGTCTCTTGAAACGATGTAAACTGCTAAAGAAAGAGCAAAAGAGGTTGGCAAGGTTTCTGAATTCCACCCCCAGCAATATCGTTCTCAGGGAACATTTAAAAAAGGCTATAAAGGATTACAAAAATCAAATTCGGAAGGACAAAAATTAACATAAAGACATTTTCTGGCCAAAATTAATACATTGTGCAAAACCATCTAAACCCAGCCAATTCTTAGAAATGGTTAACTGTTTAGACATTGTAAGAACCCCAGTTAACAACTCGAACATAGCCAAGACTGCCTGGATGAAACACCTTGCTGAAGTATTCTCAATAAAGTCACAAATCAACAATCTATCAGAAGAGGTATGGGAAGTAGTAAATACTCAAACACAACACAATCTCTGTGCATTTATGGCTGAAAAGGATTTCACTAATGCACAAACTGGCCAGGTTTTGATGAAGGCTCGTCAAGATGGGTCCCCAGGCCACAAAACATTTTCATGGATGTCGAATTTTGGTCTGGAATCCTAAGATCGTTATACCAGGAAATAAGAGCATTTCCATTATTCCAGAGTCCTGCCCTGACTCTATAATAAATCAGATCTAGAAGGGGGTGGTGGACAGGAGGCAAGGGTAAACCAGGCCAATCTAGCCAATTACAGGCTTATGCCCCTCCTAGACGTGGAGGCAAAGTATTTTGCCTCACTTGTTCTTGCAGACCTGGTGGCCTGGACTGAAAGGAATAACACTGTTCCATTTAATCAGACAGAATTCAGGAAAGGAGTGCGGACAACAACTAACATACTAGTGACATCCTTTCTGAAAGAGCAATGTTGACGATTGAAGAACAAACTTTATCTAGCATTCATAGATTTTAAAGCCGCATTTGACTGTGTTAATAGACAATTACTCTGGAGCAAGTTAAAACACTGGGGTTTACCAGAGTCCTTGTTAAAGGTGATATTATTATATTCAGATAAGTGGGTCCAGGTTATGATAGGTGATGGAACAAAACTCTCAAGGAAAATTCCCACATACTCCGTTTTTAAACAAGGGTGTGTGCTGGCACCGCATCTTGGGATCCTTATCTCTCACCCATCTATTCTACGCAGATAATCTAGTATTGTGCAGTCATACCAAGGTAGGCCTACAACAGTCTCTTATTTCATTGTCCGCTCAAAAGACCTTGAACCAACAGGAGATCAACATGGCTAAATCTAAATTAATGCAAATAGGCCCTCATCAGTCATTCTACCTTAACCAGGCCTGGACCAACCTACCATTAGACACTGCCTCATACTATAAAAACCTGGGAATATACATGGATGACTGGGGCACTTTTGTATGGCAAAAACATAATATTGAGAATAAAGCAGCATAATTGATTCACGCTTTCTCACTCTTGACCAGGCAGACAGACAGTGCTTTGTTTCAACCGTTGCTAACTGTTATTTCATCAAAACAGTTGTCAACAGTTACTTCAGCTGAGGGTTTTTAAGCATGTTTTGTATCAGCCACACTCCATCTCGCAACCCCAACTTCAATTAGAATACAGACTAACATGGCAAGATTTAGCAATAAAAGCTGCTGCTGTCAAAACATGGTACAAGATAAGTCGAGCTGATGAACTACTAACTATGGCTCTCTGGAAAGCGCTTCAGCTTGATCAAAAATCTCCCTGTAGTAAATACTTGCAGATAGCCATTAACCAACTGGGCCTCCAAGAACTATGAGATGTCAGTCCAGAGTTTTGCTCCTTTAAAAAGGGTGTGAATAAAGTTGTGAAATACTTATCATTTTGAGAGGATAAAGTCATATTTAGTTCTCGTTCACATGCATGGATGCTAATAAATCAATCCACCATCTTGCCTCCAGCATCTTATCTCTCTATCCTGTTTCCAGCACAAATTAAACACATTTGAATGCATTTGCGCCTAGGTAACATTCCAACGAGGGACCACCCCCAGATTGTGGATAAATCCCGTCTCACAGACCTGTAGACATTGCGGCTGGCACAATGAAGACGTGGTTCACATTGTTTGTATTTGCCCTGTTTGCCAAGAACTCAGTTGAAAACTTTTAAGAACAAGTCTCAAAGAGCATGCCATTCAAACTTACAGAGCAGCAATCATAGTATGTATAAAGCCTCAGGATCCGCAGTTAAACTGCAAATTAGGGACATTCATAATCGCAGCTTTGTTATGTAACTGCTGAATGTAGTTGTAATTTTTAACCGTCTTTATTTTTACCTCTCTCTTCTTAATGAGTGCTGCTAAGATTTTATCTATTTTATTATCAAATCTGTGATCTATGCAGTATTTATCAACTGCTTAGTATAGCACATCTTAGATGATTTACCTCTTCCTTTATCCCTACCTAATGCATGCTAGTAGTGGTGGTTGGATCACAGGTATTTTACAATTGCAGTTGCTTGTTATTTTAATATATTAGTAGGATGGAAATTATTTTATGTGGTTATAATGCATTTCATTTAACTAACGCTATTTGATTGTCTAGATTGCTATGGTTAAAAATAACTGAAACAATAAAGACATTTGTGATGATAACGAGACATAGGACCTTCTCCTAAAGTGTCCCTATATAAGAGATTAGGGTTTTCATTGAGGGCCTGAAGAATTGCAACGGGCCATTTTTTTGAGAATGATACGGCATGAAACATGTTGACCACATCACAGATTACTCAAGTCCTAGGGGTCATCCTTTTGTTTTAATCGTGCCATGGATAATGGTCAATATTAAAAACTATTATCTACGTTATCCATGGTAATTTTAATATCACAAGAAAACAACCCCTCACCCCTACATTCCACCTTTTTCACATTCCAGTGGGACCAAAAAGGTCATGTGGACCTGAAAACACTGAAGATTCTACTTGCCCCTTCTAGTGAGTGGACAAAGAACAGGTATTCTGTTCAGTCAGAAACTGAATTAGCAATTAAGACACCTTTAAATGTTATTCTTGTCACATTTGCTCTGTGTTCAGGGACAGAGGCCAAAAGTCAGTTTGTCTTCTTGCAATGTACTTTTCCTTGTGACTGCAGAGTTCCAGGATTTTGTAAGGTGAACTGTCTGACATATGTAAAATGAAAGGCTGTTATTCTCAGGGTTTTCCAAAACACAACATTTATATAACTAAGTCAACTTTACAAACATTTCAAAATATATTTCAGTAGCTGTGAAAGACCATTTTTGTACTTCTGAGTGATGAAAAAAACTTTTTAATAGGATGAAAAAAGTCAGAACACTTTACTTAGTGATGTGCAAATGATAAATGTTTTCTGATGCTCAATTGTCAAAGATTATTGTTAATACACTACATAGTTTTATCAGTAAAGCTGCAAGTTAGTGAGAAGGTTTT